>NW_028296631.1:1815000-2117500 GCF_055471065.1 Atractosteus spatula
TAAACTGCCAACGTGTGACTACCCTGTCCCCGTGACCTCATTGCTCTGCTCTCGCCTCTGTGCAGCCGAGCCCGACTCATGGTAAAGTGAAAAAAAAAATGCCCTCAACGTGTGATTTTCTCTGGAGCGAGGATAGATGTTACCTTTATATCACTGAACAGAATGTATGAGATGTGGCGGCTAGGTTCAATTTTTTATCCTGTTTAAAAGATTAAGGACTGGGGTGAGCGTGATTCACCACCCTAAGAGCCCGATGTGCGGACCAATTAAGCTGCATAGACTTGGTCATTTAACTATTCTCCATTCGCAGGGTTAAGGTTAATGAGAAAACATTGCTGACTTTTTTTTGCCAGCCACAAGCGCAGATTAGCAAGGTTTGTATTTCATCTTTTGCAAGTTGCATCCATTTAAAAAAAAGTCGTTCAAGACAGGAAATTAATACTTGCATTTAATTAAGTCTAGCCGTAGGAGGTTATCCATAATGACCAGTTCTGTACGAGAAGACAGAAAAAAAAGGCACCACTGGGATTCAGACCCAGGATCTCCTGTTTACGAAGCAGGCGCTTTAACCAACTAAGCCACAGCACCCCTGGAGTGGTGTCCTTTTACAACCACTTGGACACACCGCTCTGAGACATCTGCATTCGGTGCGCGCTCCGCCTGCTCGCTGAGCAAGTTGCCACCTTTACATACAAAAGCAACATCGACACCAAGAGAAAGGATGACAAATGGCTTTTATCTGGAACTTTTCATGTCAAAGGAGCTCAATGTGCTTTCCGTGGACAACAGGGCCACTGAACTCCACACCGGCCACTGAAGCACAGCAGTGGCTTGGTGGCTTGACATCTCCCAAAGAAAATGTTGAAATCGCATGTGGAACAGGAAAATGACCCTTCGAGTACAAGGGAAAAAAAAAAGATCATCTGGAGCACGCCAACACATGTACGGACAGCCTAGTTTTCTTGATGAGGTGGCCAAGTGGTTAAGGCAATGGACTACTAATCCATTGGGCTTTGCATGCATGGGTTTGAATCCCATCCTTGTCACATTCAGCATCTGACACATGTGCCCATTCAAAGTTGGCCTTGCTTTCTTTTGCTCTGGTACTAGAGCAGTACATTTTCTAGCTGTGGCTGAAGATGGTATAGTAGGCTAACATCGGTATCGAGCAGTGACAGTAACAGTATTTACTGAGAGAGAGAGAGGCAGCTCAGAAGATGAGCTCCTAATTTCTTTGAGATTTTATTGTTTTCTGTAACTGAACAAATAGTCTAGGAATAAGGCAACATCTAACAAAAACGAAAGAAAACCAAAGAAGTAAAGAAATAATTTATCATTGAAAAAAAAACAACAAAGCAAACATCTGAAAATCTGAAGACCAACTATAAGACACAGCTACACCTGAAGATAAAGGACCTGAGGAAAAACTTCAAAGAGAAAAATCTTCAAGAAATGAAGAGGAACAAACAGAAAAAAAGGAACAATTAAAACAAGGAAATAGAATAAGAAGACAAGAAAGAAATAAAAAGTACACCAAAGGAAACAAGAAGGAAAGGGAAAATACAAGCAGCATCAAGAGAAGCCAAGAACTCAGCCATAAGCACGAAAAACAACTGGTAAGCCCTGATCTTTCTTCTCCTTATTTGAAGAGGCCTCTAAAATTGAACTGATTTACTAAATAAAAGTAAAAAAAAAGTCTTTAGAAAAAGTTACCTTAAAGTTTAAACTAAACCAAATACCACTTGGGCCCATTAAACTCAAAAGGCCAAAGTTGAAGAACCTGTTCCCAAGCAACAGTGGGGCTGATTGTATTCAAAACGCCCTAGCCAGGCTGTCTTTTTGCTCTTCTCACCTGGGCCGATTGTATTTAAAAGAAGCAAGATGAGTACAGAGCAGAAGACAGCCCCACTGGACCAGCCCTGCCCTCTCAGCACAGTACTCCAATACCCTGAGGACGCAAAAACCGTTAAGACCAGGAAACAGTACAAAGACACATGGATGAAGGAAAATCCAGAGACCCTTATCGCTGACTACTGCCAGGCAGGAGAAAAACACATTAAAACCTGCTCTTCTTTACTGAGCACCCAAATGCCTGGCACACAGCTGTGTGCAAGACATATACAAACACCACGAGAAGGGGCATCAGCAAAGGCAGGCAAATCTCCATAGGGGGTGACAGTGAGCTAGAAGACACTGTCCTGACCGTCAACACTTACCACAATGGTACAGTGATGATAAAGGGCAGTGAGGCTGCTCTGGAGCTATTTGAGGAAAAGTTCACAGACCTGAAATCACAGGCTGACCTGGAGAAACCTCCCCCAGAAACAGGAGAGAGATCCAGTAGCCTGATGCCTACCACACCGGAGAGTTCAGCTCCACCTGACTCTGAGCCCACGAACACAGCCACAGCTACAGAACAGATCAGCAAGAGTGTAGCCCTAGGCAACACTGAATCACACCACCCAGACACACACGGCCCACACCAACCCCCCTATGACCACAGCACAGCGCGCCTCCTGAGAGAGAAACTCTCTGCTTTGGAGCTGGACTTCACTGAGTCCAAGGAACTGATGCTGGGGAGACTCACAGAGGGGCAGACAGCACAACAGCTAAGAGACGAGGTTAACAAACACAGGAACGAATGCAAAACCTCCAACAAACAGCTCAGGGCACAGATGGAAGAGTTGCTGCAGGACAACAGTAAGCTGCAGTCGGAAGTAGCAGAGCTGAGAGAGGAGGTGCAGCTCGCGGAGAGGACAAACAAGACCCTCAAAGAACAGCTGAGGAAACTCACTACTTCCCACTGCAGCCCCGACTGCAACAGAACAGCCCTGAGGCCCAGAACACCCAACACACAACACCCACCCCCAACCCGCAAAGACACACCGACCCCCACACAACCTGACATCCCTACAACCCCCACCACCAACTCCCACTTACCCAGTACCCCCACCGTAGCAAACACCACACCCACTGCACCCCCCGGCATCCCAGATCCACTCACAACATCACTGCCCAAAAGCACATCCACCTTGCCAAACACTCAGGGTGACCCACACACACACCCAGCCCCAGAGACGGCCCCACCTAACACCTCCACCTCACACACTACACCCCCCATGCAGCCCCCCGCCTGGCAGCACACCAGACACCAGAGGCAGATGCACGGAAGTAGCCCTTCTCATTGACTCCAACGGGAAGTACATCGATGAGCACAAGCTCTTCCCGGAACTACAAACAGCAAAGCTCTGGTGTCCGACGACGGAGAAGGCCCTGCAGCTGCTGTCCAGGTCTGTCCTGGGAGCCCCACGGCACATCATCATCCACACCGGCACCAACGATCTGAGGACCTGGAGGGAGCAGGTGGCCCAGTCCATTAGGAGAGTGGCAGAGAGGGCCATACAGGAGTTCCCTCGCTCCCAATTGTCATCTCCACCCTGCTGTCAAGACAGGATGAGCAGCACCACACCATCCAGAGAATCAAAGCTGAGATCTCACAGTGCTGTGCCCTGCTCCCAAACGTCTACCTGGCCCATCACCCCACCCTTGGATCACAGCATCTACATGACCATGTAGCGGCGAGGCTTATTAATAAGGCAGAATTAAGTGTTTCTGAGCTTCCCAAATGAGGCCCCATTTCTCTGTTCATCTCTGTGGTGCAGCCACAGAGAGACCATTAGTGCAGGGTGATTTAAGGTCCTAGGACAGCTCCCAAAGGGGGATGCACTTAGCTAAGCCTGGCTATCATGATCAATGGTCATCCATTGGCGCCTATCTGTCTAGGGAGTGCCAGTTGGACATCTGGACTGCATTCCTAAGTGTCAGGAGTAAGTGACTCATATCTCACCTTGATCAACCAATCAGGGACTGGTAGGGCCGAGTAACCCACGTGGGACTCTGATGCCCATGGAACTTTCAGCCAATGAACGAGCTGAAGTTCCTCCAGGTAAAAACGAGATTCAGATTCGGGAGATTCAGTAAGATTCAGGAGGAGACTTCTGTGGACTTTTCTAAAGGGAATTCAAAGGAGAATTCCAGGGCAGGACAGCCCAGGAGCAGAAGGCTCCCAAGGGCAGGACATTCTCGCAGCGCGCCTCCTAACCATCCTGAGACTCAGCCCGGACAACCATGGAACGGCCAGTGTGTCCGAGTGCCAGAACTTTCCTTTGTTCTAAGAGTCTAGAGTGGAGGTTGCCAGAGAGTAACCAGCAGCAGGCCTCATGAACAGGTCGGAACTGTGGACAGCTGAATCACTATTCAGAACTAGCGCTTCACCAGGAACGAACCGGTCCCCTTCCTGACTTGCTGGGATCCACAGTCATCTTTTCTCCTGTGCACAAACTTTGCTAGTTAAAGCCAACACTAACTAGCCGGTCAGTGAGCATCAGCAGCGCACCGTCGCAAGCCGCACAGCACAGCCTGGCACGGAGCCAGAGAGCGCGGATTGGACAGCAACAAGCCTGCAGCTGATTGTTTGTGCCTGCAGGAGATCTGAATCCCCAGAAATTGGATGAGTATTCAACTTCAATGCATTACAGCTCGAGAATTCAATTGTTATCCCAACCAGTTGATATCAATTTAATTCCTAAGAGTTATGTACTTGTTTTGAGTATCTAATGTAGAAGTTATAACCAAATTCATTTATGAAACGGTCTTAATGAATGATATACTGAACGTATGTCCTCTTGATATGTGTAACACTTCGTAACTGATTGAATATATACCTTTTGTATTCTGATAACCCTCTCGATAAGATCTGTTAGGTTTATATGCATATTTTATGTATTAATAAATGTATCCTCGTGTATTAGTACCTGTGTGTGTGCGTTGTTTGAGTTATGTCGCATGGTTGGATTCTAAAGCCATCAAAAGAATTAACTTTGTGATTTACTGCTACAATTAATAATTGTCTCAGTAAATGCCCAAACCCTATAGAACTGGTGCCTTCAGAGAGCCACTACATTTACATATTTGGCGTCCCTGAACGGCTATGAAACATTACATATTTGGCGTCCCTGGGTGGGCGTGGCAAGACTGAAATGAATCAACCAAGCGGAATAATTCAATATAAAACGCCGCGGGTTTCATACACGATAATACAGTGTGCTGAAAGCCGAAAGAAAAAGTTCCCCTTGCTCTTTAAGCAGTGCTTGAGTGTTTTGTGATCTTTTGCGATCTACAGGGTTGATTGCATACTTGATCTTGTGGTTTTCTGTGGTAAAACTGTGATTTCGTGCTTAAAAGTAATACTCTTTAAGTTTAACGATGGTTGCTAAAAGGTCTGAATTCGAGTCGCTATTAAGCACTCTCTCTAGCAGCGACAAGTCTGACCACGATCTCTTCCATATCTCCGTCAGCGGAGAAGCTAGAAGAATAAATCTCCATTCTCTGAGAGAGCTAGCGAAGGACATAGAGAGATTTGACCCTGCAGTGTCAGAGAATAATATCGAGAGTTATATTCAAGACCTCAGGTATAACCTGCAGTTCCTGCCAAACGCCACAGAACAGGAGAAAGTGTTTCTGGTCAGGAAAACTACCAGCAGAGCTGTACATGAGTGGATGGCTAGGCAGATGAAAGAAGTCTGTAATGACTTTGAACAGCTTTGTCATGCACTTATCGAAGAATACAGTGCGTTTATTGACCCGACTGCCGCGATAGCCGCCGCTCTTAACATTAAGCACGAGAGAGCAGAGTCCCCTCGCGAATATTACGAGAGACTTAGACGAACTTATTTTGCAGGGCGAAATGATGAGGGTTGCGAAGAGAACACACATTTCAAGGGTTTATTCATTGCGAATCTCCACCCATCAGTCAGAAAGATGATCTTAATGCATACAGATGCACAGACCATGAAAGTGACTGATATTAAGAGATTCGTGCAGAAAGCCTGGGAGTATGATGTCCAAAGTCGCTCTGAGCAAAAAGCGGCTAAAGCGACTGTGTTCGCTGTTAGAGCTAGCAGGGTTAACTCCCTCCTGCTCGAAGGAGCACAGGCTCCTGAGCTGGCTAAGCCCCGTTCCAAAGCATGCACACAGTACCGCACCCAGCGTCCTAAGTGCCATGAGAACACCGGGGGAGGGAAAGGGCTAGATAAAGCTGAACAAAAGGATTCAGTAGCCGCCCGCCTGGCCAGGCTTGAACAAGCTTTATTAGGACAGGGACAACCGCTCCCCAAGGCTGCCGGAAGCGTGAATGAGCTGATACTCTCCACTGGAGGAGGCGGAGACCCGCCCCCTCCCACTCCCTCAGTCTATCTGATTGAGCGGAAGGGTTCCTGCCTGGATGAGGTCAGCCACTCCCAAGCGAGTGCTGACTCCACCCCTGAAGTCACAGAGCAGGCAGTAAAACACAGAGGAAAAGCAGGAAGCTTTTACCTCAAGGCTGCCATGGGAGATGTCTTACCCAGTGAGACACTGATTGACACTGAGGTTGAAAGGTGTTTGATGTCACACGGCAAGCTCAAACGGGTTGAAAAAGAAAAGGGTATGCGACTCAGAGTGGAACCTTTGGTGGATCACCAGAAAGGCAAAGTGTGGAAACAGGTCAAGGCTCCTAAGCCTTCTGTACAGAAGGAAAGGGGGGCCAAGAGGCAGACTGTGCTCACACAGTGCCCACCGAACACAGAAGCCTATGTGGAGATTCCTTCTGTTCCCTCTGGACAAGAAATAAAAATATTTTCTTGTTCCCCGGATATAGAGGGAAGTCGTGTCCCGGCTGAGGTCCCAACAGCCTCCCTGCCACAGGAGCGGGGCTCCAAGCAGCCGCCTGATCCACCAGGTAAAGCACACCCCTTTTACATCCCTAAAGAGGAGTAGATCTCCCCAACTGGCGATGAAAAGGAGCTTTCCCTGTGCACCCTGGCACCCAAGAGGGGTCAGGACCACCACCCTGCAGTGGTGGAAGGGATCCAGATGGCAGGAGAGCAGGTTGGTGATGTAGCCCTCGCCCTTAGCCCTGAGAGGTCCTCTATCAGTGAGGATCTGCTTGAGCAGCTGTCACGGGGCCACCGCCAGGTGCCCCTGGTGCAACATTCACAGGTTAGACAGGAGGTCCAGCTGGACGCTGAGACTACTGCGCTGTGGACACACCTGATCCCAGGTGCCGATTCCCTCTGCTGTGACCCAGGGAACCTGCAGTCAGGTAACATTATTTCTCACAACTACCAGGTAGTGAGTGAGACTGACCTGATTGTTCCTGCCTCGACAGCAGGGTTTCCAACACACCCAGTCCCCCAGAAGGGACAGGGAATGAAAGCCGAGCCGGTTTTCTTACAGCCACCAGCTCAGTCTGTCAGTCTGAGTCTGACCAACAGTGGTTCACCCAGACTGGAGCTGGATGGTCAAGCCACCCGCCTGCCAGTGCAGGACATCGCAAAGAGGGGTGTCAGAATCCCCGCCTGTACTGACATGGGCCTGGTGGGTGATAGTGAGTTCGAAGACAGTGAACTAGCTATCTCAGTGCTGGGGCAGCTCCCTGAACCCCTAGCGAGGGAAGGGGGGAGCGAGCAGGTGTCCTACACCCACGCCCAGCTAACGATTGTGAACATGCCGATAGAGGGATTCCTCAATCAGGAAGGGGGCAGGGTGGACCTGAACAGTGAGAATGGGGTAACAATCCCAGATCACTCAGGTGCTCCAGATGACCACTCAGCCGAGGGTCAGGCATGCTCCACCGCTGCACCGCCCCCTGCAGGGTTCCTAGAGCACAGGCATGAACAAATCGAAAAGCAGATGCCCTGGAAAAGGAGGAGCAGCATCAGCAGCTGCGTCAGATCTCCCCAGATTTCCAGGATGTTGGTGCCCAAGATGCCACATGGCATACTGAGAAAGACACCATGTACATGCTGCACCAGCTTAGAAAGGCAACAGTCACTCAGAAGGAGATGACTGGGATCAGCCACCCGAAAAGACTTTTGGGAGGACTGATTGCTGCCGCCACTGTTGCACGTTTGCTTTTTCTGGTAGGTTTGTGTGCTACTGGCACTCTCACCCTGACTGCCCCAAGAAGGCAGGTGTCAGAGATTCCAGAGGGTAGTGACAGACTTTATCAACAGCAGCAAAAGTTGGAAAGCTTAGGGAAAATCCTACAGGCAACTTCCTATGCAACAGGGTTAAACCTTATTCCCCAACCAGTGGACATGATTGCCAGTGTTATACAGTGGGTTTATGCTTGTGTGCAACAGGCCAGAATGTTGACACAAGACCTGTTAAGGGAGTTTAGTGCCACTGTAGCCAGTCTAGCCATGGCACAAATCCCAACCCACTCGATTCCACTCTTCTCAGTAGAGGAGTATGTGACATTAACCCCATCGCTCATAGCTCACCCAGAAGGCAATCCAAGATTGAATTTGGTTCCAAATCTTGAGATGGGTATGGCTACCAAAGCTATCCATTGGCTGTGTCTAAACGATTCACCAATGAAGGGTGTAAAGCTACTAACGAGCAAAGGGAGGTTAATGAACCCCATGAAGAGCAGGTGGGAAGTAAATGGCTGGTCAGCACACCACATTTAACTGTCACCATGACTTGTGACAGGCATGATACAGCTACCACAATGCAGCTACCTAACCAAATAGTTTTCCTGTAAGTTCCTGAGGAGGCCATAGTACAGCTTGAACTTAACACTGTACTGTCTAGAACCAGACAACATAAGACCAAACTTGAGGTCGTGGATGCCTTCAGGTGCAACACTATTGAATTGGATAGAAATCCAAGAAACAGTAAGCCCTGAAGAGGTACAGGTAGTTGAGTTTGCTTTAATGGAACAAACCTCCAAACCACCCTAGCAGATACCCAACACAGGTGTTGTGGTTTATCGGGGGGCTGGGAACAGGAACTGGTGTTATTGTAACACTGCTAC
Organism: Atractosteus spatula; assembly: GCF_055471065.1. Taxonomy (NCBI): domain Eukaryota; kingdom Metazoa; phylum Chordata; class Actinopteri; order Semionotiformes; family Lepisosteidae; genus Atractosteus; species Atractosteus spatula. The sequence continues at coordinate 1,823,861 of NW_028296631.1, forward strand.
CTGGTAGCTGGATCATGACTGACAGTGTACTCTGAATGATGTACTCTCACATCAAGATGTACTCTGGGTAGCATGAATGAGTCAAAGGTAGCATGTCAAAAGAAAGGAAGTGACTTCTCCCCAAATATCTACTACAGAGGTATCAGATATTGACAGTGAGCTTCCTGATGTGTAATTCCTAGACTTAGATAATGTCTCCTACCGTGTTTATACATACTCCAGATGTTATTCATCCTGTTTGTATCCAATGTTGGTTCCGGTATGAATTCTCGAGGAGTAATGTAGACATTTAAGATTAATGTTCTAATGGCAAGGGACATCACTTAACTCTGTTTTGTTTTGAAGGCAACAATGCCTCGGGACCTCGTGGCCTTCAAAAAGGGGGGATATGTAGCGGCGAGGCTTATTAATAAGGCAGAATTAAGTGTTTCTGAGCTTCCCAAATGAGGCCCCATTTCTCTGTTCATCTCTGTGGTGCAGCCACAGAGAGACCATTAGTGCAGGGTGATTTAAGGTCCTAGGACAGCTCCCAAAGGGGGATGCACTTAGCTAAGCCTGGCTATCATGATCAATGGTCATCCATTGGCGCCTATCTGTCTAGGGAGTGCCAGTTGGACATCTGGACTGCATTCCTAAGTGTCAGGAGTAAGTGACTCATATCTCACCTTGATCAACCAATCAGGGACTGGTAGGGCCAAGTAACCCACGTGGGACTCTGATGCCCATGGAACTTTCAGCCAATGAACGAGCTGAAGTTCCTCCAGGTAAAAACGAGATTCAGATTCGGGAGATTCAGTAAGATTCAGGAGGAGACTTCTGTGGACTTTTCTAAAGGGAATTCAAAGGAGAATTCCAGGGCAGGACGGCCCAGGAGCAGAAGGCTCCCAAGGGCAGGACATTCTCGCAGCGCGCCTCCTGACCATCCTGAGACTCAGCCCGGACAACCATGGAACGGCCAGTGTGTCCGAGTGCCAGAACTTTCCTTTGTTCTAAGAGTCTAGAGTGGAGGTTGCCAGAGAGTAACCAGCAGCAGGCCTCATGAACAGGTCGGAACTGTGGACAGCTGAATCACTATTCAGAACTAGCGCTTCACCAGGAACGAACCGGTCCCCTTCCTGACTTGCTGGGATCCACAGTCATCTTTTCTCCTGTGCACAAACTTTGCTAGTTAAAGCCAACACTAACTAGCCGGTCAGTGAGCATCAGCAGCGCACCGTCGCAAGCCGCACAGCACAGCCTGGCACGGAGCCAGAGAGCGCGGATTGGACAGCAACAAGCCTGCAGCTGATTGTTTGTGCCTGCAGGAGATCTGAATCCCCAGAAATTGGATGAGTATTCAACTTCAATGCATTACAGCTCGAGAATTCAATTGTTATCCCAACCAGTTGATATCAATTTAATTCCTAAGAGTTATGTACTTGTTTTGAGTATCTAATGTAGAAGTTATAACCAAATTCATTTATGAAACGGTCTTAATGAATGATATACTGAACGTATGTCCTCTTGATATGTGTAACACTTCGTAACTGATTGAATATATACCTTTTGTATTCTGATAACCCTCTCGATAAGATCTGTTAGGTTTATATGCATATTTTATGTATTAATAAATGTATCCTCGTGTATTAGTACCTGTGTGTGTGCGTTGTTTGAGTTATGTCGCATGGTTGGATTCTAAAGCCATCAAAAGAATTAACTTTGTGATTTACTGCTACAATTAATAATTGTCTCAGTAAATGCCCAAACCCTATAGAACTGGTGCCTTCAGAGAGCCACTACATTTACATATTTGGCGTCCCTGAACGGCTATGAAACATTACATATTTGGCGTCCCTGGGTGGGCGTGGCAAGACTGAAATGAATCAACCAAGCGGAATAATTCAATATAAAACGCCGCGGGTTTCATACACGATAATACAGTGTGCTGAAAGCCGAAAGAAAAAGTTCCCCTTGCTCTTTAAGCAGTGCTTGAGTGTTTTGTGATCTTTTGCGATCTACAGGGTTGATTGCATACTTGATCTTGTGGTTTTCTGTGGTAAAACTGTGATTTCGTGCTTAAAAGTAATACTCTTTAAGTTTAACGATGGTTGCTAAAAGGTCTGAATTCGAGTCGCTATTAAGCACTCTCTCTAGCAGCGACAAGTCTGACCACGATCTCTTCCATATCTCCGTCAGCGGAGAAGCTAGAAGAATAAATCTCCATTCTCTGAGAGAGCTAGCGAAGGACATAGAGAGATTTGACCCTGCAGTGTCAGAGAATAATATCGAGAGTTATATTCAAGACCTCAGGTATAACCTGCAGTTCCTGCCAAACGCCACAGAACAGGAGAAAGTGTTTCTGGTCAGGAAAACTACCAGCAGAGCTGTACATGAGTGGATGGCTAGGCAGATGAAAGAAGTCTGTAATGACTTTGAACAGCTTTGTCATGCACTTATCGAAGAATACAGTGCGTTTATTGACCCGACTGCCGCGATAGCCGCCGCTCTTAACATTAAGCACGAGAGAGCAGAGTCCCCTCGCGAATATTACGAGAGACTTAGACGAACTTATTTTGCAGGGCGAAATGATGAGGGTTGCGAAGAGAACACACATTTCAAGGGTTTATTCATTGCGAATCTCCACCCATCAGTCAGAAAGATGATCTTAATGCATACAGATGCACAGACCATGAAAGTGACTGATATTAAGAGATTCGTGCAGAAAGCCTGGGAGTATGATGTCCAAAGTCGCTCTGAGCAAAAAGCGGCTAAAGCGACTGTGTTCGCTGTTAGAGCTAGCAGGGTTAACTCCCTCCTGCTCGAAGGAGCACAGGCTCCTGAGCTGGCTAAGCCCCGTTCCAAAGCATGCACACAGTACCGCACCCAGCGTCCTAAGTGCCATGAGAACACCGGGGGAGGGAAAGGGCTAGATAAAGCTGAACAAAAGGATTCAGTAGCCGCCCGCCTGGCCAGGCTTGAACAAGCTTTATTAGGACAGGGACAACCGCTCCCCAAGGCTGCCGGAAGCGTGAATGAGCTGATACTCTCCACTGGAGGAGGCGGAGACCCGCCCCCTCCCACTCCCTCAGTCTATCTGATTGAGCGGAAGGGTTCCTGCCTGGATGAGGTCAGCCACTCCCAAGCGAGTGCTGACTCCACCCCTGAAGTCACAGAGCAGGCAGTAAAACACAGAGGAAAAGCAGGAAGCTTTTACCTCAAGGCTGCCATGGGAGATGTCTTACCCAGTGAGACACTGATTGACACTGAGGTTGAAAGGTGTTTGATGTCACACGGCAAGCTCAAACGGGTTGAAAAAGAAAAGGGTATGCGACTCAGAGTGGAACCTTTGGTGGATCACCAGAAAGGCAAAGTGTGGAAACAGGTCAAGGCTCCTAAGCCTTCTGTACAGAAGGAAAGGGGGGCCAAGAGGCAGACTGTGCTCACACAGTGCCCACCGAACACAGAAGCCTATGTGGAGATTCCTTCTGTTCCCTCTGGACAAGAAATAAAAATATTTTCTTGTTCCCCGGATATAGAGGGAAGTCGTGTCCCGGCTGAGGTCCCAACAGCCTCCCTGCCACAGGAGCGGGGCTCCAAGCAGCCGCCTGATCCACCAGGTAAAGCACACCCCTTTTACATCCCTAAAGAGGAGTAGATCTCCCCAACTGGCGATGAAAAGGAGCTTTCCCTGTGCACCCTGGCACCCAAGAGGGGTCAGGACCACCACCCTGCAGTGGTGGAAGGGATCCAGATGGCAGGAGAGCAGGTTGGTGATGTAGCCCTCGCCCTTAGCCCTGAGAGGTCCTCTATCAGTGAGGATCTGCTTGAGCAGCTGTCACGGGGCCACCGCCAGGTGCCCCTGGTGCAACATTCACAGGTTAGACAGGAGGTCCAGCTGGACGCTGAGACTACTGCGCTGTGGACACACCTGATCCCAGGTGCCGATTCCCTCTGCTGTGACCCAGGGAACCTGCAGTCAGGTAACATTATTTCTCACAACTACCAGGTAGTGAGTGAGACTGACCTGATTGTTCCTGCCTCGACAGCAGGGTTTCCAACACACCCAGTCCCCCAGAAGGGACAGGGAATGAAAGCCGAGCCGGTTTTCTTACAGCCACCAGCTCAGTCTGTCAGTCTGAGTCTGACCAACAGTGGTTCACCCAGACTGGAGCTGGATGGTCAAGCCACCCGCCTGCCAGTGCAGGACATCGCAAAGAGGGGTGTCAGAATCCCCGCCTGTACTGACATGGGCCTGGTGGGTGATAGTGAGTTCGAAGACAGTGAACTAGCTATCTCAGTGCTGGGGCAGCTCCCTGAACCCCTAGCGAGGGAAGGGGGGAGCGAGCAGGTGTCCTACACCCACGCCCAGCTAACGATTGTGAACATGCCGATAGAGGGATTCCTCAATCAGGAAGGGGGCAGGGTGGACCTGAACAGTGAGAATGGGGTAACAATCCCAGATCACTCAGGTGCTCCAGATGACCACTCAGCCGAGGGTCAGGCATGCTCCACCGCTGCACCGCCCCCTGCAGGGTTCCTAGAGCACAGGCATGAACAAATCGAAAAGCAGATGCCCTGGAAAAGGAGGAGCAGCATCAGCAGCTGCGTCAGATCTCCCCAGATTTCCAGGATGTTGGTGCCCAAGATGCCACATGGCATACTGAGAAAGACACCATGTACATGCTGCACCAGCTTAGAAAGGCAACAGTCACTCAGAAGGAGATGACTGGGATCAGCCACCCGAAAAGACTTTTGGGAGGACTGATTGCTGCCGCCACTGTTGCACGTTTGCTTTTTCTGGTAGGTTTGTGTGCTACTGGCACTCTCACCCTGACTGCCCCAAGAAGGCAGGTGTCAGAGATTCCAGAGGGTAGTGACAGACTTTATCAACAGCAGCAAAAGTTGGAAAGCTTAGGGAAAATCCTACAGGCAACTTCCTATGCAACAGGGTTAAACCTTATTCCCCAACCAGTGGACATGATTGCCAGTGTTATACAGTGGGTTTATGCTTGTGTGCAACAGGCCAGAATGTTGACACAAGACCTGTTAAGGGAGTTTAGTGCCACTGTAGCCAGTCTAGCCATGGCACAAATCCCAACCCACTCGATTCCACTCTTCTCAGTAGAGGAGTATGTGACATTAACCCCATCGCTCATAGCTCACCCAGAAGGCAATCCAAGATTGAATTTGGTTCCAAATCTTGAGATGGGTATGGCTACCAAAGCTATCCATTGGCTGTGTCTAAACGATTCACCAATGAAGGGTGTAAAGCTACTAACGAGCAAAGGGAGGTTAATGAACCCCATGAAGAGCAGGTGGGAAGTAAATGGCTGGTCAGCACACCACATTTAACTGTCACCATGACTTGTGACAGGCATGATACAGCTACCACAATGCAGCTACCTAACCAAATAGTTTTCCTGTAAGTTCCTGAGGAGGCCATAGTACAGCTTGAACTTAACACTGTACTGTCTAGAACCAGACAACATAAGACCAAACTTGAGGTCGTGGATGCCTTCAGGTGCAACACTATTGAATTGGATAGAAATCCAAGAAACAGTAAGCCCTGAAGAGGTACAGGTAGTTGAGTTTGCTTTAATGGAACAAACCTCCAAACCACCCTAGCAGATACCCAACACAGGTGTTGTGGTTTATCGGGGGGCTGGGAACAGGAACTGGTGTTATTGTAACACTGCTACCTGGTAGCTGGATCATGACTGACAGTGTACTCTGAATGATGTACTCTCACATCAAGATGTACTCTGGGTAGCATGAATGAGTCAAAGGTAGCATGTCAAAAGAAAGGAAGTGACTTCTCCCCAAATATCTACTACAGAGGTATCAGATATTGACAGTGAGCTTCCTGATGTGTAATTCCTAGACTTAGATAATGTCTCCTACCGTGTTTATACATACTCCAGATGTTATTCATCCTGTTTGTATCCAATGTTGGTTCCGGTATGAATTCTCGAGGAGTAATGTAGACATTTAAGATTAATGTTCTAATGGCAAGGGACATCACTTAACTCTGTTTTGTTTTGAAGGCAACAATGCCTCGGGACCTCGTGGCCTTCAAAAAGGGGGGATATGTAGCGGCGAGGCTTATTAATAAGGCAGAATTAAGTGTTTCTGAGCTTCCCAAATGAGGCCCCATTTCTCTGTTCATCTCTGTGGTGCAGCCACAGAGAGACCATTAGTGCAGGGTGATTTAAGGTCCTAGGACAGCTCCCAAAGGGGGATGCACTTAGCTAAGCCTGGCTATCATGATCAATGGTCATCCATTGGCGCCTATCTGTCTAGGGAGTGCCAGTTGGACATCTGGACTGCATTCCTAAGTGTCAGGAGTAAGTGACTCATATCTCACCTTGATCAACCAATCAGGGACTGGTAGGGCCAAGTAACCCACGTGGGACTCTGATGCCCATGGAACTTTCAGCCAATGAACGAGCTGAAGTTCCTCCAGGTAAAAACGAGATTCAGATTCGGGAGATTCAGTAAGATTCAGGAGGAGACTTCTGTGGACTTTTCTAAAGGGAATTCAAAGGAGAATTCCAGGGCAGGACGGCCCAGGAGCAGAAGGCTCCCAAGGGCAGGACATTCTCGCAGCGCGCCTCCTGACCATCCTGAGACTCAGCCCGGACAACCATGGAACGGCCAGTGTGTCCGAGTGCCAGAACTTTCCTTTGTTCTAAGAGTCTAGAGTGGAGGTTGCCAGAGAGTAACCAGCAGCAGGCCTCATGAACAGGTCGGAACTGTGGACAGCTGAATCACTATTCAGAACTAGTGCTTCACCAGGAACGAACCGGTCCCCTTCCTGACTTGCTGGGATCCACAGTCATCTTTTCTCCTGTGCACAAACTTTGCTAGTTAAAGCCAACACTAACTAGCCGGTCAGTGAGCATCAGCAGCGCACCGTCGCAAGCCGCACAGCACAGCCTGGCACGGAGCCAGAGAGCGCGGATTGGACAGCAACAAGTCTGCAGCTGATTGTTTGTGCCTGCAGGAGATCTGAATCCCCAGAAATTGGATGAGTATTCAACTTCAATGCATTACAGCTCGAGAATTCAATTGTTATCCCAACCAGTTGATATCAATTTAATTCCTAAGAGTTATGTACTTGTTTTGAGTATCTAATGTAGAAGTTATAACCAAATTCATTTATGAAACGGTCTTAATGAATGATATACTGAACATATGTCCTCTTGATTTGTGTAACACTTCGTAACTGATTGAATATATACCTTTTGTATTCTGATAACCCTCTCGATAAGATCTGTTAGGTTTATATGCATATTTTATGTATTAATAAATGTATCCTCGTGTATTAGTACCTGTGTGTGTGCGTTGTTTGAGTTATGTCGCATGGTTGGATTCTAAAGCCATCAAAAGAATTAACTTTGTGATTTACTGCTACAATTAATAATTGTCTCAGTAAATGCCCAAACCCTACAGAACTGGTGCCTTCAGAGAGCCACTACATTTACATATTTGGCGTCCCTGAACGGCTATGAAACATTACAACCATAAACACCTCAAAAAACAGACCATCGGACTCTTCACAAAAACTCTGAAAGACACCACACTGGGCAGACACCCAAACAGCACCCCAGAGAGAAACAGCAGGACTACCAGAGGAACACCCCAACACCCACACCCCCACCCCAGACCAGCTCAACCCACAAAGAACAGAACCAGCCCCATCCTACAGCCCTCCAACCCAGACCAACGACCGAACGGGACCAGAACCAGCGCTTCACCCCACGCCCCTCAGCCAGACCAGCAGCTGAACCAGGCCAATCCACAAACCCCCACCCAGCACAACAGCAGAGCTGGACCGAGCCCCTCCTGCACAGCTACGCTGCAGCCCTGGCCAGACCAGCAGTCCCGAGCGGTTTGGAGCTGGGAGAAATCTGGCAGCTCCTGAACCTCATCTGCACCCGGCTTATGAGCTAAACTACCACCACCCACAGCGACAGACAATACTGTTTTTGTTGATGATGTAAATGTCCGACACAAATTTGTTACAGTTCCAGAAAGCAAAAACAAACTGCAAAGATAATTCAAACGATAACAATGAGATCTCTAACGATAAGTATATGGAACATTTAGGGTCTGGGCTCGTCAGCATTTGGGCTGAAGAACACTGATCCTGACTTTATCAAGAATGTAAAGGAGACAGACATCATGATCCTACAGGAGACATGGTGTCGGGGAGACTTGGCTACCCACTGTCCCCCCGGCTACAAGGAGATCATGGTGCCCTTTGTCAAAAAAAAATCACCCGGGGCAGAGACTCTGGGGGGATCATTGTGTGGTACAGAGCAGAGATCAGTCACTCCATACAATTAGTTAAGAGAGAAGAGTCACAAGTTTGGCTTAAAATCAAAAGAAATACCATATGTACAGAAAATGAGGTTTTTCTGTGTGCTGTCTACATCCTACCCTCAGAATCCCCTTACTACAGTGAGGGAATTCTCCCCAGTCTCCACACGGAGATCGGTCATTTCCAGGGCCAGGGAAACGTGCTGCTCTGTGGTGACCTCAATGCACGAACAGGCACACTGGCAGACTTTACTAACACACAGGGAAACACTCATGTATTCGGACAATCCCCTCTGTACCACACACCAGTCACCTCACACAGGTGCAGCCATGACTCCACGGTCAACAGCACCGGGCGCGAGCTGCTCCAGCTGTCAAGGGCTGTGCCTGTACATCGTCAAAGGCAGCACTAGAGGGGACTCTCTAGGCAGGTTCACCTTCAGCTCAGCTCTGGGCAGCAGTGTGGTGGACTACGCCATCACCGACCTGGACCCCTCCTGTATCAGTGCCTTCACTATCAGGCCACAAACTCCTCTCTCCAACCATAGCCAGATCACACTCTACATGAAGAGAGCACACCAGCACAGAGACACACTGACACAGCCCAGCCAGCTGTACGACCTCAACCAGGCGTACAGATGGGACACAAACAGCCTAGACAGATACCAAACTGTACTGGGCGATGAAGAAATTCACATTCCTAAACACTCCGTATCAAACCAACAAATTAGGCATAAACTTGGCCACACAAAAACTAAATCACCTATTTCACAAACTGGCATCAAAATCTAAACTAAAAACAACTAAATCAAAAAACTACCAAAAAAAAAAAGCAAAAGAAAAGTGGTTTGATAGGGAGTGCAAAAACATCAGAAATGCACTACGAAAACTATCAAATCAAAAACACAGACAACCACAAAACACAAAACTACACCTCAGCTACTGTGATACGGTAAAACTTTACAAACACACGCTGAAAAAGAAAAGAAACACGTACATAAACAAACAACTTGCAGAAATTGAGGAGTCACTAAATCAGAACTGTTTCTGGGAGAAGTGGAACAATTTAAACAAATCAAAACCAGAAGAATTGGCCATCCAAAATGGAACAATCTGGCAAACATACTTTGAAAATCACTATCAAAGGCTCCCAAATACAAATCAATCAGACCAAAACACCATTTATGAAAAACTCAAAATTTTTGAATTGGCTATCAAAGACAACCAAAACCCCTTAGACTCACCTATCACTGAGCAGGAGCTACTGGACAAACTCCAGGCCCTCAGACCACGCAAAGCCTGTGGCCAAGATGGAGTCATAAATGAGATGCTGAGACACAGCAGCCCAAAGTTGCAACAAGCCCTGCTCAAACTCCTCAATCTTATCATGACAGCCGGATGTTTCCCCGAGGCCTGGAACCAATGACTGATCACGCCCATCTATAAGAGTGGAGATACTCTATCCCAACAACTATCGGGGCATCTGTGTGAACAGTAACCTGGGGAAGGTATTCTGCAGTATCCTAAATACACGAATAGTGGCCTTCCTTACTGAACACAATGTCCTGAGCAAGAGTCAGATTGGCTTCTTACCAGATCACCGCACATCTGATCACATTTACACCCTACACACACTGATAGACAAACACGTCCACCAAAAACACAAAGGAAAAATTTTTGCCTGCTTTGTCGATTTCAAAAAAGCATTTGACTCAATTTGGCATAAAAGATTGTTTTATAAACTACTCCAAAGTGGCATAGGAGGCAATGTGTACGACATAATTAAATCAAAAAACAAAAAACTCAGTCATCTTCTACAGAAGAAAACCATCAACACCCCGAACACCCTCACCAACCCTAACCTTGTTGTCACCATACCTTCTGACCTTTCCCTTTCACAGGATGAGCGATCCCTCCACAGCAAAGGGCTCAGTTTTGTACCAGTTCCCAGGAAGCTGGACATCCCCCAGACCAATGTCGACCTTAACCGCTTTTACCGCAGGATCCGTCTCAGAGCACATTTTGCCGACAATTCCTCTTCACAGGCAGCTGATAACAACCCGGTTATTGATGTCATTAACAACATTAATCCCAAACAGAGCTGTTGGACTCCCTCCTCTGGCCGTTTTCCACCAGTTGATTATTTCATCAACCAATGCACTAATCAAGCTCCCAAGGCACTCTCTATACCCAGTAAACATAGGTCTAACCTCACCCAAGGAGAAAATCAGGCGCTCCAGTCTCTCCGCAACAGGGATGATATCGTCATCAAACCAGCGGACAAAGGAGGTGCTGTTGTGGTGTGGCGTAAGGATCTATATATCTTTGAAGCCTCTAGACAACTAACTGACACTTCTGCCTACCTCCCTCTCCAACAGGACCCTACCACTGACTACCAAAAGGAAGTGGTATCCACCATTTCTCTTCTTATCAGCAGTAATGAGCTCCCCCAGGAGGCAAACCGGCTCATCATGGAACATCCACAGGTATCTCAATTTTACCTCCTCCCCAAAATCCACAAACCGGACAACCCTGGACGCCCCATCGTATCAGCATGTAACTGTCCAACTACTTACATCTCAGCCTTTCTCGACAGCCTCATGAGACCGCTGGTTGAAGATCTTCCCTCATACATCAAAGACACCAACCACGCGCTCCAACTTTTTAATGATTTCCAATTTCAGGGTACCGAATGCTACATTTTTACCATGGACAACACATCTCTGTACACCGTCATTCCCCATAATGACGGCCTTACAGCACTCAAGCACATGCTGGACAAACGCACAGTGCTTGATCCACCCACCCACACCCTGGTACGCCTTGCAGAATTGGTCCTCACACTGAACGCATTCTCTTTCAATAATCTCTTTTACCAACAGGTCAGTGGAGTTGCCATGGGCACCAGAATGGGACCCAGCTATGCCAACATTTTTGTCGGCTGGGTAGAAGAACACTTCTTCGCTTCCTACACTGGCTATGTCCCTGACCTCTACAAATGATATATTGATGACTGCGTTGGTGCCGCCACATGCTCCAACGATCAGCTTGAGTTCTTCCTGCACCATTTCACCAACTTCCACCCGTCCCTCAAATATACGATTAACATATCTTCCACTACTCTTCCGTTTCTATACATCCACTTGTCTATCAACTACCCCCGACTGTCCACTTCAGTTTATTACAAACCCACGGATTCACACAGCTACCTCCTGTACAGCTCATTTCACACCAACCACACTAAAAACTCTCTTCCTTTTTCACAGTTCCTTAGGTTACGACGATTATGCAGCGACGACATCGACTTCGAGAACCAAGCCCTCGAAATGTACTCATTTTTCATGACCATTAACCACAACTTTTCCATCCTACAGGATGATCCCTCCATTGGGGCCCTCTTTTCTGATCGCCCTATCATCTCATATCGCCGACCACCTAATCTGCGTAACCTCCTTGTTCACAGCTCCCTTGACCGCCCTCAACAACCATCCACACCAGGCACTTTCCCTTGCAACAGAGCTCGCTGTATCACCTGCAAATACACAGCCACCACCACACTCATTCAAGGCCCCTCAGGACAATTCCGGATCACCCAGAATGCATCTTGTACCTCCAGCAACCTTATTTACTGTATCTCTTGCAGTAAATGCCCAGCCATCTACATTGGAGAAACAGGAAGGAGACTCGGAGACCGTTTCAGAGAACACGTCAGGGCTGTAAAGATTAAAGATCTCTCCAAGCCCATTGTTTCTCATTTCACCTCTGACGGCCACGACCACTCTAATCTCTCCATCTGTGTTCTCAAAGACGGTTTTCCGAACTCATACATCAGAAAGACCACCGAAACTAAAATTATTCTGCAGCTAGGATCATACCTTCTCCCTTCCCTTAACGACAGACTACTGTTCTTTTAAATTTTCTCCATTCATTGGAAGTTTCATTTCACACCTCTCTGCACCCATTCTGACTTCACACCTCTTGATTGGCCTCTCTTTCTGTCCCCTGCTCCCGCCTCTCACTCCTCCTCCCTCCCAACCTTTGTTCTCCCGCTACTTTACCTTTGCCTACTGCCCTGTCTCTCTCACACCTGAAGAAGGCTCCACGGCCGAAACGTTGTGTTCTCTTTCTTCTTTTTTTCAGCATGGAATAAACCTTTTACTTGTTCCTTTGCAGCCTACGCATGCTGACGCAGCTACCCACCTGAATAATTAAATCAATGTATTCAGAGAGCAAATGTGCAGTGAAAATTGGAAACAAAAGGACCAAATTCTTCACCCAATGCCGTGGGGTGAGACAGGGCTGCAGCCTGAGCCCAACACTGTTCAATATCTATATCAACGAATTAACAGGAATGTTGGAAAAGTCTGCAGCTCCTGGTCTCACACTACACGACACAGAAATCATGTTCCTGCTCTATGCAGATGACCTGGTCCTGCTGTCGCCCACAGAACAGGGGCTGCAGCAGAACCAGACACAAAAAAAAGAAACAGACCCTGAGGAAGTAAAGGCTCAGTGACCACAGCCTGGCAATAGAAACTGGGCGACAGGCAGACCTGGCTGCCCAAAGAGGACAGGCTGTGCTCCCACTGCCAGCGGGGAGAAATAGAGGCAGAGGTGCACTTCCTACTGCACTGTGACAGATACTCTGGGATTAGAGAAACATCCTTCCCTAAATTCAGAAATCTAGTCCCAGAGTTCCCACACCTGCCAGATCACAACGGGTCCCAATCCTACTGGGAGAGGGAGGAGGGAACTCAGTTGAACTGGCAGCCCAGTATGTGATCTCCTGTCACAGCCTGAGGAACAGTGAGCCTGTCTCCCAATAATGCTCAATATGTTTACAGTATATGTAAATATTTTATGACATGTCTCTGTTGTAAATGTCTGTAATATGTCTGTAGATTTTATTTTATGTTTTGTTCTGTTAATTTTATTATTTGATTTGCTTTGGCAACACTGATTGTACCCATCGGTCATGATAATAAAGCACCTTGAATTGAATTGAATTGAACAGTATTTACGTGCCACTGCTCCCAAGTGGCTCTGGGTTAAGACCGCTCTTTCACTTACTTGCAACGCAAACGGAGAAAGCAATTTTTGACAGTCTCTCGAGAGACTGCGCTAGGTGTTTAGAGATAGACTTTGTCAGTTCCCCCTGGAATGATGGCCTCTCAAATAGTTTGTGATTCCTCTAGACGTTATACAGTACAATCAAAAGCGCAACAAAAGTGTTTTCTGTGGAGCAGGTTTCAGACCCGTAGACCAGTTTTATTTGTACAGCAGGACGCATTCCCAAATGCGAATCTCCTGTTTTAGAAATGCTTTGGGCGGCGTGAAATGAAAATAAGAAATCAATTCCAGATGCACATGGAAGCAATCAAGTGTTTCATCCGAACTGTTTCAAAGACTGCTCAAGAGCTTTCCTTTCATAAACGCGCAACGATTAATGATGGGGGTGCACCCTTCAATGCGCCTTACATCTCTAGGTAGTGATTGAGACGATTCGTAGCGTGTGCTCATTTCCATATATGCCCCGTGTTGCAGTGGTAGGATGACGTAAAATACTGCTTCGACACGTAACGGCATTATACTCAACTGCAGGAGCTGAGGGCTTTCGTAAGCGCGTAAATCAAAGGCAATTCCCGCGTCTAACACTAATGTAAATGCTTTTCAAAGTGCAGTGTGGTGCAGCTTGTAAAATCCTTGTCCACATTTCTCATTTGTTGATGTTTTTTCTGTCTGCCAAAGTTGCATTTTGACATCTGGACGGGGAGACTTGATCATTCGAACGTGAAGCTGCCCTTAAACCCTCTGAGGCGTATCTGTCTGCCGGCATGTATTTTTTCAAAGATTTTTTTTTGAACGGAGAGCGACTTTGAAAAGGTTTCCGCAGCCACATCGCACTCCATGTTAGTTTGTAGGAGGAATGCAGCGGTAGCAGAGCTTGCTGTAGTCGTAGCCGAGTGGCTAAGGCGATAGACTAAAAATCTGTTGGGGACTCCCCGCGCAGTTTTGAATCCTGCCGACTACGGCGTCTGCCGTACGTCACCGTATGCCTGCGCGGCAAAGGCAAAGTGCCGCTTCCCCTTTTTCTGGTACTTTTAAAACGCTAAATCGCTTGGACCCTCTGCCATGGAAATGAATTCTTCAGATAAGAACACGTTTTGTGTTCGCACGACCGATGTTCTACTTATGCCTTTGAAAACCTAATAAAGCTGAAAGAACCGACACGATAGGTTCTTGTAAAGCACGCCTGTAAAGAACTGTTAACATCAAAGGGTTTCAGTGTATTAACTGAGGAGAAGGCCTGATCGCTAATTGTTGACTTTTTATTTGGTGTGAGAAACACTCTCACTGCGCATGAAGTGCAACAAATGTAGCCGCAGAAATTGCATAACGCTTTCATTTATGCTATTGCAGACACCAACGTTGCCTAGATAGAAAACCGAAATAGCCATGGGTTTGCTTGCTGGTCTGAAGGATCTCTCTTCGAATCTCTATCATTTGTCAATGGAAGTAAAAGGCGCTGCAATCTGATACATGTTCAGATTCAAACCCGCAGCTGTTCTTCGAGTTTATTTTTTGACTAATTACAACTGAGTGTCGCATGAGCAGTTACATAAACTTATCTGGCATATTTTAACACAAATGCCATTCTTAAATTAAAACTAACAGTACATTGTCATGGACATTCAGTTACATACAAACAAGAGACAGACAAGAGAATATTTCTACCTTTCATGTGGACTACAGATGCAGCCATTCAAAGTGCGCGGCACTGACACGTACCGGAGGTAATTGGCTACGGCCTCGCGGATCGTGACGCGCAATGACGCAATATACCGCGGTACGTGACTGGTTGACCGACAGAGGCACTCGTGGTGCGTTGGTCGGTCGTAGGAAGATTTAAATGTCTTTACTGTGCCCGTTTTAGTATTGAATATTTATATGGAATTTTACCACTGAAGGGAAATCTTAGTAGCTGAGCATAAAAAGAATAGGAGCATACTGTAACGCGTGTGAAGGCCATGAACGATATTAATTTTGGAGCATAAACATACAGTATATGGCTGGTCTCGGTACTTTAAAGAAGAAATACACACCAGTAAACCATTTCTCCCTAAACATTTTAAACATCGAAGACTTTAACTAACGTGATACCGGAGGCAACAAGCAAACTTTTAGAATTTAATTAAAAGGGAATATACAGATGCAGCCATTCAAAACAAGCGGGGTATGCTGTGGTATAACACGGTGGGCGTGTCACAGTAAACCGCATCATACCGTATGCAAATTAGATTATGTTAATAGTATCTGGAATCACCTTGTAAAACCGCCAGGTGGAGCTAATAAAGGTTAACCTCTCCTGTACAGCATTTGAGCTGTCACCAGAAAATGTCAGTTTCGAATCACTGCTGAGGGACAATCTTTATTCAATTAAGAATTTAAGTTGTATACTCTTTAGATTTTTAAATTTAAACAGTGTATTACAGCATGTTAATCATTAAACATGAAAAAGGCGGTATATTTTATAAAAGCAAGATTGTTCTTTTGGACAAAAGTACACAACCTACGACCTTTATTATACATATTTTAATTATGCAGGAATATTTTATGCATCAAAGTCTTTACCGAAGATATTACTAATAGTATTAATAATGAATGACCTTGGACAAGCTGTAAGCTCAAAATATTACCCTGGTCCACATTCTTTGTAACCATCTTTGTAAACGAAAAGAGTTTATTTTTTCATTGACAAAAAGTAACACCACAGCATTTAGTTGATCCGATCACGCATTCGTTTCCAATGATACAAAGTAATTCTTGAGAATCTCCGATTCACCATGCCTTTCACATGCTCATAAACGATATTAATTTAGGAACATAAACATATTACTGTATGTAAACTGCACTGTATATTGCTGGTCTTGGTAGTTTAAAGAAAAAATACACAGCAGTATTCCATTTCTCCCTAAACATTTTAAGCATCAAAGTCTTACATGTTGTTATTTGGGAAACGTTTTTACGTGCTCCTTCTGGCCATATTAGGATTATATACTTTGTGAAAAGTGATAGTCTTTTAACCTTTTCTGTGAATTCGCTTGTTATCTAACAAATGCATACTTTTAGAATTTGATTAACAGGGAATATAATATGGAATTGCGTATCTAAACAAATTAATAATGATATAATTATATTCATGTACTGTCTGGCGGAATAAACTGAAGAGGTTAGTTAATGCGACACGGAATTATTAAGAATTATCACCTCTTTTTACACTTGAGAACAAATGAGAACATTCCACTCAGTGGGCGGTGCATTGTTATCTCAATCACCTGCTTATTCGTTTTACACCACTGGACTACAGGAGAATGTGACTGTACTGTATCTGTACAGAATGTGTGTTTCAATCAATACAGTAATTGATTACAATCGCAATCGCTAGTTTAATTAAATGCCTTTTTTGATTCACAATCTGAAAATGAAAACCGCGGTAAAGTCACCTTGAATTTAAAAAAACAATTTTGGCACGCCTGTAGCATTTTCACGAAACCTCCTAGAGTTGTGAGAACACTGGCTTTGTGTATAAAGTACATTGTGAATGTTTTCACAGCCTTCACTTTGTCGTTTTTATGCCATTTTTTTACCACGCACGAATATTCCTATGTCCGTATCTTCGCAAAGGAATCAGTGCGAATTTTAATACTAATTAAATGAAACTGGCTTCCATAAGAATCAGTATGGCTCAGAAATTAAATAAAACTTCACTCGCACCAAACAAATGTATATTTCTAAATATCACAACATGATCGAATTTAAGTCATTTTAATAACAATGAATAGTCACCTATGCGTTACAATATAAACATTTATATTGATTTAAATTGCGTTTAAATCGCCTTTATTTAAAACCCATAAATAAAGCTGATACTGTTTAGACTTTTAATTATTTAAAACTGTATTACAGCAGCACAATGCACAATGCAACGTAAATCGCTATCTTTGTCTTCTGTGTAATAATGTTCACCTCTCTGTCCAGCAAATTAACAATAGTAATAATAATGAACTTTATTGTATATGGCGCCTTTAAAGGTGGCTCCTCAAAGCGCTTTACAGGTTAAAAACAATAACAACAATACTGTTAGGCTGGGCAAACGATTTTTTTTTTAAGAAATACAAAATGAGATATAATGATGTGTTCCGGCTTAGACATTAAAGAAGAGCATAACACGTGGGCGGCGTAGCGGTTGACTCTGGCTTTCCCATCTACTGTATACCGATACACTGCAAGTACAACCCCCCTCTCTGCGGGAGTGCTGGCTGTGACGAATTAAACCGGTTTCACAGGTATTTTCAAAGTAGAAGAGGGCGAGATTTCCAGCGAAAGACACCTCCCCCCCTCAAAAACCCAGTAAGTACAGTACTTACTAGTTAAGAAAGCTAGGCTCCTCAATGAAATCGCTTTAACATGCTCATACGTTGGTGTAACAGTCCGGGCGTGGCAAGCTTCTAATGTCTCCCAACTACGGCGAAAGGAACATTTCTTTCATTGAAAGACAATGAACATATTCTAGCCCTAAATGAATTAATAGCAAACATGGTTTACATAAAAGACATTTTTCCAAGAAAGTTTAGCCTTTGTCACTAATGAAACCACTAAATAAAGACATAAATATAGAAATCTTAAGATTTTTAAAATACATGACTTTGCTAAAATTTATTTAAAAATAAAAACGATTACAAACGCCAGCGGAGAGAGATAACAGGGGAGGGATGTTGGTTTTGCATAAGGGGCGGGGAAATGAGGTCTATTTGGGAATGTGGAGTTACATGTCCTGGCTGTTTGTGAATTATTGTTGTTGAGTATGGAGTGTTGAGGTATTGATTTTGTGTAATGCTTTATGTTGAAAATTAAGGTGGATTTTGTTTATGATAAAGAGGATGAACTAGGATGGGAGGAGGGTTTGGTTTTGCATAAGGGGCGGGGTTATGATAATTGGAGGAATTTGAGAGAGTTTAATGGTTTGATATATTTGATTTTGGATTGTGGTTGTTATCTATGTTTTTGGTTGGTATTATGTTTATATGGTTGTTTTTGTTGGTTGGTCGTTATTATGGTTATTAATAATACGATCTATAGTTGAAATCTGAGCCTAAATAAAAAGAAAAAGCATTTTCAGAAAGCAATTACGCTGTGTTTATGTAGAATAATGATTAGGTTTATGAGCGATCTAAATACCTATTCGTTTAAAACGCTATATAAAATAAAGTTTATTATTAATTTGCTGGACAGAGTGGTGAACATTATTATGCATAAGACAAAGATAACGATTTACGTTAAAAGACATTTAATTAAACACGGGTTTGTGATTTAAATGAGAATGGGGGTGACGGGAACTCTTAATCTAAATAAAAATAAAATAAATAAAACAGGTTTCGATAGTTAATAACCACTTTTTATGGACGAAACACGGGTGATTTTTCTTCCTCCTGATCAGTTTAGAAATCTGTGTACGCTGTAAGGTTTTTACTTCTTAATTAAACTTTTAAAATACACGATTCGAATAGAAAGAAATCCTCTTCCTGGTACAGTATGTATAGCAAACCAGCACGTCTTTTTTCTCCAATCAGAGGGGTGTCAGATGGTGTCAGCCAATCACCATTCTGAAGCCCTACCATAATCTCTGGTATAGGGAGAACCCAGAATTCTGTCCCAAAGTTTAAGTAGATAGATGATAGATAATTTTATTGATCCCGTAAGGGAAATAAAGTAAATCATTTTCATTTTAGGAAATTATTAAACGCTCGGTTAAAAGCAAAGGAGATTGTCTGTTATAGTGGACATAAAAACAAGAGTTTGCTGCGGTGTTATTGGAAACCCAAATTTAACAAAAAATCGCTGGCATTATATCCTAGAAGACACAGACCGGCACCAGACTGGGAGAATGCCCGCAGCGTAAAAGAAAATGCCTGATGAACTAGGGATTGGACAGTTTTCAAGTGCTTGTACAATCGATGGAAATGTTCAAATAAAAGTGCAAAAGAAATAAACAAAATAATCATTTATTTCTTTATCATATTGGCTAGCTAATGTCCTCTCTTTGCTAGTTAGTGGCTGTGTTTCTGCGTTGAGTAGCAACGGGTGACTGTTCTCAGGCGGAAGATGTAAACAGCTTAATTTTCGTGTTAAATAATTTATAAATAATTTTAAATTAAAATTCATTCTATACATCAATAGCATTTTTGGGTACCGTTTCATAACACTTTCATGCTTAAAATGTTTATAGAGAAATGGAAGACTGGTGTGTATTTTTTCTTTAAACTACCAAGACCAGCCATACACAGTACAGTTTACGTACATATAGTAATGTTTATGTTCCTAAATTAATATCGTTTATGACCTTCAGATGCGTTATGCTCCTCTTCTTTTTATGCTCAGCTACTAAAATTTCCCTTTAGTGGTAAAATTCCATATCAATATTCAATACAAAGAGGATTAAAATGTGCACAGTAAAATGATTAAATCTTTTCACTACCAACCAATGCACCACGAGTGCCCCTGTCAGTTATTTTGGCCAGCCAATCACTTACCGCGGTGCCCTGCGGTGGCTTGTGGGTAGTTTACTGTACCGCGGGTTTGTACCGTGCATTTTGAATGGCTGCATCTGTAATATGGAATCGCGTATCTAAAGAAATTAATAACGATATAATTATATTCATGTACCACAACACAAGAATAGTACACGCTGTACAATGTCTGTTGATACTGTTTCTGTAGGGCTTTTTCAACACTCCTCATGCGGCTTTGCCAGTGGTGCTGTGGGTTAGGTTCCTGACTCCATCATATGTTGCGTGTTCAAATCCAGCTGCCGCCATGACTTTCTTTTTTTAACAAACGTTTCTTTGAAAAAATAAAACTTTTCCCTGGGTCAGAGATTAAATAAAACTTCAGTCGCACCAAACAAATTACCACACACTGAACACTGAACATGTTAACCCAAATATGTCTCACAATACTTTTATGGTACATTACTTTGCTAAAATGTATTTAAAAATAAAAACGATTACAAACACCAGCAGAGACACACACACACACACACACACACACACACACACACACAGTTCTTCATTGTCAAAAAGTAATTGTTTTTTACTTTGTCAGCACCCAGACAAACGCAAACGCAAATGCGTTATTAATGAAATGCTTTTATTCATTCTTAATCTAACTCACAAGTTGTCATCTGTTGTTGAAGCTCTGTGAGACTAGACTCACACATGGCTAGACTTGACTATTTAACCATGAGACTATGTTTATGTTTTGTGGCGTCTCCGGGGGAATAGATAAATGTAATAAGTACGAAAGTACTCACACCACAAACTCTTCTTTTATTTTCGCGAGGTTTCTTCCTTTTCTTTCGTTCGTCCGTCTTCCAAACCAGTCCGCAATCCGTTTTCTTTGTCCTTGTTCAGTCCGTGTTCCAAAAGTTCGTAAAATCCAACAAATCCGCGTCGAGTCCAAATCACAAGCCGTATACCGTTATCCTTTATTTATTCCGAAAATCCGTTGTCCTTAAATCTTTATTCACTCCAACCAAACTCCCCTATCTTCTCCAACACACATTCACCTACTGGCTTCCACGCCGGTTCACTGTTTCCGGGGCATATATATTTTGTTTCCTGATGAGACCCACCTGCGTCTCGTTGTCTTTCGGCCTGAGCCCTTTCCATCTGCGGGTCAGCTGGTTTCTCTTAGCGGCCATCTTGGTGAGCTCTAAGTCAAGTACAGTGAGCAGATCGTTCCTAAAATACCTGTCCTGGATGACCCTCCCTCTGGTCCTCTTACATACCCTCCCCCTGAGATCAGCCCCGTCCTCGGGCTGTCTGGAAAAGAAACAATGCATTCGGGAGAGGGCATCGACATTACCTTGTTTTCTTCCTGGTCTATAAACCGTTTGGAACTGAAACCTCTGGAGACTAAGGCCCCATCGCGTAATCCGATCATTTTTGTCCATGTTCCTTAACAACCAGGTTAGTGGCGCATGGTCAGTATACAAGATGAATCGTCTTCCCAATAAATAATATTTTAAATAATCCAGGGCCCATTTGATCGCAAGACACTCCTTTTCGATTGTGGAATAATGTTTCTCCGCAGGGCTTAATTTACGGCTAATATACAAAATGTGGTGCTCTGATCCTTCAATTTCCTGCGACAGTATGGCTCCAATCCCAGTGTCCGATGCATCAGTTTGTACCATGAATGTTTTGTTAAAATTAGGTACCTGTAAGACCGGCTGTGATGACAAAGTCTTTTTTAGTTCTTGAAAGGCCCTCTCTTCCCTTTCTGTCCATTTTATTTTTTTCAGGGCAACTCGTCTTTGTTAAGTCGTGCAATGGGGCAAATCCTGAAATGAATCGACGATAGTAGCTTGCTAATCCCAAAAATGTTCTTATTTGCTTTTTTTGTAGAAGGTCTAGGCCAGTTTCTAATTAACTGTACCTTCTGTTCTTGTGGCATGATCATTCCCCTCCCAATCGTATAACCGAGATAATTGGCTTCCTAGGTCCCTAGACAACATTTTTTTGGATTAGCAGTTAATCCTGCTTTCCGCAAAGCTCCGGTTACTGCTCCCAAGTGTAGTAGGTGTTGTTCCCAAGTCGTGCTATGAATTACGACGTCATCTAGGTAGGCAGCCGCAAAATCTCGATGAGGTCTGAGTATGCGGTCCATTAATCGCTGAAACGTAGCAGGAGCGCAGTGTAAACCAAACGGAAGGACCCGATACTGGTATAGCCCCTCCGGGGTGGCAAACGCGGTTTTGGCTTTAGCTTCTTCGGCTAGGGGTACTTGCCAATATCCCTTCGTAAGGTCTAGCGTACTGATATATCGGGCGTTACCTAATCACTCGATTAGCTCATCTATACGAGGCATAGGGTATGCGTCAAACAACGAGATCTCATTTAATCTTTTGAAGTTATTACAGAACCTAATAGTTCCGTCTGGCTTGGGTATCAGTACTATGGGACTAGCCCACTCGCTATGGGATTCTTCTATTATCCCCATTCTTAACATTTTTTCTACTTCTTCCTTAATTAGTTTCCTTTTTGCTTCAGGTACTCGATAGGGGGCCAACCTTACCCTTTTTCCTGGTTCCGTGATAATCTTATGTTGAATGAGGTGGGTTCAACCAGGACTTTGGGAAAAAACATCCTTGTTTTGCGACAGGAACTCTTGTAATTCTTGCTTCTGCGCCGGAGCCAGGTCCCCCACGGCGACGGCACCCGTCTCTTCTTCCAAAGGATCAGGGGAGAAGTGGGTGAGCAAAACTTCTGTACCATGCCATCTCTTTAGTAAATTCACATGGTAGATTTGATGCTGTCGTCATTTGTCAGGTTGCTTAACTTTATAAGTGACTGGACCCATTTTTTCCACCACCTCATAAGGCCCCTGCCAGGATGCCAGGAATTTACATTCCGGGGTCGGGACCAATAGCAATACTTTGTCCCCTGGCTGAAATTCTCGCACTATAGCTCCCCTATCATAAATTTGCTGTTGCTGCGCCTGGGCCTTCTCCAGATTTTCCCTCACAATGGGAACAACAATGTTTATTCTTTCCCTCATTTGTTCCACATGTTCAATGACAGTCTGTAATGGTGAAGGCTGATGCTCCCAGGACTCTTTGACCAGGTCTAATAATCCCCGTGGTCTCCGAGCGTATAATAACTCAAAAGGAGAGAACCCAGTCGAGGCTTGCGGTACTTCTCGGATAACAAACATTAGATAAGGGAGCAATTGATCCCAATTTTTGCCATCCTTTTGCATGGCTTTCCTCAGCATGCTTTTCAGGGTTTTATTGAAGCGCTCCACTTATCCGTCTGTTTGTGGGTGATAAACAGAGGTTCTGATTTGATGAATACCCAAAAGCTTACTTAGGTCTTGCATGACCTTTGACATAAAAGGAGTCCCTTGATCTGTTAAGATCTCCTTAGGGATTCCCACTCTAGAGAAAACGTGCACTAGCTCTCTAGCTATGTTTTTGGCCGTAGCTGCCCTCAGAGGAATGGCTTCGGGGTATCACCAGTATATACTGATGTCCCTTTGTAGTTTTAATCAGGGGTCCCACTAAGTCCATACCAATCCGCTCAAAAGGAGTATCTATTATTGGGAGGGGAATCAGAGGGTTTTTATAATAAGGTTGTGGGGCAGTTTTCTGACAGGTTGGGCATTCCCGACAATATCTTTCGATGGCCTTGTATATTCCGGGCCAGAAAAATAGAGAAAGTAGCCTTTCACCCATTTTCTTCACGCCCAGGT
Source organism: Atractosteus spatula (assembly GCF_055471065.1). Lineage (NCBI taxonomy): Eukaryota > Metazoa > Chordata > Actinopteri > Semionotiformes > Lepisosteidae > Atractosteus > Atractosteus spatula. The sequence continues at coordinate 1,847,474 of NW_028296631.1, forward strand.
GTCCTCCCAGGAGGTGGCTATGGGCCAAGCTGAGGAGTTTCGACTGGTAGGCTCGGGGAATGAGAAGTTGCTCCACTTCTTCTTGTCCTCTCTTCTGGACCTGATAGAGGAGATTGTTTTTTTACCATAAAGTAGGGGTAATTCAGGGGACTATTATTATTACATAACTCCCCCTCAATTTTTCTCACATGTCCCCATGCATGTCTTAAATTCCCATCTTCCAGCTGGGCCGTTCCGAACCTACCTCGATGTTCGGGTGGGTCCCAGTCTGGTAAATCCATATTTAAGAACTCATCTCCAAGTTCCGAGCCTTCTCCTGGCTGGTTCGCCTCTCCAGGGGAATCTGTGTTATCATCTGAATCTCCTGGACAGGGGAGTGGTTCATGCCTAGCCAACTGGACAGTATTCAAAATTTGAAGAAAGTGGGGACAGTCACGACCCAACACCACAGGGTAAGGCAATTGTTCAACCACCCCTACAGTCGAACTATACATTCCCATTTCTGTAGTAATGGAACTTTCACAGATGGATACACCTTAGTTTCCCCATGAATGCACGTAATAGGTATCCCTACCACTTGCCCGACCTTGGTTCCTTCAGGTAGGGCTGAAGAGGTCACCAGGGTCACCATACTTCCAGAGTCTAACAGGGCCTCGACAGGCTTTTCCCCTATCTTAATTTTAGCGATGTGGGGCGCCTCACAGGACGGAACGCTCGCCGTGAGGTAGTTGCATTTGGCTTCCTCTCTGGTGTCCACTTGCATAGGTTCACCCCAGTTGGGACACTTACTGGCCAAATGTCCCTCTTTATGGCACTTAAAACACCTACGGGACTCTTTCCATGGTCGGGGCCTTTAAACAGATCTTTCCTGAAAAGATGTTGTAAATTGAGGAGGATCTCGATGGTCCCGGTACTTCAGTGACCTCGTTCCATTCCCTGAACTCTCAGGTTTCCTCCTCTCCTCTTCCTTAATCAAGGCTTCTGTGGCATGCTGTTGCTCCACTAAATCAACAGCCTGGTCTAAGGTCTGGGAATCCCCATCACTCACTTTTCTTTTCAAGTGAACAGGCAGACTCCTCACAAAGTGGTCCAATACTACTCTTTCTACCACTTGCCCCGAGTTTAGTTTTTCTGGCTGAAGCCATTTCTTCGCCAGATGAACCAGGTCAAACATCTGAGATCTGGCTGGCTTGTCCATTTGATACTTTCAGTTATGGAACATGCTCTTATCGCCATGGTTACCCCTAATCTTGCCAAAATCTCCTTTTTTAGAGTTTCATAGTTCTCCGCATCCTCTTCTTTTAAATCGTAATAAGCCTTCTGGACTTCCCCAATTAAATAAGGCGCTACTCTCCCTGCCCATTGCTCTCTGGGCCATGCATTCCTGGCAGCTGTTCTCTCAAAGGTGGTTAAATATGCTTCTACATCATCGAGCTCCGACATCTTTTGAAGCCCAATTTCTTCCATCTTACGGGGTTCTCCCCCTGTTACCGAGGACCGTCTAATTTCTTCTCCTAATCTTTGCAATTCCTCTCTCACCAAATTCTGCTCTTCTATAATTCGTTGATTCGTCTCCGTTTGAATCTTATTAGCCTCCTGCTGTGCCTGTATGGCTTCTTGTTGTGTCTTTAAAGCGTGGAACTGAGTTAGGGTGGCTTAGGACAATTGTTGTATTAATTGTTCCATTGTTGTTAGCGAGAGTTCTTACCCAAACCGAGAGAAGAAGAGGAAAAAAAAATGTCAACTTTTTATTTCCACAAGTCTTAGTCACGATCAGCGGTTGCCCGCATCCTCCACCAATTGTGGCGTCTCCAGGGGAATAGATAAATGTAATAAGTACGAAAGTACTCACACCACAAACTCTTCTTTTATTTTCATGAGGTTTCTTCCTTTTCTTTCGTTCGTCCGTCTTCCAAACCAGTCCGCAATACGTTTTCTCTGTCCTTGTTCAGTCCGTGTTCCAAAAGTTCGTAAAATCCAACAAATCCGCGTCGAGTCCAAATCACAAGCCGTATACCGTTATCCTTTATTTATTCCGAAAATCCGTTGTCCTTAAATCTTTATTCACTCCAACCAAACTCCCCTATCTTCTCCAACACGCATTCACCTACTGGCTTCCGTGCCGGTTCACTGTTTCCGGGGCATATATATTTTGTTTCCTGATGAGACCCACCTGCGTCTCGTTGTCTTTCAGCCTGAGCCCTTTCCATCTGCGGGTCAGCTGGTTTCTCTTAGCGGCCATCTTGGTCAGGTCTTAGTCAAGTACAGTGAGCAGATCGTTCCTAAAATACCTGTCCTGGATGACCCTCCCTCTGGTCCTCTTACAGTTTATTAATCTTCCTTGTTATGCACTGAGAATGATAAGCACCCCAAACACGAGGGCAACGTAGCGGTCGGCTCTGACTTTCCCATCTATACCGATTCACTGCAAGTACAACCCCCCCTCCTTCTCTTGAGTGATGGGCAACAGTTGGATATCTGGGAGAATTGTTCGTTCCACTGGCGTCTGTGAATTCCGCAGATTTTTATCGTCATTAATTTTGTTACATTATACATTTTAGAAACGTTTCATCTATACAAACAACACAAAACTATTTTCGATTGTATTTCTGAATGTTATGTTACACTTACAGTAGTTCACTGTTTTAAATACATCTAATTAAGAAAGTTAGGTGTTAGCATAAACTATTAGTAATCAATAATATTGAATTTAGCACTGTAATAAGTTGTTGCACTTTCCCCCGCATCTTGTAAAAATATATTTTCATTGTTCAAATATACATTAAATCTGACTATCATATAATAAGTTAAATACAAAACCAAAGAAAAAACAGGGTAAAATATAATTCAAAATATTTTGCTAACAATGTTAGCTGTTTATAAATAATCAATTGTATTAACTAAGGAGTAGGATGGCACAGTTATTAGTATACTTTTTGTTTTGTTTCTTTTTCATAAATACAACAGTAGTGCCTGATGTCTCAGTGGCTTTCAAAATTAAATTATGCATGCAAACCTGTGAACTGGCCTGTGATACTGGCCATGTAATACCCTGCATTGTGGAATAATAGTTTATTTTAAAGGATAGAGAAAGCACAGAAAACAGGCAGTTAGATTGATCAGATTAGTATGAAAAGCCATTTAGCAAAGAGAGAATGAGAAGAGTGACAAACTAGTATACTTTAGATCTTTTTTTCTGAACCAGGGAAAATCTGATCATGTTTCTCTATAACAATAATAAAAAACTTTATTTTACATATCACCTTTAAAAGTGGCATCTCAAAGCAATACAGTAGATGTAAAAACAGTTAAAAGAACCACAGATTACAAAGTAAACACCCAACACTGATTGTACCCATCTGCCATGCTAATAAAGCACCTTGAATTGAATTGAATTGAGAGAGAGAGGGGAGGGCGAGCGAGAGAGCACAGCCAGGACAGGCAAATAAGATACACTCCACAGACATTCACAACAGCGACATATCATTAAACTTTTGCACATATTGTTTAATTATTACTTGTTTTTCAGGAAGTTAAAAAAACACTTGAATTACTTATCCAGGCTCTCGAAATAAAATTATTTTTCAAGCAATGCAACTAACGTCGGGCAACGTGTTTTTTTTAACCCAACATTGACAGCCACATCTTAAATCTTTTCAGTCAGCTCTTTTTTCTCTATTTGAATTGTGGCGATTCAAACAACTTGGGATAACAAGTGGTCTCAAAGTCACCGAGCTCACAGAGCTTCAACAACAGATGACAATTTCCTTAGTCCTTCCTTAGTCTTCCTGAAATTATCAGATTATGAGTGAAAAAAAGCATTTTATTAAAAACACGTTTGCGTTTGTTTGGGAGCTATATTATGTATTTTTCATATGTAAGATATAATGATGTGTTCCTGCTTACACATTGCACGACTTTAAAAGCTAGAAAAACAGGTTTCGATTTACATTATCTCGCCCACCCCCTCTCTCTCTCTCTCTCTTGCTTGCCCTAAACAGACAATACACAGGGGGGAGGGCAAGCGAGAGAGAGAAAGAGTTTTTTGCCCTCTGTCAAAAAGTAACTGTACTTACTGGGCTTTGGAGGGGGGGACGTGTCTTTCGCTGTGAATACCTGTGAAACCGGTTTAATTCGTCACAGTCAGCACTCCCGCAGAGAGGGGGGTTGTACTTGCAGTGCATCAGTATAGATGGGAAAGCCAGAGCCGACCGCTACGCCGCTCTCGTGTTTGGGGTGCTTATCATTCTCAGTGCATAACAAGGAAGATTAATAAACATAAACATAATCTCATGGTTAAATAGTCAAGTCTAGCCATGTGTGAGTCTAGTCTCACAGAGCTTCAACAGCAGATGACAACTTGTGAGTTCGATTAAGAATGAATAAAAGCATTTAATTAATAACGCGTTTGCGTTTGTCTGGGTGCTGACAAAGTAAAAAACAATTACTTTTTGACAATGAAGAACTGTGTGTGTGTCTCTCTCTCTGCTGGCGTTTGTAATCGTTTTTATTTTTAAATACATTTTAGCAAAGTAATGTACAGATGCAGCCATTCAAAGTGTGCGTTACAGACACGTACCGCAGGTGGCGTCGCGCAGCGTTACGCAAGATGACGCGTGGCACCGCAGTACGTGATTGGTTGACCAACAGGGGCACTCGTGGTCCGTTGGTCTGTCGTAGAAAGACTTACAGTAAACGTCTTTGCTGTGCCCGTTGTAGATACTGAATTTTACCACTGAAGGGAAATCTTAGTAGCTGAGCATAAAAAGAATAGGAGCATACTGTAACGCGTGTGAAGGCCATAAACGATATTAATTTTGGAACATAAACATACAGTATATAGCTGGTCTTAGTACTTTAAAGAAAAAAATACACACCAGTATTCCATTTCTCCCTAAACATTTTAAGCTTAGAAGTCTTTAACTAACGTGATACTGGAGTCAACAAGCATACTTTTAGAATTTGATTAATAGGGAATAGAATATGGAATCGCGTATCTAAAGAATTTAATAACGGTATGATTATATTTGTGTACTGCAACAGGGCTGTGTAGGGCTGTTTCGCCTCCCTGTTCATGCGAGTTGTCCTGTAGCCTACTGGTGTATGTGCCTGACTAACAACTCGCAGGTTGTGTGTTCAAATCCAGCTGGTGCTAGACTTTTCTTTTAACAAACATTTCTTCGAAAAAATAGAATAGCGATATTATGGACAATCAATTGACTTTTATATTTCAAAATATCGCAACATGATCGATTCTAAGTCATTTTTGATAACAATGAATAGTCACCTTCTTCCCTTCTGACAACGGTCCCTGCTTCTGCTTCCTGCTTCTATTGTGTGTGTGTGTGCAACAGAGTAAATTTTTATAGGAGAAATGGAGGCTGGACAGTATGCGTTACAATGTAAACATTTATATTGATTTAAATCGTGTTCTGATTTAAATCGCAAACGCGTGTTTAATTATATGTGTTTTTTAATCATAATCAGGGTAATGCAACATAAATTGATACAGTATCTTTGTCTTCTAAGTATCTTAATAAACTTTCAGCATAGCTTTCTACCCGTTAAGATTTATATTTCTTGGGATTTTGGGATCAAACGTGGAAGGATTAGATTGTAATAGTTTTTATTTGTCAAATACGTGATTGTATTTCTGAATGTTATGTGACACCTACAGTAGTTCACTGCTTTAAATACATCGAATTAAGAAAGTTATGTGTAGCACTTTAAATCTTTTTTCTGAACCAGGGAAAATCTGATCATGTTTCTCTATAACAATAATAAAAAACTTTATTTTACATATCACCTTTAAAAGTGGTAGTACCTTTTTTAGTACTATATTTTTGTATTATATTCCCTATTAATCAGACTCTAAGAGTATGTTTCGGCTTGTCAGTCAGGTCTTTTTTCTCTATTTGAATTGTCGTTTACACCTGCACGACTTTAAAAGCTAGCAAGACAGGTTTCGATTCACATTAGCTGGCGAGCCCTGTTAACAAAAAAACTAATAATAATGTAACATGCCACTGTTTGTTCATGAACAAAGTTATACTGAGATTTCCTTAGATACGCGATTAAAAAATTAACGTTTCATATGTTGCTGTTGTGAATGCCTGTGGAGTGTATCTTATTAAGCTCTAAATTGCATTTTGAGCGCGGTTTTTGACTTTTTTTAAATTGCGTTTTGGGCGCGGACAGCACATACAAGGGTTAATGAACTGCACCAAGAAATTTAAAATACTATTCTTTAGGTGCGAGGGTAGGAGTGGACCGCAGCAGGCATAATCAGCAAACCAGGATAGTTTTGTGGTGTTTGTTTAGATGAAACGTTCCTAAAACGTATAACGTCACAAAATTAAAGACTGTAATCTTTCCACTTGTACTGTGAGTCATCGGAAAGTTTCGGCTTTGTGTAAGGATGGTATCAAAAAGCAATCTTAAGTGGTGAGAAAGCTGTGCTCAATGTATTTAAGGGACTTAAAAGTAAAAGGAGATGCTTCATATTGCTTGACTAATTTTAAAAACTAAGTTATAAATGCAGACACTCCCTCGGTGCTGCGCCGGGTGTAACTATCAAAATATACATTCCCAACACTAATTGTACCCATTTGTCATGCAAATAAAACACCTTGAATTGAATTGAATTGAGGGAGAGATGGGGGAAGGGGGAGAGAGACAGCCAGGACTCAAGGCAAATAAGATACACACCACAGGCATTCACAACAGCAACATATGAAACGTTTGCACGTATAGTTAAGTTATTACTTGGTTTTCAAACTGCAATGAAATACAATATTGTTGTTGTTGCTGTTCTTGTTGTCTTTATCCTGTAAAGCGTTTTGAGAAGCCACCTTTAAAGGCGATATATACTGTAAAAGCGCTGATTCTTATGGAATGTGTTCCGCCAGGGATTCAAATTTTTATTTATTTATTTTTTAATCGCTTATCTAAGGAAATCTCAGTATAACTTTGTTCATGAACAAACAGTGGCATGTTACATTATTATTAGTTTTTTTGTTAACAAGGCTCGCCAGCTAATGTGAATCGAAACCTGTCTTGCTAGCTTTTAAAGTTGTGTGAGGTGTAAACGACAATTCAAATAGAGAAAAAAAGATCTGATTGACAAGATTAAATTAATGCAGATCAGTAAATCAAGGGACAAAACAACTATTGTTGGTGTGTGTGTCTCTCTCTGCTGGATGTCCCTCTCAGTCTCTGCTGAATGAATAAAAGAATTTTATTGAAAACACGTTTGCGATTGTCTGGAATTTACTTTGGTCCCTTTTAACTGTTTTTCGATCTACTGTATTGCTTTGAGATGCCACTTTTAAAGGCGATATGTAAAATAAAGTTTTTTATTATTGTTATAGAGAAACATAATCAGATTTTCCCTGGTTCAGAAAAAAGATCTAAGGTGCTACACATAACTTTCTTAATTCGATGTATTTAAAGCAGTGAACTACTGTAGGTGTCACATAACATTCAGAAATACAATCACGTATTTGACAAATAAAAACGATTACAATCTAATCCTTCCACGTTTGATCCCAAAATCCCAAGAAATATAAATCTTAACGGGTAGAAAGCTATGCTGAAAGTTTATTAAGATACTTAGAAGACAAAGATACTGTATCAATTTATGTTGCATTAGCCTGATTATGATTAAAAAACACATATAATTAAACACGCGTTTGCGATTTAAATCAGAACACGATTTAAATCAATATAAATGTTTACATTGTAACGCATACTGTCCAGTCTCCATTTCTCCTATAAAAATTTACTCTGTTGCACACACACACACAATAGAAGCAGGAAGCAGAAGCAGGGACCGTTGTCAGAAGGGAAGAAGGTGACTATTCATTGTTATCAAAAATGACTTAGAATCGATCATGTTGCGATATTTTGAAATATAAAAGTCAATTGATTGTCCATAATATCGCTATTCTATTTTTTCGAAGAAATGTTTGTTAAAAGAAAAGTCTAGCACCAGCTGGATTTGAACAAACAACCTGCAAGTTGTTAGGCAGGCACGCAGACCAGTAGGCTACAGGACAACTCGCATGAACAGGGAGGCGAAACAGCCCTACACAGCCCTGTCGCAGTACACGAATATAATCATCTCGTTATTAAATTCTTTAGATACGCGATTCCATATTATATTAGCAGAAAAGCTTAAAACTACCACTTTTTCACACGCTATTTCACATGCTAGTTAAATACTTCGATGCTTAAAATCATTAGGGAGAAATGGAATACCGGTGTGTATTTTTCCTTTAAAGTACCGATTCCTGGAATCTGACTGGCTGACACCCTTCTGAAGTGGTTCCATAAAATCTGGTATACAGAAAAGAAAGCGTTGATAAATACAAGTGTCTTTTAATACACTCTTTGCTGTGCTCTTGAGGATCCTTGTGATATTTTGAGCTCTAGTTGAATGATAAGTGTCGCATTTTAAATCATTTTTGTAGTTAGAAATTATGAAACGCCCTGTTAAAAGCAAGGAAGTTTTTATGCCCGTTGAAGTAAAACAAAATGCCTGACAAAGTATGGCTTGGACAGATTCCAAGTGCTTGTACAAATGTGCTAAAGAAATTATACTTTGAGTATACAGCTTGTCCAAAGTCATCCATTATTAATACTATTAGTAATATCTTTGGTAAAGGCTTTGATGCATAAATATTTCTGATAAAGGTAGGTTGTGTACTTTTGTCCAACTGAGCAATCTTGCTTTCATAAAATATACCAACATTTTAATGACTGATGATTAACATGCTGTAATACACAGTTCAAAATTAAAGGCTCAAATGCTGTACATGAGAGGTTAAGCTCCCCCTGGCGGTTTTACAAGGTGACGCCGGATAGTTTCCGGCAGAGCGTCAAATGATGCGCGATTAACCGCGTGACACCGCGACACGCCCACCGGGGTATGCTGTGAAATACCTCACCCATTTTGAATGGCTGCATCTGTACCATAAAAGTATTGTGAGACATATTTGGATTAACATGTTCAGTGTTCAGTGTGTGATAATTTGTTTGGTACGAGTGAAGTTTTATTTAATCTCTGACCCAGGGAAAAGTGTGGTGTGGACGGCTGAGGTGAGAATGTAGGCTTGCGCTGTTTCCGTTATTCTTTTTGTCTTCTTCTGGCTTGGTCGGATAATTTTGGTTTTTGTTTTATCAATAAAGTTTGATAATCGGCCAGTGAAAGCTCTGTTGTCCTTCACATGAATGCCTGAAACATTGTGCCGAACCCAAGATTTTACAGTATTTTTTCTTTAAAATACCAATAACAGCAACATACAGTTTACATAATATGTTGATGTTCCAAAATTAATATCGTTTATGACCTTTATGACCTTTGTTATGCTCTTCGTTAATGTCTAAGCCGGAACACATCATTATATCTCATTTTGTATTTCTTTTTAAAAAAAAATAAAAATCATTTGCCCAGCCTTACAGTATTGTTGTTATTGTTTTTATCCTGTAAAGCGCTTTGAGGAGCCGCCTTAAAGGCGCCATATACAATAAAGTTCATTATTATTACTGTTGTTAATTTGCTGGACAGAGAGGTGAACATTATTACGCAGAAGACAAAGATAGCGATTTACGTTGCATTGTGCATTGTGCTGCTGTAATACAGTTTTAAATAATTAAAAGTCTAAACAGTATCAGCTTTATTTATGGGTTGTAATTTTAAAAAGTCAAAAACCGCACTCAAAATGCAATTTAGAGCTTTCTGGCAAGAGGAAACACCCAAATCAATAATGTAACATGCCACTGTTTGTGCATGAATAAGGTTATACTGCTATTTCCTTAGATATGCGATTCCATGGGTTTTTTTTTTTAATCCCCGGCGGAACCGGGGATCCATAAGAATCAAGTAATAGGTTTAATAGGTTGTCCAAGGTCATTCATTATTAATACTATTAGTAATATCTTCGTTAAAAACTTTAATGGCGACAGCTCAAACATGAGAGGTTGAGCTTTATTATCTCCACCTTGCGGAAATTCCTGATACTATTATTTTACTTGCGGAACCACGTGGTATTATGAGGTACTATACGAGATTTTACGGTAACTCGTGGTAGACTGCGTCAAGAGCACAACAAAATAATGCGGTATTGCCTGCTTGTTTTGAATGGCTGCATCTGTACGTGTTGATTTACTGATCGGAATAATTGAAAAGTTTGGGTTCATAGCTGATGCAGTGCGTGCTAATTAGAATGACAGCAACGCTGAGCTCTCAGCACCGTACTGAGCTCAGGTGTTTTTCTAAAGCTGTCAGGTGCAGTTTATTTACATGAAGGAAATATCTTACTGGATACGATTACAATACAGTAAGTAGAACAGGCTACGTAGTGTGTAGCCTGATGGGTTTAAAAGCAACAGGAGCCAGGCAGGAGTCAAACCTACAACCTCCTAATCCATAGTCAAACACATTATCCATTGCGCCACTGGCTCTGGTGTTACACTGCTGGACTGTAACACAGTGAGCTCAGCACTGCTACTAGCACAATATTACCCCCGGTCCATTTTTTTCCAAAAGTGAGAAACACCTGTTTTCTACATTTTGTCTGTTTTAAAACCATATATCTTTAAACCAAACCAAGAGTTTGTCCTTTGCACTGATATTCTGATTCATTTTGATTTCAAAGAAAAAAAAATTACCACCCTTTCAGTTAAGAACCCGATGTGCGGACCGATTAAGCTGCATGGACTCAATCGTTTAACTCTTCTCCATATGCAAGGTTAAGGTTAATGAAAAAACATTGCTGACTTTGTTTGCCAGCCACGAGTGCTGATTAGCAAGATTTGTATTTCATCTTTTGCAAGTTGCATCCATTTTAAGAAAAACAAGTCGCTTAAGACAGGAAATGAATACTTGCATTTAATTAAGGCTAGCCGTAGGCGATTGTCCATAATGACCAGTTCTGCTCGAGAAAACAGAAAAAAACAGCCACTGCTGGGATTCAGACCCAGGAGCTCCTATTTACTAAACAGGCGTTTTAACCAACTAAGCCACACTACCCGCCTTTTTATAGCCACTGCCTTGGGACATCCTTGTTGTGAAAGGCACTATATAGAAATACATTGAATTGAATTGAATTGATAGTGTAAAATGTCGTGTGTGTTGTTTGTTAAATAAGACTGTCTTTATTGATTATTATGCCTCAGATGAAGATCAGATCACATTTTAGGAGCCATTCATGTCGAAATCCAGATCATTCCAAAGGGTTCACAAATGTTTTCTCGCAAGTGTGCAACATTCACTCCACAAAGTAAATGGGTCATGAAAGCCGACAGATTTTTCAAAGATTTCAGTACTGATGTCACTCCATTTAACTTTAATAACAGTGCGATGATCGAGGAACAGAGTGCGATCGCGGTGGTTTATCAGACCGGTTGGGGCTTGTGGCACACGTCAGGATGGCTGAGCGGTCCAAGGTGCTGTGTTTAGGTAGCAGTCTCCCCTGCAGATGTGGGTTCAAATCCCACTTCTGATAACGAGCTAGTTGGTCTTCCTTTTTCTGAGCTTTTTTGAAACAAATCAACACTAATCAAACACACAGGAATGTTTTCGAAAAGCATTGAGGAGTGGACAGGATGCCCCTTTGGAATAGGGCTCAGAAAATGACGGAGAAGGGAAATTACGTAAGATCCCACACTTTGGAATCTGATTGGACAAAAGGTACGTCGTCTCGCCGTCATGGAATCAAACACCGTTCTCTCACGTGACAGGCAGGAATACTCACCACTATACTAACGAGGAGCACTGGCGTGCCGCTCCGAGGTATTTCCTCTTACGGCCACTACTGTTTTCGGGTTTCGGCTTTTATTTGCATTCCTTCCAGAGGAGCGCGTAAAAATGAGTTTCCATCTGCGCCATTCTCACTCCTCCTCTGCTATCGCCACTGCTCGTCCTCGTGCACTAGGAAGACCTATGGAGTCGGTTCTTTCAGCTTTATTAATTGGGTTTTCAAAAGCTAGGAGTAGGGCACAAGACATGCAAACGCATACAGAGTCATTATCTGCTCCCAGGTGCGAAATGTCATTGGTGGACACAGAATAATATATGCCTAAGGTAGCAGGTCCAAGTGATTTAGTTTTTTAAAAGTAGCAGGAAAAGCAAAACAGGTACTTTTCCTTTGTTGCGCAGGCACACTACGACACCATAGTCGGCAAAACCTGAAGCTTTGTGGGGAGACCCAAACAACCTTCTAGCCTGTCACCCTAACCACTCAGCCACGCCTGCAGAGTATACCACAGCTGCCGCCACTGCATTCTTGATACAGTCTAACATAGAGTGCTGGGTGGTGGCGGAAACCTTTTTCAAAGTCGCTTTCTGTTTAACAACAACAAAAAAAACTTTGACAAACGTGCCTCGCAGGACTTAATGGTGGCTTCAAGTTGGAATGATAAAGTCTCCCCGTCCGGTCAGGAAAAGGGAACTTTGTTTGACAAAATGAAGGACGTAATAATAACGGAGAATTGTGTGCAAGGAATTTAGAAGCTGCGCAGTACTGAAGTTTGAATAGCCTTTTATTAGTGTTAGATGCTGGAATTGCCTTTTTATTACGATCTTATGAATGCGATGTCAACGAAAACAGAACAAAGCACAAAAAACCCTCAAGTCCTACAGTTGAATAGAATGCCGTTACATGTCCAAGCAGTATTTGACTTCATCCTACCATTGCAACACGGGGCATATATGGAAACGAACACACGCAATGAATTGTCTCTAATCAGTCCCTACAGTTGTAAGGCACCTTGAAGCGTGCACCCCCATCATTAATCTTTGCGCATCTGTGCAAGGTAAACTCTTGAGTAGTCTTTGAAACGGCTCAAAGGAAACACGTGATTGATTCCATGTGCATCTGGGGTTAATTTCTTCTTTACATTTAATTCAAGGGAAAGGCTTGGGTCAGTTTCAGACGGTCTCAAACAGCAAGATTCAAGCGCACCACCTTCAGAGCAGTCTGTACAGCGAGAACGCCAATGGCTCCTCTGTTCCGGGGTGCGGTTGTGACCCCACAACCTGAAGTGTTGGTGGCAGACAAATGGAGACTAACAGGTGATGTCCTAGGACATGACTACATCGTGACGCTCAGTGGGGATGGGGTCCTCCGCTTGGAAAAGAGTGTGAGGCCCCTTTAGAAAAACATTTTGTTAACAGGCATTCCGCCTCAGCCTAAACACCTATAGCTTGCAAAGCGCATGCTATTAGACAGGCACCTCTGCAAGACCTTAAGAGTCTCTTAAACTAGTGATGGTAAGGTGTCCCCAATGGACGATGTTCGGCTTTCAAATCATCTCTCTGTGGAAGCGCTCAGATGCAGCTGTTTAAGGCTTAGAAGCAGCTGACTGTTTCACTACCTAGCTGATCACTGTCAGTCAGGGAGCTCAGAGGTGAAAAGCCTGTCTGAGAGACAATTCACCATCGATCAGTTCAATATGCTCCGTAGCAGCTCGGCGCATCTGAGATCATCTTGGTTACCCTGTAGCTCAGATGAGTGAGAGCGCGTGTGTGTGTACCACCGTGATTGGATGCCGATCCTTCTGCTGCCTAGCTTCCCTAATTTCGCAGATCACTGTAAAATAGCAAAGAAAAAAAATAAACTGTCTTTTCATCAGCGTGATCGACCCTAGCCAGTGTGCTTCAGTGGCCTAATGGGTAAGGCACTGGCCTTCTACACCAGGGATTGTGGTTTTGAGTTCACTCTAGGGTGCTCCTGTCCCATTATGAGCGTACAAATGTCCATGCCATTTGCGAAGCTGCAACCCCACCTTCCTCAGTGAGTATCTCAACTTTTTTCTCACATACAGTTTTGAGAAAAACCTTTGTAAACAACCCTCGGGAATGATGTGGATTTCTGCATGAATGGCTCCTAACATGTGATCTAATCTTTATCTAAGTCATAATAATTAATAGAGATAGTCTGATTTAACAAACAACACACGCCCAACATTTGACATTGCTGTTTCTTTATTGAACAAATGATTTAACCAATCAAGGTCATTGATGGAAAAAGTACGTGAACCCTTATATTAAGGAGCTAGTGGAACCTCCTCTATTGACAAAAACCTCAACCCCCACTTTCTGTAGCGGCCGATCAGACCTGAGCAGCGGTTAGGAGGTATTTTGGCCTATTCTTCTATGCAAAACTGTTTCAGTTCATGGATATTTTTGGGATGTCTTGCGCTGAACGGCCTGCTTCAGATCACGCCACAGCACTTCAATGGGATTGGGGTCAGGACTCTTACTTGGCCATCCCAAAATATGGAATTTCTTCTGTTTCAGCCACTCTGTTGTTGATGTACTCCTTTGTTTTTGTCATGTTGCATGACCCGGCGTCTTTCGGGTTTTAGATCACAGGCAGACACCCTGACATTCTGCTGTAGAATTTCCTGATACCACTTGGAATTCATCGGTCCCTCGATGATTGCAAGCCGTACAGCCTCCGCCATGCTTCCCAGTTGGGATGAGGTTTTGGAGTTGGTATGCAGTGTTTTGTTATCTCCAAACATAACGCTGTGCACATTTACCAACAAGTTCAACTTTTGTCACATCTGTCCACAGAACATTGTTCCAGGAGTTGCTGTGGAACATCCATGTGGTCTTTAGCAAACTTGAGAGGGGCAGTGGTGGTTTTTTTGGGGGGGGAGAGCAGTGGTTTCCTCCGTGGTGACCTCCCATGATCACCACTCCTGTTCAGATTTCTTCTTATGGTGGACTCATGAACACAGACGTAAGACAAAGTCAACCACCTGTTCGCTAGATCCCATCCCCACTCAGCTAGTCAAAGATTCCCTCGAAGGACTGGCAGGACCTATATTTAGTATGATGAATGCATCCCTTGCGTCAGGCGTTGTACCTCATCAATTTAAGGTAGCGGTTGTTAGACCGCTCCTTAAGAAGTCAAATTTGGATCCCCAAGTTCTTAACAACTACAGGCCTGTCTCAAAGGTCCCATTTCAATCTAAAAGTCTTGAGAGAATAGTTGTGGCCCAACTTCAATCGTCTCTGGATTCAAATAATATACTTGAGAAATTTCAGTCTGGTTTCCGCCCAGGCCACAGCACTGAAACTGCATTAACAAGAGTCGTAAATGAAATTCTCTTAGCTACTGATGCGGGGAATGCAACAGTGCTTGTGCTTCTAGATCTTAGTGCTGCCTTTGACACGGTTGACCTCTCTGTTTTGTCACACAGGCTTGAGTTTGAGGTTGGCTTATCTGGAACCGTCCTTAAGTGGTTTACTTCATATTTAACTCATCGTTTTCGTTCTGTTCAAATATCTAATAATTGTACTGCTTCATCAACGTCACCAGTTCAATTTGGTGATCAGTGCCGGGACCAATATTGCTCTCTCTCTCTACATGCTGCTGCTAGGTAGGATAACACGAAAACATAATTTGAACTTTCATTCATATGCTGATGACACTCAAATATACATTTCGTTTACACCAAACGACAACTTTTCTATTATCACTTTAGTTAAATGCATTAATGAAGGAAAGACTTGGATGTGTGAAAACTTTTTGTTACTCAACTCCGATAAAACTAGGGAGCTGTTTATTGGAGGCAACAATACTGATAGGACTACTATAACTTCTGCACTTAACTCAGAGGATTTAAACATTTGCCTCAAAGAGTCAGCACGTAACCTAGGCGTCATATTAGACACAAGGCTCTTAACAACTTCCATTGTTGAGTGCCTTGGGACAACCTTGTTGTGAAAGGCGCTATTTAGAAATACATTGAATTGAATTGAATTGACAATGTAAACTGTCGTGTGTGTTGTTTGTTAAATAAGACTGTCTTTATTTATTATTATGCCTCAGATGAAGACCAGATCACATTTTAAGAGCCATTCATGTAGAAATCCAGATCATTCCAAAGGGTTCACAAACTTTTTATCGCAAGTGTGCAACATTCACTCCACAAAGAAAACGGGTCATGAAAGCCGACAGATTTTTCAAAGGTTTCAGTACTGATGTCACTCCATGTAACTTTAATGACAGTGCGATGATCAAGGAACGCAGTGGGATCGCG
This sequence comes from Atractosteus spatula, assembly GCF_055471065.1. Lineage (NCBI taxonomy): Eukaryota > Metazoa > Chordata > Actinopteri > Semionotiformes > Lepisosteidae > Atractosteus > Atractosteus spatula. The sequence goes on from NW_028296631.1 coordinate 1,863,530, forward strand.
GTTGCTCATGGGACGGGTTGGGGCTGCTGCTACATGTCAGGATGGCCGAGCGGTCTAAGGCGCTGCATTTAGGTCGCAGTCTTCCCTGGAGGTGTGGGTTCAAATCCCACTCCTGACAAAGAGCTTGATTGGTCTTCTTTGAGCTTTTTCGAAACAAATCAACACTAATCAAACACACTGGCGGGTTTTCGAAAAGCATCGAGGAGTGGACAGGATGCCCCTTTGGAATAGGGCTCAGAAAATGACGGAGAAGGGAAATTCCGTAAGATCCCACACATTGGAATCTGATTGGACAAAAGCTACGTCGTCTCCCGTGTGACAGGCGGGGATACTCACCACTATACTAACATGGAGCACTGGCGTGCCGCGCGGATGTATTTCCTCTTATGGCCACTACTGTTTTCGGGTTTCGGCTTTTATTTGCATTCCTTCCAGAGGAGCGCGTAAAAATGAGTGTTCATCTGCGCCATCCTCACTCCTCCTCTGCTCCTCCTCGTGCACTAGGAAGACCTATGGAGTCGGTTCTTTCAGCTTTATGAATTGGGTTTTCAAAGGCTGGGAGTAGGGCACAAGACATGCGAACGCGTAGAGTCATTATCTGCTTCCAGGTGCGAAATGTCGTTTGTGGACGCAGAATAGTATATGTCCAAGGCAGCAGGTCCAAGTGATTTAGCGTTTTAAAAGTCGCGGGAAAAGCAAAACGGGTGCTTTTCCTTTGTTGCACAGGCACACGACCACACCGCAGGCGGCAGGACTCGAAGCTTCGCGGGGAGACCTCAACAGCTTTCTAGTCCATCGCCGTAACCACTCGGCCACAGCTGCAGCGTGCGTCACTGCTACCGCCGCCACTGCCTTCTTGATACAGTCTAACATAGAGTGCCGGGCGGCGGCGGAAACCTTTTTCAAAGTCGCTTTCCGTTTAACAACAAAAAAAAAACTTTCACAAAATGCATGCTAGCGGACAAACGCACCTCAGAGGACTTAAGGGTGGCTTCAAGTTGGAATGATAAAGTCTCCCCGTCCGGTCAGGAAAAGGGAACTTTGTTAGACAGAAAGAAGGAAGTAATAATAACGGAGAATTGTGTGCAAGGATCTTAGAAGCTGCGCAGCCCTGCAGTTTCAATAGCCCTTTTATTCGTGTCAGATGCTGGAATTGCCTTTTTTTTACGCTCTTACGAATGCGATGTCAACGAAAACAGAACCAAGCACAAAAAACCCTCAAGTCCTCCAGTTGCATAGAATGCCGATACGCGTCCAAGCAGTATTTGACTGCATCCTACCATTGCAACACGGGGCGTATATGGAAACGAACACGCGCTACGAATTGTCTCTAATCAGTCCCTACAGTTGTAAGGCGCCTTGAAGCGTGCACCCCCATCATTAATCTTTGCGCATCTGTGCAAGGTAAGCTCTTGAGCAGTCTTTGAAACGGCTCAAAGGAAACACATGATTGATTCCATGTGCATCTGGGGTTCATTTCTTATTTACATTTAATTCAAGGGAAAGGCTTGGGTCAGTTTCAGACGGCCTCCAACAGCGAGATTCAAGCGCCCCACCTTCAGAGCACTCTGCGCCCCGAGAACGCCAACGGCTCCTCTGCTCTCCGGGGTGCGGTTGTGACCCCGTAACCTACAGTGTTGGTGGCAGACAAATGGAGACTAACAGGTGACGTCTTAGGACATGACTACATTGTGACGCTCAGTGGGGTTGGGGACCTCTGCTTGGAAAAGAGTGCGAGACCCCTTTAGAAAAACATTTTGTTAACAGGCATTCCGCCTCAGCCTAAACACCTATAGCTTGCAAAGCGCATGCTATTAGACAGGCACCTCTGCAAGACCTTAAGAGTCTCTTAAACTAGTGATGGTAAGGTGTTCCCAATGGGCGATGTTCGGCTTTCAAATCATCTCTCTGTGGAAGCGCTCAGATGCAGCTGTTTAAGGCTTAGAAGCAGCTGACTGTTTCACCACCTAGCTGATCACTGTCAGTCAGGGAGCTCAGAGGTGAAAAGCCTGTCTGAGAGACAATTCGCCGTCGATCAGTTCAATGTGTTCCGTACCAGCTCGGCGCACCTGAGATCATCTTGGTTACCATGTAGCTCAGATCAGTGAGAGCGCGTGTGTGTGTGTACCACTGTGATTGGATGCCGGTCCTTCTCAGGTCACAGTAAACCTTCTGCTGCCTAACTTCCCTAATTCCGGGGATCCCTTTGAAAAAGCAAAGGAAAAATAAACTGGCTTTTCATCAGCGTGATCGACGCAACCCAGTGTGCCCCAGTGGCCTAATGGATAAGGCACTGGCCTCCTAAGCCAGGGATTGTGGGTTCGAGTCCCATCTGGGGTGCTCCTGTCTCCTTTTGAGCGTACGAATGTCCTTGCGATTTGCGAAGCTGCAACCCCACCTTACTCAGTGAGCGTCCCTGCTTTTCTCTCACATACAGTTGTGAGAAAAACTTTTGTAAACTGCTCTTCGGAATGATATGGATTTCTGCATGAATGGCTCCTAACATGTGATCTAATCTTTATCTAAGTCATAATAATTAATAGAGATAGTCTGATTTAACAAACAACACACGCCCAACATTTGACATTGCTGTTTCTTTATTGAACAAATGGTTTAAACAATCGAGGTCATTGATGGAAAAAGTACGTGAACCCTTATATTAAGGAGCTAGTGGAACCTCCTTTATTGACAAAAACCTCAACCCCCACTTTCTGTAGCGGCCGATCAGACCTGAGCAGCGGTTAGGAGGTATTTTGGCCTATTCTTCTATGCAAAACTGTTTCAGTTCATGGATATTTTTGGGATGTCTTGCGCTGAACGGCCTGCTTCAGATCACGCCACAGCACTTCAATGGGATTGGGGTCAGGACTCTTACTTGGCCATCCCAAAATATGGAATTTCTTCTGTTTCAGCCACTCTGTTGTTGATGTACTCCTTTGTTTTTGTCATGTTGCATGACCCGGCGTCTTTCGGGTTTTAGATCACAGGCAGACACCCTGACATTCTGCTGTAGAATTTCCTGATACCACTTGGAATTCATCGGTCCCTCGATGATTGCAAGCCGTACAGCCTCCGCCATGCTTCCCAGTTGGGATGAGGTTTTGGAGTTGGTATGCAGTGTTTTGTTATCTCCAAACATAACGCTGTGCACATTTACCAACAAGTTCAACTTTTGTCACATCTGTCCACAGAACATTGTTCCAGGAGTTGCTGTGGAACATCCATGTGGTCTTTAGCAAACTTGAGAGGGGCAGTGGTGGTTTTTTTGGGGGGGGAGAGCAGTGGTTTCCTCCGTGGTGACCTCCCATGATCACCACTCCTGTTCAGATTTCTTCTTATGGTGGACTCATGAACACAGACGTAAGACAAAGTCAACCACCTGTTCGCTAGATCCCATCCCCACTCAGCTAGTCAAAGATTCCCTCGGAGGACTGGCAGGACCTATATTTAGTATGATGAATGCATCCCTTGCGTCAGGCGTTGTACCTCATCAATTTAAGGTAGCGGTTGTTAGACCGCTCCTTAAGAAGTCAAATTTGGATCCCCAAGTTCTTAACAACTACAGGCCTGTCTCAAAGGTCCCATTTCAATCTAAAAGTCTTGAGAGAATAGTTGTGGCCCAACTTCAATCGTCTCTGGATTCAAATAATATACTTGAGAAATTTCAGTCTGGTTTCCGCCCAGGCCACAGCACTGAAACTGCATTAACAAGAGTCGTAAATGAAATTCTCTTAGCTACTGATGCGGGGAATGCAACAGTGCTTGTGCTTCTAGATCTTAGTGCTGCCTTTGACACGGTTGACCTCTCTGTTTTGTCACACAGGCTTGAGTTTGAGGTTGGCTTATCTGGAACCGTCCTTAAGTGGTTTACTTCATATTTAACTCATCGTTTTCGTTCTGTTCAAATATCTAATAATTGTACTGCTTCATCAACGTCACCAGTTCAATTTGGTGATCAGTGCCGGGACCAATATTGCTCTCTCTCTCTACATGCTGCTGCTAGGTAGGATAACACGAAAACATAATTTGAACTTTCATTCATATGCTGATGACACTCAAATATACATTTCGTTTACACCAAACGACAACTCTTCTATTATCACTTTAGTTAAATGCATTAATGAAGGAAAGACTTGGATGTGTGAAAACTTTTTGTTACTCAACTCCGATAAAACTAGGGAGCTGTTTATTGGAGGCAACAATACTGATAGGACTACTATAACTTCTGCACTTAACTCAGAGGATTTAAACATTTGCCTCAAAGAGTCAGCACGTAACCTAGGCGTCATATTAGACACAAGGCTCTTAACAACTTCCATTGTTAAGTGCCTTGGGACAACCTTGTTGTGAAAGGCGCTATTTAGAAATACATTGAATTGAATTGAATTGACAATGTAAACTGTCGTGTGTGTTGTTTGTTAAATAAGACTGTCTTTATTTATTATTATGCCTCAGATGAAGACCAGATCACATTTTAAGAGCCATTCATGTAGAAATCCAGATCATTCCAAAGGGTTCACAAACTTTTTATCGCAAGTGTGCAACATTCACTCCACAAAGAAAACGGGTCATGATAGCCGACAGATTTTTCAAAGGTTTCAGTACTGATGTCACTCCATGTAACTTTAATGACAGTGCGATGATCAAGGAACGCAGTGGGATCGCGGTTGCTCATGGGACGGGTTGGGGCTGCTGGTACATGTCAGGATGGCCGAGCGGTCTAAGGCGCTGCATTTAGGTTGCAGTCTTCCCTGGAGGCATGGTTTCAAATCCCACTCCTGACAAAGAGCTTGATTGGTCCTCTTTTCTTTGAGCTTTTTCGAAACAAATCAACACTAATCAAACACACTGGCGGGTTTTCGAAAAGCATCGAGGAGTGGACAGGATGCCCCTTTGGAATAGGGCTCAGAAAATGACGGAGAAGGGAAATTCCGTAAGATCCCACACATTGGAATCTGATTGGACAAAAGCTACGTCGTCTCCCGCGTGACAGGCGGGGATACTCACCACTATACTAACATGGAGCACTGGCGTGCCGCGCGGATGTATTTCCTCTTATGGCCACTACTGTTTTCGGGTTTCGGCTTTTATTTGCATTCCTTCCAGAGGAGCGCGTAAAAATGAGTGGTCATCTGCGCCATCCTCACTCCTCCTCTGCTCCTCCTCGTGCACTAGGAAGACCTATGGAGTCGGTTCTTTCAGCTTTATGAATTGGGTTCAACCAGTTGATATCAATTTAATTCCTAAGAGTTATGTACTTGTTTTCAGTATCTAATGTAGAAGTTGTAACCAAGTTCACTTTATGAAACGGTCTAAATGAATGATATACTGAACGTATGTCCTCTTGATATATGTAACTCTTCGTAACTGACTGAATATATACCTTTTGTATTCTGATAACCCTCTCGATAAGATCTGTTAGGTTTATATGCATATTCTATGTATTAATAAATGTATCCTCGTGTATTAGTACCTTTGTGTGTGCGTTGTTTGAGTTATATCGCAAGGTTGGATTCTAAAGCCATTAAAAGAATCATTTTGGGATTTACTGCTACAATTAATAATTGTCCCCGTAAATGCCCAAACCCTACAGAACTGGTGCCTTCAGAGAGCACACTACACTAGGAAGACCTATGGAGTCGGTTCTTTCAGCTTTATGAATTGGGTTTTCAAAGGCTGGGAGTAGGGCACAAGACATGCGAACGCGTAGAGTCATTATCTGCTTCCAGGTGCGAAATGTCGTTTGTGGACGCAGAATAGTATATGTCCAAGGCAGCAGGTCCAAGTGATTTAGCGTTTTAAAAGTCGCGGGAAAAGCAAAACGGGTGCTTTTCCTTTGTTGCACAGGCACACAACCACACCGCAGGCGGCAGGACTCGAAGCTTCGCGGGGAGACCTCAACAGCTTTCTAGTCCATCGCCGTAACCACTCGGCCACAGCTGCAGCGTGCGTCACTGCTACCGCCGCCACTGCCTTCTTGATACAGTCTAACATAGAGTGCCGGGCGGCGGCGGAAACCTTTTTCAAAGTCGCTTTCCGTTTAACAACAAAAAAAAAACGTTCACAAAATGCATGCTAGCGGACAAACGCACCTCAGAGGACTTAAGGGTGGCTTCAAGTTGGAATGATAAAGTCTCCCCGTCCGGTCAGGAAAAGGGAACTTTGTTAGACAGAAAGAAGGAAGTAATAATAACGGAGAATTGTGTGCAAGGATCTTAGAAGCTGCGCAGCCCTGCAGTTTCAATAGCCCTTTTATTCGTGTCAGATGCTGGAATTGCCTTTTTTTTACGCTCTTACGAATGCGATGTCAACGAAAACAGAACCAAGCACAAAAAACCCTCAAGTCCTCCAGTTGCATAGAATGCCGATACGCGTCCAAGCAGTATTTGACTGCATCCTACCATTGCAACACGGGGCGTATATGGAAACGAACACGCGCTACGAATTGTCTCTAATCAGTCCCTACAGTTGTAAGGCGCCTTGAAGCGTGCACCCCCATCATTAATCTTTGCGCATCTGTGCAAGGTAAGCTCTTGAGCAGTCTTTGAAACGGCTCAAAGGAAACACATGATTGATTCCATGTGCATCTGGGGTTCATTTCTTATTTACATTTAATTCAAGGGAAAGGCTTGGGTCAGTTTCAGACGGCCTCCAACAGCGAGATTCAAGCGCCCCACCTTCAGAGCACTCTGCGCCCCGAGAACGCCAACGGCTCCTCTGCTCTCCGGGGTGCGGTTGTGACCCCGTAACCTACAGTGTTGGTGGCAGACAAATGGAGACTAACAGGTGACGTCTTAGGACATGACTACATTGTGACGCTCAGTGGGGTTGGGGACCTCTGCTTGGAAAAGAGTGCGAGACCCCTTTAGAAAAACATTTTGTTAACAGGCATTCCGCCTCAGCCTAAACACCTATAGCTTGCAAAGCGCATGCTATTAGACAGGCACCTCTGCAAGACCTTAAGAGTCTCTTAAACTAGTGATGGTAAGGTGTTCCCAATGGGCGATGTTCGGCTTTCAAATCATCTCTCTGTGGAAGCGCTCAGATGCAGCTGTTTAAGGCTTAGAAGCAGCTGACTGTTTCACCACCTAGCTGATCACTGTCAGTCAGGGAGCTCAGAGGTGAAAAGCCTGTCTGAGAGACAATTCGCCGTCGATCAGTTCAATGTGTTCCGTACCAGCTCGGCGCACCTGAGATCATCTTGGTTACCATGTAGCTCAGATCAGTGAGAGCGCGTGTGTGTGTGTACCACTGTGATTGGATGCCGGTCCTTCTCAGGTCACAGTAAACCTTCTGCTGCCTAACTTCCCTAATTCCGGGGATCCCTTTGAAAAAGCAAAGGAAAAATAAACTGGCTTTTCATCAGCGTGATCGACGCAACCCAGTGTGCCCCAGTGGCCTAATGGATAAGGCACTGGCCTCCTAAGCCAGGGATTGTGGGTTCGAGTCCCATCTGGGGTGCTCCTGTCTCCTTTTGAGCGTACGAATGTCCTTGCGATTTGCGAAGCTGCAACCCCACCTTACTCAGTGAGCGTCCCTGCTTTTCTCTCACATACAGTTGTGAGAAAAACTTTTGTAAACTGCTCTTCGGAATGATATGGATTTCTGCATGAATGGCTCCTAACATGTGATCTAATCTTTATCTAAGTCATAATAATTAATAGAGATAGTCTGATTTAACAAACAACACACGCCCAACATTTGACATTGCTGTTTCTTTATTGAACAAATGGTTTAAACAATCGAGGTCATTGATGGAAAAAGTACGTGAACCCTTATATTAAGGAGCTAGTGGAACCTCCTTTATTGACAAAAACCTCAACCCCCACTTTCTGTAGCGGCCGATCAGACCTGAGCAGCGGTTAGGAGGTATTTTGGCCTATTCTTCTATGCAAAACTGTTTCAGTTCATGGATATTTTTGGGATGTCTTGCGCTGAACGGCCTGCTTCAGATCACGCCACAGCACTTCAATGGGATTGGGGTCAGGACTCTTACTTGGCCATCCCAAAATATGGAATTTCTTCTGTTTCAGCCACTCTGTTGTTGATGTACTCCTTTGTTTTTGTCATGTTGCATGACCCGGCGTCTTTCGGGTTTTAGATCACAGGCAGACACCCTGACATTCTGCTGTAGAATTTCCTGATACCACTTGGAATTCATCGGTCCCTCGATGATTGCAAGCCGTACAGCCTCCGCCATGCTTCCCAGTTGGGATGAGGTTTTGGAGTTGGTATGCAGTGTTTTGTTATCTCCAAACATAACGCTGTGCACATTTACCAACAAGTTCAACTTTTGTCACATCTGTCCACAGAACATTGTTCCAGGAGTTGCTGTGGAACATCCATGTGGTCTTTAGCAAACTTGAGAGGGGCAGTGGTGGTTTTTTTGGGGGGGGAGAGCAGTGGTTTCCTCCGTGGTGACCTCCCATGATCACCACTCCTGTTCAGATTTCTTCTTATGGTGGACTCATGAACACAGACGTAAGACAAAGTCAACCACCTGTTCGCTAGATCCCATCCCCACTCAGCTAGTCAAAGATTCCCTCGGAGGACTGGCAGGACCTATATTTAGTATGATGAATGCATCCCTTGCGTCAGGCGTTGTACCTCATCAATTTAAGGTAGCGGTTGTTAGACCGCTCCTTAAGAAGTCAAATTTGGATCCCCAAGTTCTTAACAACTACAGGCCTGTCTCAAAGGTCCCATTTCAATCTAAAAGTCTTGAGAGAATAGTTGTGGCCCAACTTCAATCGTCTCTGGATTCAAATAATATACTTGAGAAATTTCAGTCTGGTTTCCGCCCAGGCCACAGCACTGAAACTGCATTAACAAGAGTCGTAAATGAAATTCTCTTAGCTACTGATGCGGGGAATGCAACAGTGCTTGTGCTTCTAGATCTTAGTGCTGCCTTTGACACGGTTGACCTCTCTGTTTTGTCACACAGGCTTGAGTTTGAGGTTGGCTTATCTGGAACCGTCCTTAAGTGGTTTACTTCATATTTAACTCATCGTTTTCGTTCTGTTCAAATATCTAATAATTGTACTGCTTCATCAACGTCACCAGTTCAATTTGGTGATCAGTGCCGGGACCAATATTGCTCTCTCTCTCTACATGCTGCTGCTAGGTAGGATAACACGAAAACATAATTTGAACTTTCATTCATATGCTGATGACACTCAAATATACATTTCGTTTACACCAAACGACAACTCTTCTATTATCACTTTAGTTAAATGCATTAATGAAGGAAAGACTTGGATGTGTGAAAACTTTTTGTTACTCAACTCCGATAAAACTAGGGAGCTGTTTATTGGAGGCAACAATACTGATAGGACTACTATAACTTCTGCACTTAACTCAGAGGATTTAAACATTTGCCTCAAAGAGTCAGCACGTAACCTAGGCGTCATATTAGACACAAGGCTCTTAACAACTTCCATTGTTAAGTGCCTTGGGACAACCTTGTTGTGAAAGGCGCTATTTAGAAATACATTGAATTGAATTGAATTGACAATGTAAACTGTCGTGTGTGTTGTTTGTTAAATAAGACTGTCTTTATTTATTATTATGCCTCAGATGAAGACCAGATCACATTTTAAGAGCCATTCATGTAGAAATCCAGATCATTCCAAAGGGTTCACAAACTTTTTATCGCAAGTGTGCAACATTCACTCCACAAAGAAAACGGGTCATGATAGCCGACAGATTTTTCAAAGGTTTCAGTACTGATGTCACTCCATGTAACTTTAATGACAGTGCGATGATCAAGGAACGCAGTGGGATCGCGGTTGCTCATGGGACGGGTTGGGGCTGCTGGTACATGTCAGGATGGCCGAGCGGTCTAAGGCGCTGCATTTAGGTTGCAGTCTTCCCTGGAGGCATGGTTTCAAATCCCACTCCTGACAAAGAGCTTGATTGGTCCTCTTTTCTTTGAGCTTTTTCGAAACAAATCAACACTAATCAAACACACTGGCGGGTTTTCGAAAAGCATCGAGGAGTGGACAGGATGCCCCTTTGGAATAGGGCTCAGAAAATGACGGAGAAGGGAAATTCCGTAAGATCCCACACATTGGAATCTGATTGGACAAAAGCTACGTCGTCTCCCGCGTGACAGGCGGGGATACTCACCACTATACTAACATGGAGCACTGGCGTGCCGCGCGGATGTATTTCCTCTTATGGCCACTACTGTTTTCGGGTTTCGGCTTTTATTTGCATTCCTTCCAGAGGAGCGCGTAAAAATGAGTGGTCATCTGCGCCATCCTCACTCCTCCTCTGCTCCTCCTCGTGCACTAGGAAGACCTATGGAGTCGGTTCTTTCAGCTTTATGAATTGGGTTCAACCAGTTGATATCAATTTAATTCCTAAGAGTTATGTACTTGTTTTCAGTATCTAATGTAGAAGTTGTAACCAAGTTCACTTTATGAAACGGTCTAAATGAATGATATACTGAACGTATGTCCTCTTGATATATGTAACTCTTCGTAACTGACTGAATATATACCTTTTGTATTCTGATAACCCTCTCGATAAGATCTGTTAGGTTTATATGCATATTCTATGTATTAATAAATGTATCCTCGTGTATTAGTACCTGTGTGTGTGCGTTGTTTGAGTTATATCGCAAGGTTGGATTCTAAAGCCATTAAAAGAATCATTTTGGGATTTACTGCTACAATTAATAATTGTCCCCGTAAATGCCCAAACCCTACAGAACTGGTGCCTTCAGAGAGCACACTACACTAGGAAGACATATGGAGTCGGTTTTTTAAGCTTTATGAATTGGGTTTTCAAAGGCTGGGAGTAGGGCACAAGACATGCGAACGCGTAGAGTCATTATCTGCTTCCAGGTGCGAAATGTCGTTTGTGGACGCAGAATAGTATATGTCCAAGGCAGCAGGTCCAAGTGATTTAGCGTTTTAAAAGTCGCGGGAAAAGCAAAACGGGTGCTTTTCCTTTGTTGCACAGGCACACGACCACACCGCAGGCGGCAGGACTCGAAGCTTCGCGGGGAGACCTCAACGGCTTTCTAGTCCATCGCCGTAACCACTCGGCCACGGCTGCAGCGTGCGTCGCTGCTGCCGCCGCCACTGCCTTCTTGATACAGTCTAACATAGAGTGCCGGGCGGCGGCGGAAACCTTTTTCAAAGTCGCTTTCCGTTTAACAACAAAAAAAAAAACGTTCACAAAATGCATGCTAGCGGACAAACGCACCTCAGAGGACTTAAGGGTGGCTTCAAGTTGGAATGATAAAGTCTCCCCGTCCGGTCAGGAAAAGGGAACTTTGTTAGACAGAAAGAAGGAAGTAATAATAACGGAGAATTGTGTGCAAGGATCTTAGAAGCTGCGCAGCCCTGCAGTTTCAATAGCCCTTTTATTCGTGTCAGATGCTGGAATTGCCTTTTTTTTACGCTCTTACGAATGCGATGTCAACGAAAACAGAACCAAGCACAAAAAACCCTCAAGTCCTCCAGTTGCATAGAATGCCGATACGCGTCCAAGCAGTATTTGACTGCATCCTACCATTGCAACACGGGGCGTATATGGAAACGAACACGCGCTACGAATTGTCTCTAATCAGTCCCTACAGTTGTAAGGCGCCTTGAAGCGTGCACCCCCATCATTAATCTTTGCGCATCTGTGCAAGGTAAACTCTTGAGCAGTCTTTGAAACGGCTCAAAGGAAACACATGATTGATTCCATGTGCATCTGGGGTTCATTTCTTATTTACATTTAATTCAAGGGAAAGGCTTGGGTCAGTTTCAGATGGCCTCCAACAGCGAGATTCAAGCGCCCCACCTTCAGAGCACTCTGCGCCCCGAGAACGCCAACGGCTCCTCTGCTCTCCGGGGTGCGGTTGTGACCCCGTAACCTACAGTGTTGGTGGCAGACAAATGGAGACTAACAGGTGACGTCTTAGGACATGACTACATTGTGACGCTCAGTGGGGTTGGGGACCTCTGCTTGGAAAAGAGTGCGAGGCCCCTTTAGAAAAACATTTTGTTAACAGGCATTCCGCCTCAGCCTAAACACCTATAGCTTGCAAAGCGCATGCTATTAGACAGGCACCTCTGCAAGACCTTAAGAGTCTCTTAAACTAGTGATGGTAAGGTGTTCCCAATGGGCGATGTTCGGCTTTCAAATCATCTCTCTGTGGAAGCGCTCAGATGCAGCTGTTTAAGGCTTAGAAGCAGCTGACTGTTTCACCACCTAGCTGATCACTGTCAGTCAGGGAGCTCAGAGGTGAAAAGCCTGTCTGAGAGACAATTCGCCGTCGATCAGTTCAATGTGTTCCGTACCAGCTCGGCGCACCTGAGATCATCTTGGTTACCATGTAGCTCAGATCAGTGAGAGCGCGTGTGTGTGTGTACCACTGTGATTGGATGCCGGTCCTTCTCAGGTCACAGTAAACCTTCTGCTGCCTAACTTCCCTAATTCCGGGGATCCCTTTGAAAAAGCAAAGGAAAAATAAACTGGCTTTTCATCAGCGTGATCAACGCATCCCAGTGTGCCCCAGTGGCCTAATGGATAAGGCACTGGCCTCCTAAGCCAGGGATTGTGGGTTCGAGTCCCATCTGGGGTGCTCCTGTCTCCTTTTGAGCGTACGAATGTCCTTGCGATTTGCGAAGCTGCAACCCCACCTTACTCAGTGAGCGTCCCTGCTTTTCTCTCACATACAGTTGTGAGAAAAACTTTTGTAAACTGCTCTTCGGAATGATATGGATTTCTGCATGAATGGCTCCTAACATGTGATCTAATCTTTATCTAAGTCATAATAATTAATAGAGATAGTCTGATTTAACAAACAACACACGCCCAACATTTGACATTGCTGTTTCTTTATTGAACAAATGGTTTAAACAATCGAGGTCATTGATGGAAAAAGTACGTGAACCCTTATATTAAGGAGCTAGTGGAACCTCCTTTATTGACAAAAACCTCAACCCCCACTTTCTGTAGCGGCCGATCAGACCTGAGCAGCGGTTAGGAGGTATTTTGGCCTATTCTTCTATGCAAAACTGTTTCAGTTCATGGATATTTTTGGGATGTCTTGCGCTGAACGGCCTGCTTCAGATCACGCCACAGCACTTCAATGGGATTGGGGTCAGGACTCTTACTTGGCCATCCCAAAATATGGAATTTCTTCTGTTTCAGCCACTCTGTTGTTGATGTACTCCTTTGTTTTTGTCATGTTGCATGGCCCGGCGTCTTTCGGGTTTTAGATCACAGGCAGACACCCTGACATTCTGCTGTAGAATTTCCTGATACCACTTGGAATTCATCGGTCCCTCGATGATTGCAAGCCGTACAGCCTCCGCCATGCTTCCCAGTTGGGATGAGGTTTTGGAGTTGGTATGCAGTGTTTTGTTATCTCCAAACATAACGCTGTGCACATTTACCAACAAGTTCAACTTTTGTCACATCTGTCCACAGAACATTGTTCCAGGAGTTGCTGTGGAACATCCATGTGGTCTTTAGCAAACTTGAGAGGGGCAGTGGTGGTTTTTTTGGGGGGGGAGAGCAGTGGTTTCCTCCGTGGTGACCTCCCATGATCACCACTCCTGTTCAGATTTCTTCTTATGGTGGACTCATGAACACAGACGTAAGACAAAGTCAACCACCTGTTCGCTAGATCCCATCCCCACTCAGCTAGTCAAAGATTCCCTCGGAGGACTGGCAGGACCTATATTTAGTATGATGAATGCATCCCTTGCGTCAGGCGTTGTACCTCATCAATTTAAGGTAGCGGTTGTTAGACCGCTCCTTAAGAAGTCAAATTTGGATCCCCAAGTTCTTAACAACTACAGGCCTGTCTCAAAGGTCCCATTTCAATCTAAAAGTCTTGAGAGAATAGTTGTGGCCCAACTTCAATCGTCTCTGGATTCAAATAATATACTTGAGAAATTTCAGTCTGGTTTCCGCCCAGGCCACAGCACTGAAACTGCATTAACAAGAGTCGTAAATGAAATTCTCTTAGCTACTGATGCGGGGAATGCAACAGTGCTTGTGCTTCTAGATCTTAGTGCTGCCTTTGACACGGTTGACCTCTCTGTTTTGTCACACAGGCTTGAGTTTGAGGTTGGCTTATCTGGAACCGTCCTTAAGTGGTTTACTTCATATTTAACTCATCGTTTTCGTTCTGTTCAAATATCTAATAATTGTACTGCTTCATCAACGTCACCAGTTCAATTTGGTGATCAGTGCCGGGACCAATATTGCTCTCTCTCTCTACATGCTGCTGCTAGGTAGGATAACACGAAAACATAATTTGAACTTTCATTCATATGCTGATGACACTCAAATATACATTTCGTTTACACCAAACGACAACTCTTCTATTATCACTTTAGTTAAATGCATTAATGAAGGAAAGACTTGGATGTGTGAAAACTTTTTGTTACTCAACTCCGATAAAACTAGGGAGCTGTTTATTGGAGGCAACAATACTGATAGGACTACTATAACTTCTGCACTTAACTCAGAGGATTTAAACATTTGCCTCAAAGAGTCAGCACGTAACCTAGGCGTCATATTAGACACAAGGCTCTTAACAACTTCCATTGTTAAGTGCCTTGGGACAACCTTGTTGTGAAAGGCGCTATTTAGAAATACATTGAATTGAATTGAATTGACAATGTAAACTGTCGTGTGTGTTGTTTGTTAAATAAGACTGTCTTTATTTATTATTATGTGGGTTCAAATCCCACTCCTGACAAAGAGCTCAATCAGTCTTCCTTAATCTGAGCTTTTTCGAAACAAATCAACACTAATCAAACACACTGGCAGGTTTTCGAAAAGCATCGAGGAGTGGACAGGATGCCCCTTTGGAAAAGGGCTCAGAAAATGACGGAGAAGGGAAATTCCGTAAGATCCCACACATTGGAATCTAATTGGACAAAAGCTACGTCGTCTCCCGCGTGACAGGCGTTGATACTCACCACTATACTAACAAGGAGCACTGGCGTGCCGCGCGGATGTATTTCCTCTTATGGCCACTACTGTTTTTGGGTTCGGTTTTTATTTGCATTCCTTCCAGAGGAGCGCGTAAAAATGAGTGTTCATCTGCGCCATCCTCACTCCTCCTCTGCTCCTCCTCGTGCACTATTGTAGCGGCAATGCTTGTTAATAAGACAGAATTATGTGTTGCGGTGCTTTCCCAAATGAGGCCCCATCTCTCTCTTCATCTCTGTGGTGCAGCCACAGAGAAGCTTTTCATGCAGGCTGATTTAAAGGTGTTTTCTTTTGATAAGGGACAGCTCCCAAAGGGGGATGCACTTAGGTAAGCCTGGCTATCTGTCACGACCACCAGGCTGTCAAGACCTACTCGTAAGCGAACTAATCAGTGCCAGCAGCGGGTTATTATTAACAAACGCCGCCGCACGAGTTAAACCACCTGCTCACATTCCACCTTGCGGTGCGCAGTGCTACTTATACTATCTTCACCTGCTTCCCGCTGCTCGGTATTGAGTCTACTCCTTGAGAGATCTACCTGGCGTTTTTTCCCGTACCTCGTTTTTTCTGGTTATTGGACTCCCCTTCTGCCTTTTCGACTTTGCACCTCGCCTCTCGCCTCGGACTGTTTGCTACCGGAGATCTCCTTGGATTACGATTTGCCTTTCGCCTTTTAACCACGACCTTGCCTCTCGTTTTTGGATTGTTTGCCTGCCTCATCTATTACCCGTGCCTGCGTCTGCACAGGATCCTTGTATCTTCCCACCAGGGATTCCTAACACTTTCATGATCAATGGTCATCCATTGGCGCCTATCTGTCTAGGGAGTGCCAGATGGACATCTGGACTGCATTCCTAAGTGTCAGGAGTAAGTGACTCATATCTCACCTTGATCAACCAATCAGGGACTGGTAGGGCAGAGTAACCCACGTGGGACTCTGATGCCCATGGAACTTTCAGCCAATGAATGAGCTGAAGTTCCTCCAGGTAAAAACAGGCAACACAGAGCTCCAGGAGAATTCTGTGAACTTTTTCGGACAATTCTAAAGGGAATTCAAAGGAGAATTCCAGGGCAGGACAGCCCAGGAGCAGAAGGCTCCCAAAGGCAGGACATTCTCGCAGCGCGCCTCCTGACCATCCTGAGACTCAGCCCGGACAACCACGGAACGGCCAGTGTGTCCGAGTGCCAGAACTTTCCTCTGTTCTAAGAGTCTAGAGCGGAGGTTGCCAGAGAGTAACCAGAGGATCCACCCGAGGTTAGCATCAGCAGCAAGCCTCGTGAACAGGTCGGAACTGTGGACAGCTGAATCAGTATTCAGAACTGGCGCTTCATCAGGAACGAACCGGTCCTCTTCCTGACCTGCTGGGACCCACAGTAACATTTCTCCTGAGTACAACTTCGCTAGTTAAAGCCAACTCTAACTAGCCGGTCTTCAGAGAGCATCAGCAGCGCACCGTCGCAAGCCGCACAGCACAGCCAGGCACGGAGCCAGAGAGCGCGGATTGGACAGCAACAGCCTGCAACTGTTTCTTTGTGCCTGCAGGAGATCTGAATCCCCAGAGATTGGATGAGTATTCAACTTCAATGCATTACAGCTCGAGAATTCAATTGTTATCCCAACCAGTTAATATCAATTTAATTCCTAAGAGTTATGTACTTGTTTTCAGTATTTAATGTAGAAGTTGTAACCAAGTTCACTTTATGAAACGGTCTAAATGAATGATATACTGAACGTATGTCCTCTTGATATATGTAACTCTTCGTAACTGACTGAATATATACCTTTTGTACTCTGATAACCCTCTCGATAAGATCTGATAGGTTTATATGCATATTCTATGTATTGATAAATGTATCCTCGTGTATTAGTACCTTTGTGTGTGCGTTGTTTGAGTTATATCGCATGGTTGGATTCTAAAGCCATTAAAAGAATCATTTTGTGATTTACGGCTACAATTAATAATTGTCCCCGTAAATGCCCAAACCCTACAGAACTGGTGCCTTCAGAGAGCACACTACATTTTATTGGCGTCCCTGGACCGGCTATGGCAAGACTGAAATGAGTCAACCAAGCGGAATAATTCAATATAAAACGCCGCGGGTTTCATACACGACAATACAGTGTGCTGAAAGCCGAAAGGAAAAAAGTTCCCCTTGCTCTTTAAGCAGTGCTTGATTGTTTTGTGATCTTTTGCGATCTACAGGGTTGATTGCATACTTGATCTTGTGGTTTTCTGTGGTAGAACTGTGATTTCGTACTTAAAAGTAATACTCTTTAAGTTTAACGATGGGGCTATAAGATCTGAATTCGAGTCGCTATTAAGCACTCTCTCTAGCAGCGACAGGTCTGACCACGATCTCCACCATATCTCCGTCAGCGGAGAAGCTAGAAGAATAAACCTCCATTCTCTGAGAGAGCTAGCGAAGGACATGGAGAGATTTGACCCCGCGGTGTCAGAGAATAATATCGAGAGTTATATTCAGGACCTCAGGTATACCCTGCAGTACCTGCCAAATGCCACAGAACAGGAGAAAGTGTTTCTGGTCAGGAAAACTACCAGCAGAGCTGTACATGAGTGGATGGCTAGACAGATGAAGAAAGTCTGTAATGATTTTGAGCAGCTTTGTCAAGCACTTATCCAAGAATACAGTGCGTTTATTGACCCGACTGCCGCGATAGCCGCCGCCCTTAACATTAAGCACGAGAGAGCAGAGTCCCCTCGCGAATATTACGAGAGACTTAGACGAACTTATTTTGCAGGGCGAAATGATGAGGGTTGCGAAGAGAACACACATTTCAAGGGTTTATTCATTGCGAATCTCCACCCGTCAGTCAGAAAGATGATCTTAATGCATACAGATGCACAGACCATGAAAATGAGTGATATTAAGAGATTCGTGCAGAAAGCCTGGGAGTATGATGTCCAAAGTCGCTCTGAGCAAAAAGCTGTTAAAGCGACTGTGTTCGCCGTCAGAGCCAGCAGGGTTAACTCCCTCCTGCTCGAAGGAGCACAGGCTCCTGAGCTGGCTAAGCCCCGTTCCAAAGCAGGCACACAGGACCGCACCCAGCGTCCTAAGAGCCATGAGAACACTGGGGGAGGGAAAGACTAGATAAAGCTGAACAAAAAGAGTCAGTAGCTGCCCGCCTGGCCAGGCTTGAACAAGTTTTATTAGGACAGGGACAACCGCTCCCCAAGGCTGCCGGAAGCGTGAATGAGCTGATACTCTCCACTGGAGGAGGCGGAGACCCGCCCCCTCCCACTCCCTCAGTCTATCTGATTGAGCGGAAGGGTTCCTGCCTGGATGAATTCAGCCACTCCCAAGCGAGTGCTGACTCCACCCCTGAAGTCACAGAGCAGGCAGTGAAACACAGAGGAAAAGCAGGAAGCTTTTACCTCAAGGCTGCCATGGGAGATGTCTTACACAGTGAGACACTGATTGACACTGAGGTTGAAAGGTGTTTGATGTCACACGGCAAACTCAAACGGGTAGAAAAAGAAAAGGGTATGCGACTCAGAGTGGAACCTTTGGTGGATCACCAGAAAGGCAAAGTGTGGAAACAGGTCAAGGCTCCTAAGCCTTCTGTACAGAAGGAAAGGGGGGTCAAGAGGCAGACTGTGCTCACACAGTGCCCACCGAACACAGAAGCCTATGTGGAGATTCCTTCTGTTCCCTCTGGACAAGAAATAAAAATATTTTCTTGTTCCCCGGATATACAGGGAAGTCGTGTCCCGGCTGAGGTCCCAACAGCCTCCCTGCCACAGGAGCGGTGCTCCAAGCGGCCGCCTGATCCACCAGGTAAAGAATACCCCTTTTACATCCCTAAAGAGGAGCAGATCTCTCCACCTGGCGATGAAAAGGTGCTTTCCCTGTGCACCCTGGCACCCAAGAGGGGTCAGGACCACCACCCTGCAGTGGTTGAAGGGATCCAGATGGCAGGAGAGCAGGTTGGTTGGTGATGTAGCCCTCACCCTTAGCCCTGAGAGGTCCTCTATTAGTAAGGATCTGCTTGAGCAGCGGTCACAGGGCCACCGCCAGGTGCCCCTGGTGCAACATTCACAGGTTAGACAGAGAGCCCAGCTGGACACTGGGACTACTGCGCTGTGGACACACCTGATCCCAGATGCCGATTCCCTCTGCTGTGACCTAGGGAACCTGCAGTCAGGTAACATTATTTCTCACAACTACCAGGTAGTGAGTGAGACTGACCTGATTGTTCCTGCCTCGACAGCAGGGTTTCCAACACACCCAGTCCCCAGGAAGGGACAGGGAATGAAAGCCGAGCTGGTTTTCTTACAGCCACCAGCTCAGTCTGTCAGTCTGAGTCTGACCAACAGTGGTTCACCCAGACTGGAGCTGGATGGTCAAGCCACCCGCCTGTTAGTGCAGAACATGGAAAAGGGGGGTGTCAGAATCCCTGCCCGCACTGACATGGGCCTGGTGGGTGATAGCGAGTTCGAAGACAGTGAACTAGCTATCCCAGTGCTGGGGCAGCTCCCTGAACCCCTAGCAAGGAAAGGGGGGAGCGAGCAGGTGTCCTACACCCACGCCCAGCAAACGATTGTAAACATGCCGATAGAGGGATTCCTCAATCAGGAAGTGTGCAGGGTGGACCTGAACAGTGAGAATGGGGTAACAATCCCAGATCACTCAGGTGCTCCAGATGACCACTCAGCCAAGGGTCAGGCATGGTCCACCGCTGCACCGCCCCCTGCAGGGTTCCTAGAGCACAGGCATGAACAAATCGAAAAAGCAGATGCCCTGGAAATGGAGGAGCAGCATCAGCCGCTGTGTCAGATCTCCCCAGATTTCCAGGATGTTGGTGCCCAAGATGCCACATGGCATACTGAGAAAGACACCATGTACATGCTGCGCCAGCTTAGAAAGGCAACAGTCACTCAGAAGGAGATGACTGGGATCAGCCACCCCAAAAGACTTTTGGGAGGACTGGTTGCTGCCGCCACTGTTGTGCATTTGCTATTTCTGGTAGGTTTGTTTGCTGCAGGCACTCTCACCCTGACTGCCCCAAGAAGGCAGGTGTCAGAGATGCCAGAGGGTAGTGACAGACTGTATCAACAGCAGCAAAAGTTGGAAAGCTTAGGGAAAACCCTACAGGCAACTTCCTATGCAACAGGGTTAAACCTTATCCCCCAACCAGTGGACATGATTGCCGGTGTTATACAGTGGGTTTATGCTTGTGTGCAACAGGCCAGAATGTTGACGCAAGACCTGTTAAGGGAGTTCAGTGCCACTGTAGCCAGTTTAGCCATGGCACAAATCCCAACCCACTTGATTCCACTCTTCTCAGTAGAGGAGTATGTGACATTAACCACCCCATTGCTCGTAGCTCACCCAGAAGGCGATCCAAGATTGAATTTGGTTCCAAATCTTGAGATGGGTATGGCTACCAAAGCTATCCATTGGCTGTGTCTAAATGATTCACCAATGAAGGGTGTAAAGCTACTATCGAGTAGAGGGAGGTCAATGAACCCCATGAAGAGCAGGTGGGAAGTAAATGGCTGGTCAGCACACCACATTTAACTGTCACTATGGCTTGTGACAGGCATGATACAGCTACCACAATGCAGCTACCTAATCAAAACAGTTTCTTGTAAGTTCCAGAGGAGGCCATAGTACAGCATGGTGACTTAACACTGTACGGTCTGGAACCAGACAATATAAGACCAAACTTGAGGTCATGGATGCCTTCAGGTGCCACACTATTGAATTGGATAGAAATCCAAGAAACAGTAAGCCCTGAAGAGGTACAGGTAGTTGAGTTTGCTTTAATGGAACAAACCTCCAAACCACCCTGGCAGGTGCCCAACACAGGTGTTGTGGTTCATCAGGGGGGCTGGGAACAGGAACTGTTGTTATTGTAACACTGCTGCTGGGTAGCTGGATCATGACTGACAGTGTACTCTGAATGCTGTACTCTCACATCAAGATGTACTCTGGGTAGCATGAATGAGTCAAAGGTAGCATGTCAAAAGAAAGGAATTGACTTCTCCCCAAATATCTGCCTACAGAGGTATCAGATACTGACAGTGAACTTCCTGATGTGTAATGCCTAGACTGAGGTGATGTCTCCTACCGTGTTTATACATACTCCAGATGTTATTCATCATGTTTGTTCCCAATGCTGGTTCCGGTATGAATTCTCGAGGAGTAATGTGGACATTTAAGTTTAATGTTCTAATGACAAGGGACATCACTTAACTCTGTTTTGTTTTGAAGGCAACAACGCCTCAGGACCTCGTGACCTTCAAAAAGGGGGGATGTGTAGCGGCAATGCTTGTTAATAAGACAGAATTAAGTGTTGCGGTGCTTTCCCAAATGAGGCCCCATCTCTCTCTTTAGTGGCTGCACCACAGAGAAGCTTTTCATGCAGGCTGATTTAAAGATGTTTTCTTTTGATAAGGGACAGCTCCCAAAGGGGGATGCACTTAGCTAAGCCTGGCTATCATGATCAATGGTCATCCATTAGCGCCTATCTGTCTAGGGAGTGCCAGATGGACATCTGGACTGCATTCCTAAGTGTCAGGAGTAAGTGACTCATATCTCACCTTGATCAACCAATCAGGGACTGGTAGGGCAGAGTAACCCACGTGGGACTCTGATGCCCATGGAACTTTCAGCCAATGAATGAGCTGAAGTTCCTCCAGGTAAAAACAGGCAACACAGAGCTCCAGGAGAATTCTGTGAACTTTTTCGGACAATTCTAAAGGGAATTCAAAGGAGAATTCCAGGGCAGGACAGCCCAGGAGCAGAAGGCTCCCAAGGGCAGGACATTCTCGCAGCGCACCTCCTGACCATCCTGAGACTCAGCCCGGACAACCACGGAACGGCCAGTGTGTCCGAGTGCCAGAACTTTCCTCTGTTCTAAGAGTCTAGAGCGGAGGTTGCCAGAGAGTAACCAGAGGATCCACCCGAGGTTAGCATCAGCAGCAAGCCTCGTGAACAGATCGGAACTGTGGACAGCTGAATCAGTATTCAGAACTGGCGCTTCATCAGGAACGAACCGGTCCTCTTCCTGACCTGCTGGGACCCACAGTAACTTTTCTCCTGAGCACAACTTCGCTAGTTAAAGCCAACACTAACTAGCCGGTCTTCAGAGAGCATCAGCAGCGCACCGTCGCAAGCCGCACAGCACAGCCTGGCACGGAGCCAGAGAGCGCGGATTGGACAGCAACAGCCTGCAACTGTTTCTTTGTGCCTGCAGGAGATCTGAATCCCCACAGATTGGATGAGTATTCAACTTCAATGCATTACAGCTCGAGAATTCAATTGTTATCCCAACCAGTTGATATCAATTTAATTCCTAAGAGTTATGTACTTGTTTTCAGTATCTAATGTAGAAGTTGTAACCAAGTTCACTTTATGAAACGGTCTAAATGAATGATATACTGAACGTATGTCCTCTTGATATATGTAACTCTTCGTAACTGACTGAATATATACCTTTTGTATTCTGATAACCCTCTCGATAAGATCTGTTAGGTTTATATGCATATTCTATGTATTAATAAATGTATCCTCGTGTATTAGTACCTGTGTGTGTGCGTTGTTTGAGTTATATCGCAAGGTTGGATTCTAAAGCCATTAAAAGAATCATTTTGTGATTTACTGCTACAATTAATAATTGTCCCCGTAAATGCCCAAACCCTACAGAACTGGTGCCTTCAGAGAGCACACTACACTAGGAAGACATATGGAGTCGGTTTTTTAAGCTTTATGAATTGGGTTTTCAAAGGCTGGGAGTAGGGCACAAGACATGCGAACGCATAGAGTCATTATCTGCTTCCAGGTGCGAAATGTCGTTTGTGGACACAGAATAGTATATGTCCAAGGCAGCAGGTCCAAGTGATTTAGCATTTTAAAAGTCGCGGGAAAAGCAAAACGGGTGCTTTTCCTTTGTTGCGCAGGCACACGACGACACCGTAGGCGCCAGGACTCGAAGCTTCGCGGGGTGATCTCGACGGCTTTCTAGTCCATCGCCGTAACCACTCGGCCACGGCTGCAGCGTTCGCCACTGCTGCCGCCACTGCCTTCTTGATATAGTCTAACATAGAGTGCCGGGCGGCGGCAGAAACCTTTTTCAAAGTCGCTTTCCGTTTAACAACAAAAAAAAAACTTTCACAAAATGCATGCTAGCGGACAAACGCACTTCGGAGGACTTAACGGTGGCTTCCAGTTGGAATGATAAAGTCTCCCCATCCGGTCAGGAAAAGGGAACTTTGTTAGACAGAAAGAAGGAAGTAATAATAACGGAGAATTGTGTGCAAGGATTTTAGAAGCTGCGCAGCCTTGCAGTTTCAATAGCCCTTTTATTCGTGTCAGATGCTGGAATTGCCTTTTTTTTACGCTCTTCCAAATGCGATGTCAACGAAAACAGAACAAAGCACAAAAAACCCTCAAGTCCTGCAGTTGCATAGAATGCCGATACGCGTCCAAGCAGTATTTGACTGCATCCTACCATTGCAACACGGGGCGTATATAGAAACGAAGCGCCCCACCTTCAGAGCAGTCTGCGCCACGAGAACGCCAACGGCTCCTCTGCTCTCCGGGGTGCGGTTGTGACCCCGTAACCTTCAGTGTTGGTGGCAGACAAATGGAGACTAACAGGTGACGTCCTAGGACATGACTACATTGTGTCGCTCAGTGGGGATGGGGACCTCTGCTTGGAAAAGAGTGCGAGGCCCCTTTAGAAAAACATTTTGTTAACAGGCATGTCGCCACAGCCTAAACACCTATAGCTTGCAAAGCGCATGCTATTAGACAGGCACCTCTGCAAGACCTTAAGAGTCTCTTAAACTAGTGATGGTAAGGTGTTCCCAATGGGCGATGTTCGGCTTTCAAATCATCTCTCTGTGGACGCGCTCAGATGCAGCTGTTAAAGGCTTAGAAGCAGCTGACTGTTTCACCACCTAGCTGATCACTGTCAGTCAGGGAGCTCAGAGGTGAAAAGCCTGTCTAAAAGACAATTCACCGTCGATCAGTTCAATGTGTTCCGTACCAGCTCGGCGCACCTGAGATCATCTTGGTTACCGTGTAGCTCAGATCAGTGAGAGCGTGTGTGTGTGTACCACCGTGATTGGATGCCGGACCTTCTCAGGTCACAGTAAACCTTCTGCTGCCTAACTTCGCTAATTTCGGGGATCCCTTTGAAAAAGCAAAGGAAAAATAAACTGGCTTTTCATCAGCGTGATCGACCCCACCCGGTGTGCCCCAGTGGCCTAATGGATAAGGCACTGGCCTCCTAAGCCAAGGATTGTGGGTTCGAGTCCCATCTGGGGTGCTCCTGTTCTCCTTTGAGTGTACGAATGTCCTTGTGATTTGCAAAGCTGCAACCCCACCTTACTCAGTGAGCGTCCCTGCTCTTCTCTCACATACAGTTGTGAAAAAAACTTTTGTAAACAGCTCTTCGGAATGATGTGGATTTCTGCATGAATGGCTCCTAACATGTGATCTAATCTTTATCTGAGTAATAATAATGAATAAAGATAGTCTGATTTAACAAACAACACACGCCCAACATTTGACATTGCTGTTTCTTTATTGAACAAATGGTTTAAACAATCAAGGTCATTGATGGAAAAAGTACGTGAACCCTTATATTAAGGAACTAGTGGAACCTCCTTTATCGACAAAAACCTCAACCCCAACTTTCTGTAGCGGCCGATCAGACCTGAGCAGCTTTTAGGAGGTATTTTGGCTGATTCCTCTATGCATAACTGTTTCAGTTCATGGATATTTTTGGGATGTCTTGCGCTGAACGGCCTGCTTCAGATCACGCCACAGCACTTCTATGGGACTGGGGTCAGGACTCTTACTTGGCCATCCCAAAATACGGAATTTCTTCTGTTTCAGCCACTCTGTTGTTGATGTACTCCTTTGTTTTTGTCATGTTGCATGAACCGGCGTCTTTTGGGTTTTAGATCACAGGCAGACACCCTGACATTCTGCTGTAGAATTTCCTGATACCACTTGGAATTCATCGGTCCCTCGATGATTGCAAGCCGTACAGCCTCCGCCATGCTTCCCAGTTGGGATGAGGTTTTGGAGTTTGTATGCAGTGTTTTGTTATCTCCAAACATAACGCTGTGCACATTTACCAACATGTTCAACTTTTGTCACATCTGTCCACAGAACATTGTTCCAGGAGTTGCTGTGGAACATCCATGTGGTCTTTAGCAAACTTGAGAGGGGCAGTGGTGGTTTTTTTTGGGGGGGAGAGCAGTGGTTTCCTCCGTGGTGACCTCCCATGATCACCACTCCTGTTCAGATTTCTTCTTATGGTGGACTCATGAACACAGACGTAAGACAAAGTCAACCACCTGTTCGCTAGATCCCATCCCCACTCAGCTAGTCAAAGATTCCCTCGAAGGACTGGCAGGACCTATATTTAGTATGATGAATGCATCCCTTGCGTCAGGCGTTGTACCTCATCAATTTAAGGTAGCGGTTGTTAGACCGCTCCTTAAGAAGTCAAATTTGGATCCCCAAGTTCTTAACAACTACAGGCCTGTCTCAAAGGTCCCATTTCAATCTAAAAGTCTTGAGAGAATAGTTGTGGCCCAACTTCAATCGTCTCTGGATTCAAATAATATACTTGAGAAATTTCAGTCTGGTTTCCGCCCAGGCCACAGAACTGAAACTGCATTAACAAGAGTCGTAAATGAAATTCTCTTAGCTACTGATGCGGGGAATGCAACAGTGCTTGTGCTTCTAGATCTTAGTGCTGCCTTTGACACGGTTGACCTCTCTGTTTTGTCACACAGGCTTGAGTTTGAGGTTGGCTTATCTGGAACCGTCCTTAAGTGGTTTACTTCACATTTAACTCATCGTTTTCGTTCTGTTCAAATATGTAATAATTGTACTGCTTCATCAACGTCACCAGTTCAATTTGGTGATCAGTGACGGGACCAATATTGCTCTCTCTCTCTACATGCTGCTGCTAGGTAGGATAACACAAAAACATAATTTGAACTTTCATTCATATGCTGATGACACTCAAATATACATTTCGTTTACACCAAACGACAACTCTTCTATTATCACTTTAGTTAAATGCATTAATGAAGGAAAGACTTGGATGTGTGAAAACTTTTTGTTACTCAACTCCGATAAAACTGAGGAGCTGTTGATTGGAGGCAACAATACTGATAGGACTACTATAACTTCAGCACTTAACTCAGAGGATTTAAAAATTTGCCTCAAAGAGTCAGCACGTAACCTAGGCGTCATATTAGACACAAGGCTCTTAACAACTTGCATTGTTAAGTGCCTTTAGACAACCTTGTTGTGAAAGGCGCTATATAGAAATACATTGAATTGAATTGACAATGTAAAATGTTGTGTGTGTTGTTTGTTAAATAAGACTGTCTTTATTTATCATTATGCCTCAGATGAAGACCAGATCATATTTTAAGAGCCATTCATGTAGAAATCCAGATCATTCCAAAGGGTTCACAAACTTTTTCTCGCAAGCTTGCAACATTCACTCCACAAAGAAAACGGGTCATGAAAGCCGACAGATTTTTCAAAGATTTCAGTACTGATGTCACTCCATGTAACTTTAATGACAGTGCGATGATCAAGGAATGCAGTGGTATCGCGGTGGCTCAGGGGACCGGTTGGGGCTGGCAGCACACGTCAGCATGGCCGAGTGGTCTAAGGCACTGCATTTAGGTCGCAGTCTCCCCTAGAGGTGTGGGTTCAAATCCCACTCCTGACAAAGGGCTCAATTGGTCTTCCTTTCTTTGAGCTTTTTCGAAACAAATCAACACTAATCAAACAGACTGGCAGGTTTTCGACAAGCATCGAGGAGTGGACAGGATGCCCCTTTGGAATAGGGCTCAGAAAATGACGGAGAAGGGAAATTCCGTAAGATCCCACACATTGGAATCTGATTGGACAAATGCTACGTCGTCTCCCGCGTGACAGGCGGGGATACTCACCACTATACTAACATGGAGCACTGGTGTGCCGCGTGGATGTATTTCCTCTTACGGCCACTACTGTTTTCGGGTTTCGGCTTTTATTTGCATTCCTTCCAGAGGAGCGCGTAAAAATGAGTGTTTATCTGTGCCATCCTCACTCCTCCTCTGCTCCTCCTCGTGCACTAGGAAGACCTATGGAGTCGGTTCTTTCAGCTTTATGAATTGGGTTTTCAAAGGCTGGGAGTAGGGCACAAGAGATGCGAACGCGTAGAGTCATTATCTGCTTCCAGGTGCGAAATTTTAATGTCAAGATCTTTTACCGCTTGGGATAGCTCTCTAATGGCTTTCCCTTGCTCTGCTACCATTTTCAGGACATCCTCCAGCATGACTGACTTTGTTTCCTCAGCGTTAACCAAAGTACATTGTGCCCCCTCTGCAAACTTATCAAGCCCCTTGCTTGTAGTTTTAGAGGCCTTTACATTCACCGAGCTCTCCTCCATACTCCACATATATGCTTCCTCACGCACTTCTATCAGGGTACATTCTGGTTTGTCCCTCACATATTTCCGGAGCTCCCTCCTACAGATGCAGCCATTCAAAATGCGCGGGCGATACCGCATTATTTTGCGGTACGCTGTACGCAGTCTACCGCAAGCTACCGGTAAATACCGCGAGTTACTGTAAATTCTCCTATAATACGACAAGCAAAATAATAGTATCCGGAATTTCCGCAAGGTGGAGCTAATAAAGCTCAACCTCTCATGTTTGAGCTGTGGCCATCAAAGTCTTTAACGAAGATATTACTAATAGTATTAATAATGAATGACCTTGGACAAGCTGTAAGTGTAAACTCAAAGTATTGCCCTGGTCAACATTCTTTTTTTCATTGACCGTCTTTGTAAAAGTAACACCACAGCATTTCGCAATCACGCATTTGTTTCCAATCATGCAAAGTACAGTAATTTTTGAGAATCGATTCACCATGCCTTTCACATGCTCATAAAAGAGATTGATTTAGGAACATAAACATATTACCGTATGAAAACTGTACTGTATACAGTATGTATATGTATATTTAATGTCTTAACTGTGCCCGTTTAAGTATTGAATATTCATATCTAATTTTACCACTGAAGGGAAATCTTAGTAGCTGAGCATAAAAAGAATAGGAGCATACTGCAACGCGTGTGAAGGCCATAAACGATATTAATTTTGGAACATAAACATAGAGTATATGGCTGGTCTCGGTACTTTAAAGAAAACATACACGAAACATGGTTTCATTATGACCAGAATCGGTCTTGAGATATTTTTAACTTGATTTACAGTATTTGAGAGGTATGTCTTAACACCGATACTACAGTGCTTAAGTACTGCTCACGTATATGTTTCTAGGTTTATATTATGCATTTCATACGGTCAAATTACTTTTGAGCAACTAATAAGAAGCGCGAAACGGTAAGCGTTTTAGTTTCGTTTTGTGCTGGGACCCGTGGATTGATTAGAGATATCAAGTACATACAAGTCATTTTTTAAATGTTGTAGTTCGTCTTGAAAAAATGTTACGAGTACATCATCTATCAACAATTACACAGGTTCTGTTTCCATATTGCGGATTTTGGTTACGTAATATTATTTTCTAGATTTCACGTTGTGAATATATGATTTGGGCAAACAGAGCCGCAAAGAAGTACATTATGGGTTGTTGTTGTTTTTTTTGCAGTTTTATCTAGAACAAGCGATGCTTAAACCTTTGTCTGATTCTTGTGAAACTATCCACACGACAGTTACAGTACCTAGGAGTTGACTTCAGTGATGTCACTGATGGGATGTTTCTAAAAATCCATCCTCTGTAAAACGTCTTCTCTAGTTGTCCTGCATATGTATTCGCTAATGAAGCTGTGTGTTCTGAGCCTGGATCTCTACATTTCTGTATGAACCAGCTTAGAGGGCTAAAGACAGCTTGTGTTTAAATTGAGTGTAAGGCAATTTATGCTTCTAAAGTCGTGGTCAGCATTTATTATTGTACTGTGCTGTAAACTTGTTCTGTGCCTAGTCACATTATTTTATAGCGTTTTTATAGTGTTATCAAATCCGGTGGCGCTGTGTGTTAGTTTCCTGACTCCCATGTCACATGGTCTGTGATTGAAACCTGTGAAACCGGTTTAATTCGTCACAGCCAGCACTCCGGCAGAGAGGGGGTTGTACTCGTAAAGTAGAAGCAGGCGAGATTTCCAGCGAAAGACACCTCCCCCCCACCCTCATACGATTCGCATTGTAATTACACATTGTAATTGTATTACACATTGTACACATGCTTAAAAGAGAAGAGAGAAAACGCAAGCCTTCTTCAGGTGTGAGGGTCTTCTGCTCAGAATGAAACGCTAAAATGTAATGTAGGCTCTGAATGGGTTCAATTATGATTTGGGCTTGATTAAGGTCGCTGCCTTTCATCTAAAACCCTACTTGAATCCTTCGAAACTAAAAATCAGCGTTAGTGAGTTCTAAATAAAGAGGTATCCAGGTAACAGTGAAACGGGCGACAGTCTGGGGAGATCGCCCGTTTTCCATGTAAATAGTTCCCTGGTTCCGCACCCCTTGGTGTTTCTCTCGCTCTCTCTCGGGTCACCTGATCATTAGCTCGAAAGATTTCAGTGCTTTGTGTATATTCTAATGGTAGTGGGGGCAGGGTGTGTGGGAACAGGTTTGGTTGAAATTGCATTGGAGATCTATGTTCTTCACACCTGAAACATTTTCTCTGAAAGCATTTTCTTCGCAGTTTAACCGATCTTGTTACAGCATGTTACAGTTTACTATTATTAACCATATTAATTTTAAGTGCTTAATGCCATTTTTTGACCAGGCACGAATATTCTTAAGTCCATATCTTCGCAAGGGAATCAGTGCGAATTGTAATACTAATTAAATTAAAACTACTAACTACTAACTAATACTAATTAAAACAAACCAGAAACGTGTTGTTCTGTCTAATGACATTACAAGTGGAAAGATTACAGATTTTAATCGTCTTTAATTTTGTTACGTTATACATTTTAGAAACGTTTCATCCATACAAACACCACAAAACTATTTTCGATTGTATTTCTGAATAGTACAGATGCAGCCATTCAAAATGCGTGAGGTATTTCGCGGCATACCCCAGTGGGCGTGTCACAGTATCACGCGGTATGACGCAGTTAACGTGGTGTCACGTGGTTAACTATCCGGCGTCGCCTTGTAAAACCGCCAGGGGGAGCTTAACCTCTCATGTACAGCATTTGAGCCTTTAATTTTGAACTGTGTATTACAGCATGTTAATCATCAGTCATTAAAATGTTGGTATATTTTATGAAAGCAAGATTGCTCAGTTGGACAAAAGTACACAACCTACCTTTATCAGAAATATCAAAGCCTTTACTGAAGATATTACTAATAGTATTAATAATGGATGACTTTGGACAAGCTGTATACTCAAAGTATAATTTCTTTAGCACATTTGTACAAGCACTTGGAATCTGTCCAAGCCATACTTTGTTAGGCATTTTGTTTTACTTCAACGGGCATAAAAACTTCCTTGCTTTTAACAGGGCGTTTCATAATTTCTAGCTACGAAAATGATTTAAAATGCGACACCTATCATTCAACTAGAGCTTAAAATATCACAAGGAAAAATACACACCGGTATTCCATTTCTCCCTAAACATTGTAAGCTTCGAAGTCTTTAACTAACGTGATACCGGAGTCAACAAGCATACTTTTAGAATTTGATTAAAAGGGAATATAATATGGAATCGC
This sequence comes from Atractosteus spatula, assembly GCF_055471065.1. NCBI lineage: Eukaryota > Metazoa > Chordata > Actinopteri > Semionotiformes > Lepisosteidae > Atractosteus > Atractosteus spatula. The sequence goes on from NW_028296631.1 coordinate 1,894,219, forward strand.
GTATCTCAAGAATTTAATAACGGTATGATTACATCCGTGTACTGCGGCAGGGCTGTGTAGGGCTGTTTCGCCTACCTGATCATGCAAGCTGTCTTGTAGCCTACTGGTCTAGGTGCGTGACTACCAACTGGCAGGTTGTGTGTTCAAATCCAGCTGGTGCTGGACTTTTATTTTAACAAACATTTCTTCGAAAAAATAGGTAAGCGATATTATGGACAATCAGTTGACTTTTATATTTCAAAATATCGCAACATGATCGATATTTGCGATATTTTGAACATATCTTCCCTTCTGACAGCGGTTCTTGCTTCTATTGTGTGTGTGTGTGTGCAACAGTAAATTTTTATAGAGAAATGGAGGCTGGACAGTATGCGTTACAATATAAACATTAATATTGATTTTAATCGTGTTCTGATTTAAATCGCAAACGCGTGTTTAATTATGTGTTTTTAATCATAATCAGGCTAATGCATTTCTACATTTTCTGTATGAACCAGCTTAGAGGTTCATACAGAAAGACAGCTTGTGTTTAAATTGAGTGTAAGGTAATTTATGCTTTTAAAGTCATGGTCAGTATTATTGTACTGTGCTGTACTGTGTCACATTATTTTATAGCGTTTTTATTGCGTTATTAAATCCGGTGGCGCTGTGTTAGTTTCCTGACTCACATTATTTAAACTACCACACTGATCATTCATCTCTAAATAAACTTTATTTTATATAGCGTTTTAAGCGATTAGGTAATTAGATTGCTCATAAACCTAATCGCTTTTTCTACATAAACACAGTGTGATTGCTCTCTGAAAATGCTTTTCCTTTATTTTTAAAGTAGGCTCAGATCGTATTATTATAAACTTTCTTGGAAAAATGTATTTTATGTAAACCATGTTTGCTATTAATTCATTTAGGGCTAAAATATGTTCATTGTCTTCCAATCGAGTCGAGTTGACATTGGAAGCCTGCCACACCCGGACTGTTAAACCAACGCATTAGCACGTCAAAGCCCATTGAGCCAGTATTGGCTTTAGTATCCCCCCCTTCTCCCCTCAATTCAATTCAATTCAAGGTGTTTTATTTGCATGACAGATGGGTACAAGCAGTGTTGGGTATGTATATTGTAACGCTTACAGCAGACAGGCACTGTGTAGGAGCTGACGCACCAGAGCAGCGCCTGCATTTATAACTTAGTTTTTAAAATTAGTCAAGCAATACGAAGCATCTCCTTTTTCTTAGTGCCTGAGCATACTGCAACGCGTGTGAAGCCCATAAACGATATTAATTTTGGAACTTAAATATACAGTATATGGCTGGTCTCGGTACTTTAAAGAAAACATACACACCAGTATTCCATTTCTCCCTAAACATTTTAAGCATCGAAGTCTTTAACTAACGCGATACCGGAGTCAACAAGCATACTTTTAGAATTTGATTAAAAGGGAATATAATATGGAATCGCGTATCTCCAGAATTTAAAGACCAGACAATCGCAAACTCGTTTTCAATAAAATTATTTTATTCATTCAGCAGTTTGTGAGAGGGACATCCAGCAGGGAGAGACACACACACCGGTTTTCATTGACAACATTGTTTTTTTTTCAATTCCTCTTGTCTAACAGGAATGTTTTGTTTGTGGACAGACTGTTAGACAAGAGGAAAAGACCGCCTCCTCCTACGAAGCATTTCGTTGATCCGATCACGAATTCTTTTCCAGTCGTACGCAGCAAGGGTTGAGAATCTCCGATTCACCATCGTACTAATGGTTTCCCGGAGATTGCAAGGCAAGGCACTTTTGCCTCTGGACCCATCGAAATTTACAGACGTGGTCCACCCCCAGTAAATTTCAAAAGTCACAAGATTTCGAAACACGAGGGCGGCGTAGCGGTCGGCTCTTGCTTTCCCGTCTATGCCGATGCACTGCAAGTACAACCCCCCCTCCATCTCCTGGGTGATGGGTAGCAGTTGGACATCTGGGAGAATTATTCGTCCCACTGGCATCTGTGAATTCCGCTGTGCTTCCTGGGGGGAGATAGCCGGCGGGGACAGCATCAACAGAGTCCTGCGCGGTGGTGAACTGAGAGGCTGGGATGGAGTGTCCTGAGGCGGTGTGTGCTCTGCGGGGGGCAGAGCTTCCGCCAGGCATTGCAACCTGCGCGGCGGGGAGAGGCACTTTTCAGGAGACGGCTGCTCAACTGTTTGACTGCTGGAACATACTGTCTCCTTCCTCTGCATTTTCAGGAGTGTCTCTAGCCTCCCAGTCCTCCCCAGTAATGCATCGTACTGCTCCCGCTGCTGCCGAAATGTCTCCATACAGGTGCTGCTTCTACAGGTTGGCACCCTGGCCAGTGGCCGAGAGCAGAGACCCACGGCCTGTGGCAAAATAACATAAGTCATGTAAGAAATAAAGTCACACAGTAGTATTCATCAGTCGCGGAACAGAAGTCAAAATAAACTTTTCTTTTTTTCCGTCTTACCGCTTTCTTTTTTACTGTCCTTGTGGTAGATCGTTTCGCCCGTGCGGTGTTTTCTTGAAGAACAGGCTACGAAGAAATAATTATAATTGAATTTAAAATTCAAAACGGCAATAATACCTTGTAATATGCGCTGTAATCGCGTATTTCAGATGAAGTCTGCTGTATTTGCTTACCCTTCGCTCTTTGGAAGCTGGGGCGGCAGAAGCACCTCGTCTCTTCCCGTAAAAGGTCTTGGTCTCCATACTGTACTATGGTCGCTGTAGTGCAGGTTCGCAGTTTTTTTTTTTGCGATGGGAGCTCACCCAATCCCTTGGTGTCTTTTATGCTATATTCACCTGTACGGCTAGAGTGTGTTCATTGTCTTCCAATGAAAGGCGGGTGCCTTTTGCCGAAGTCGGGAGACATTGGGGGCTTGCCACACCCGGACTGTTAAACCAACGCATTAGCACGTCAAAGCGCATTGAGGACCCGGGCGCAATAGTTGTTTTGTCCCTTGATTTACTGATCTGCATTAATTAAATCTTGTCAGTCAGGTCTTTTTTTCTCTATTTCAATTGTCGTTTACACATGCACGACTTTAAAAGCTAGCATGACAGGTTTCGATTCACATTAGCTGGCGAGCCTTGTTAAAAAAAACAATGACAATGTAACATGCCACTGTTTGTTCATGAACAAAGTTATACTGAGATTTCCTTAGAAACGCGATTAAAAAATAAATAAAAATTTGAATCTCCTGCGGAACACATTCCATAAGAATCAGCGGTTCTACAACATATATTGCCTTTAAAGGTGGCTTCTCAAAACGCTTTACGGGATAAAAACAACCAGAACAGCAGCAACAACAATATTGTATTTCATTGCACTTTGAAAACCAAGTAATAACTTAACTCAGTACGTGCAAACGTTTTGTATGTTGCTGTCTTGAATGCCTGCGTACCCATAAGTATCTTATTTGCCTTGAGGCCTGTCTACAGTATATTTGTCCCCCTATCTCCCTCAATTCAATTCAATTCAAGGTGTTTTATTTGCATGACAGATGGGTACAATTCTTGTTGGGAATGTATACTTTGATATTTACACCCGGCGCGTCACCGAGGGAGCGACTGCATTTATAACTTAGTTTTTAAAATTAGTCAAGCAATATGAAGCATCTCCTTTAGCTTTTAAGTCCCTTATGGTTTTTTCGTATTATATTCCCTATTAATCAAACTCTAAGAGTATGTATCGGCTTGTCAGTCAGGTCTTTTTTTTCTCTTTTTCAATTGTCGTTTACACATGCACGACTTTAAAAGCTAGCAAGACAGGTTTCGATTCACATTAGCTGGCGAGCCTTGTTAAAAAAAACAATGACAATGTAACATGCCACTGTTTGTTCATGAACAAAGTTATACTGAGACTTCCTTAGATACGCGATTAAAAAATAAATAAAAATTTGAATCTCCTGCGGAACACATTCCATAAGAATCAGCGGTTCTACAACATATATCGCCTTTAAAGGTGGCTTCTCAAAACGCTTTACGGGATAAAAACAACCAGAACAGCAGCGACAACAATATTGTATTTCATTGCACTTTGAAAATTGCATTTGAGCACGGTTTTTGACTTTCTTAAAATTGCATTTTGGGCGCGGACAGCACATACAAGGGTTAATGAACTGCGCCAAGAAATTTAAAATAGTTTTCTTTAGGTGTGAGGGTAGGAATGGACCGCAGCAGGCATAATCAGCAAACCAGGAAAACAAAGAACAGGACAGGTGAGATGTGTAGCCAGAAAGCGAGTGATCAGAAAAAGGAAATGGATTTGTCAACTGATTGTCCATAATATCGCTTACCTATTTTTTCGAAGAAATGTTTGTTAAAATAAAAGTCCAGCACCAGCTGGATTCGAACACACAACCTGCCAGTTGGTAGGCACGCACCTAGACCAGTAGGCTACAAGACAGCTCGCACGATCAGGCAGGCGAAACAGCCCTACACAGCCCTGCCGCAGTACACGGATATAATCATACCGTTATTAAATTCTTGAGATACGCGATTCCATATTATATTCCCTTTTAATCAAATTCTAAAAGTATGCTTGTTGACTCCGGTATCACGTTAGTTAAAGACTTCGAAGCTTACAATGTTTAGGGAGAAATGGAATACTGGTGTGTATTTTTTTCTTTAAAGTACCAAGACCAGCTATATACTGTATGTTTATGTTCCAAAATTAATATCGTTTATGGCCTTCACACGCGTTACAGTATGCTCCTATTCTTTTTATGCTCAGCTACTAAGATTTCCCTTCAGTGGTAAAATTCAATATCTACAACGAGCACAGTAAAGACGTTTACAGTAAGTCTTTCTACGACAGACCAATGGACCATGAGTGCCCCTGTCGGTCAACCAATCACGCACCGCGGTATCCCGTGTCATCATACCTGCGGTATCTGTACCGCGGTGTCTGTACCGCGCACTTTGAATGGCTGCATCTGTATGTTACACTTAGTTCACTGTATTAAATAGATCTAATTAAGAAAGTTAAGTGTTAGCATAAACTATTAGCAATCAATAATATTAAATTTAGCACTGTAATAAGCTGTTGCACTTTCCCCCGCATCTTGTAAAAATATATTTTCATTGTTCAAATATACATTAAGTCTGACTATCATATAATAAGTTAAATACAAAACTAAAGAAAAAATAGGGTTAAATATAATTCAAAATATTTTGCTAACAATGTTAACTGTTTATGAATAATAAAATGTATTAACTAAGGAGTAGGATGGCTCAGTTGTTAGTATGTTTTTTTGTTTTGTTTCTTTTTCATAAATACAACAGTAGTACCTGATGTCTCAGTGGCTTTCAAAATTAAATTATGCATGCAAACCTGTGAACTAGAAAGATAACTAAGATATCCATCCATTTATAATGGTGGCGAAGTGGTTAGCATTGCTATCTTGCAGCACTGGGGTCCTAGGTTCAATTCCTGCCATCCTGTGTGTGAGGGGTTTACATGTTCTCTCTGGGTTAGATGGTTTTTCTCCATATGTGTGATATGACTCCCTCTCGCACTCCAAAACATACTGGTAAGTTAATTGGTTTATGGGAAAACTGGCCCTGGCGTGTGTGTGTTTGTGTCTGTCTGTCCTGTGATGGACTGGCGCTATGTCCAGGGTGTATTCTGCCTTGTGTCCGTTGCTTACTGGGATAGGCTCCAAATCCTCTGTACTGGATAAAGAGATTAGAAATGGATGGAAGTAAAGGCACTGTGTGGATGGAACTATACACAGTGTTAGAAACCCACGATGAAATGGCAGCATCTCACTGAGAATAAAATATTTTATAGTGCTGGCTTAAGGAAACAGCCTTTCCACCTCTCTTGCACATCAGTATCCATACCTAGTTATTTAAACAAATTTGCCTCTAAGTATAAACATCTTAATATGCTGGCTCTGTGGATCCGCATCAGCTATGTTTGCCCATTCCTTCAATTCATGTGCATCCAACACACAGTTCAATGCCAGCAACTACACATAATCTAAAATACAATCCTTATTTCAGTATCTATGTAAACATATAGTCTGTTAACTTCATCATCTTCATCAAAAGTATGCCTAACCCCATTAGGAAGTGTTCTTGTTATAAGTGTATTCCTCAGCTTTCCCCAAATTATCTTCTTCTTGCCAACATCTCTAGTCTTTTATCCTGCAATAACTCAGCCAACACTTAAATCTCCAAAAGCTGCTTGTGTTAATTTCTTTAAATCACAAATATCATGTGTAAATACTGGCCATGTAATACTCTGCATTGTGGAATAATAGTTTATTTTAAAGGGAACTAGAGAAATCAAGAAAGGCTTTTTTTCTAGAATTAATAAATGCACATCCTGTTCACTGGGGAAATTAAATCCACACTGAGCAATCTTCAATATGTTCAGAATATGACAGCAAGAATCCTATCAGGGATGCATTACACCTGTTTTCAAGTCCTTGCACTGGTTACCTATCAGATTTCGAGTCAACTTCAAAATCCTTATCCTCCTTATATACTGTCCTACAACTGTTATTATTGATCACCGAATTATTGTACTTGACATGACTTCATTCAGCCTTTCCTGAACGTCTATGACAGGCAGAGAGAGTGCTGTTTCTGGTGCGATCTTTTGCAGCTGACATTTCACTGTTTTAAACGAACAAGAAATTAGATTGCTCATAAATCAGTTATTCTATATAAACACAGCGTAATTGCCCTCCGAAAATCCTCTTTTTCTTGTTCGTTTTAGAGACCTTGATCGAAACTGATTTTAGATGTCAGAAAGGATTTATTTTCTCTGTATTTCCTACATTGCTTTGTCGAGATTTTAACTTTATATCTAACTTTATATCTAGGCTCAGATTTCAACTATAAATCGTACAGTAATTAATAGCAGTAAATACTGATGTTTTGCGCCCTCTTACCACAAAAATATATGTTTTGTAGTTGGGATTAACTTTATTTCGTACGCGTAGCTACTCCGATTCGGACACCGAACAGTTAAAGATGGCGGCAAATCAGACACCCAGAGGGGGGGCGTCTTCTCGCCTCCATAACTAAAATGCCAAATAGGAGTGGCTTAAGCGACATACACAGTCGTGTAACTGACAGTTTGAGGTAGCCTATCGTGTAAATTTCGCTTTGTTGCTGATAGGTTAAGCTTTCGAAACTCTGCCCCAAAGTCATGTGACTGATTTTTCGCCCTGTTTCGTTGGTTAAACGCAATGATCACAAGCACCACCATGGTAACTGGGATGTGTAGTTTTTAATTCCGTTTGAATTATAACTGTACGTACTGTCTTCATATTTGGCCAGGGCTTTAAAGAGAAGGCGCGCCAAAAAAATTCGGTGCCGTCGTCTCCGCTTTAAAGGTACCCCCGTGCTGGAAGAATTTGACCTCGGAACGTTTGCCCAGCGTAGTTATAGTGGACATAAAAACAAGAGTTCGCTGGCATTATATCCTAGAAGACACAGACCGGCACCAGACCGGTAAATGCTTGATGAACTAGGGATTGGACAGTTTCCAAGTGCTTGTACAATCGATGGAAATGTTCAAATAAATGTGCAAAAGAAATAAACAAAATAATCATTTATTTCTTTATCATATTGGCTAGCTAATGTCCTCTCTTTGCTAGTTAGTGGCTGTGTTTCTGCGTTGGGTAGCAACGGGTGACTGTTCTCAGGCGGAAGATGTAAACAGCTTAATTTTCGTCTTAAATAATTTTTAAAAATTAAAATTCATTCTATACAGCAATCACATATTTGGGTACCGTTTCATAAAACTTTCATGCTTAAAATGTTTAGGGAGAAATGGAAGACTGGTGTGTATTTTTTCTTTAAACTATCAAGACCAGCCATACACAGTACAGTTTATGTACATACAGTAATGTTTATGTTCCTAAATTAATATCGTTTATGACCTTCAGATGCGTTATGCTCCTCTTCTTTTTATGCTCAGCTACTAAAATTTCCCTTTAGTGGTAAAATTCCATATAAATATTCAAAACTAAGCAGATTGAAATGTGCACAGTAAAGACATTAGATGATTAAATCTTTTCACTACCAACCAATGCACCACGAGTGCCCCTGTCGCAGGGCACCGTAGGGCGGTGCCCTACGGTGCCCTGCGGGTTGGTTACTGTACCACGGGTTTTTACCGCTCATTTTGAATGGCTGCATCTGTAGGTTGTCTCTCGCAGTGTTCAGGAATTGCATTCCGAAACTGAGTCAGATCAAAAGTTGTAAGAAAAGCACCTATGGTGTCGGTTCTAACAGCTTTATTGATTCGATGTTAAAGGCCGGAAATGGGGCACAAGACACGCGACCGCAAAAAGCGTCGCCATCTGCTTCCAGCTGCAAAATGCCGTTTGCGGACGCTGAAGCATTTGAACTTGAACTTTATTGCCATATGTAACCGGTACTGGTACAATGGAATTCTTACTTACAGAAGGTCTCTCGATTGTAAAACAAGTATAAAAAACAAGACAAAGTGCAAACAGTGCATCAAGACAATGTACAAACAAACAATAGACAATGTGCAAGTAAACATGTAGACATTTCTTTCCAAGGCAGCGGGTACAAGCGATCTCGCGTTTTAAAACCACCAGGAAAAGCAGAAAGGCACTTTTCCTTGCTTGCGCCGGCACACAACGACGTGAGGAGAACACCGTAGTCGGCAGGATTCGAACCTGCGCGGGGAGACCCCAATGGATTTCTAGTCCATCGCCTTAACCACTCGGCCACGACTACAGCAAGCGCTGCTGTTGCTGTGTTCTTGCTACAATCTCACATGGATCGCGAGGCACCGGTGGAAACCTTTTTCAAAGTCGTTCTCCATTAAAAAAAAAACCTTTCCAAAATACAAGCCTTGCAGACAGACACGCCTCAGAGGACTTAAGGGTGGCTTCATGTGGGAATGATAAAGTCTCCCTGTCCGGACAGGAAAATGGCACTTTGTTAGACACAAAGAAACAATCAACAACAGACAAATGTCCACAAGCATTTAAGAAGCCGCACCATGTTCTTGCTACAATCTCACACGGATCGCGAGACGCCGGCGGAAATCTTTTTCAAAGTCGTTCTCCGTTAAAAAAAAAAAACCTTTCCAAAATACAAACCTTGCAGACAGACACGCCTCAGAGGACTTAAGGGTTGCTTCATGTGGGAATGATAAAGTCTCCCCGTCCGGACAGGAAAATGGCACTTTGTTAGACACAAAAAAACAATCAACAACAGACAAATGTCTACAAGCATTTTAGAAGACGCACTTGAAATAGCTCTTATATTCGTGTTAGACGCTGGAATCGCCTTTTTATTGACGCTCTTACGAACGCCATGGAAAGCAAAACAAAGCAAAGCAGAGCAGAACAAAACGAACAAAATAAAACCCTCACGTCCTGCACTTGAATATAATGCCGTTACGTGCCGAAACGGTATTGGACGTCATCCTAGCACTGCAACCCGGGGCGTACGGTATATGGGAACGAGCACACGTCACGAATCGTCTCTAATCACTCCCTGCACTGTAAGGCGCCTTGAAGCGTGCACCCTCAACATTCATCTTTGCGCATCTGTGAAAGGTAAACTCTTGAGCAAACTCTGAACCAGACGCTCAAACTCCAGCTAGGATTAGGGGTTGCATTCCCACGCTACTTGAACACTTTGTTTACGCTCAGTGCTGGATTTTGGGAACTTTAGGACGAGTGGGACTTTTCTCCTATCTGTCAATTCGTTTTGTTTTGGAGACTCTTGGCTGTCTGTGTTGTATAGTGCAGCGTGAAGAAAACGTTTTCGAAAACTGTGCCGGCTCAAAAGTTGTAAGAAATCCTCTCCAGCTCTTTTAAGTCTCTTCAGTTTTGTCATTTAAAGTGAAACTAGATGTATAACTGGAGCCTCACTTATGCAAATGGTGAGGCTCCAGTTCGACATCTAGTTTCACTTTATATGACAGAAGTACGTCAGACTGCGCCGGACTGGGGGATCATTTCGGGTTATTTTTACCATCTTAAACATTTGAAATCCTCCCCTAGGCAATTGTGACACTTCATCTTGGCTCCACCTAGGACACTCTTCAATCTTCCATCACTTCTCTCTTCTCCCGCAACACTCTCGTCTGTCGGCAGTATGTGGCGTCTTTGCATTACCACCAATCTCACCACAGCAAGAAAGCAACGTGTTTTGGCAAGAGAGGAGGAGACTGAGAGGTATGTCTTAACACCGATACTACAGTGCTTAAGTACTGCTCACGTACATGTTTCTTGGTTCATATTATGCATTTCATACGGTCAAATTACTTTTGAGCAACTAATAAGAAGCGCGAAACGGTATGCGTTTTAGTTTCGTTTTGTGCTATGACCCGTGGATTGATTAGAGATATCAAGTACATACAAGTCATTTTTTAAATGTTGTAGTTCGTCTTGAAAAAATGTTACGAGTACATCATCTATCAACAATTACACAGGTTCTGTTTCCATATTGCGGATTTTGGTTACGTAATATTATTTTCTAGATTTCACGTTGTGAATATATGATTTGGGCAAACAGAGCCGCAAAGAAGTACATTATGGGTTGTTGTTGTTTTTTTTGCAGTTTTATCTAGAACAAGCGATGCTTAAACCTTTGTCTGATTCTTGTGAAACTATCCACACGACAGTTACAGTACCTAGGAGTTGACTTCAGTGATGTCACTGATGGGATGTTTCTAAAAATCCATCCTCTGTAAAACGTCTTCTCTAGTTGTCCTGCATATGTATTCGCTAATGAAGCTGTGTGTTCTGAGCCTGGATCTCTACATTTCTGTATGAACCAGCTTAGAGGGCTAAAGACAGCTTGTGTTTAAATTGAGTGTAAGGCAATTTATGCTTCTAAAGTCATGGTCAGCATTTATTATTGTACTGTGCTGTAAACTTGTTCTGTGCCTAGTCACATTATTTTATAGCGTTTATATAGTGTTATCAAATCCGGTGGCGCTGTGTGTTAGTTTCCTGACTCCCATGTCACATGGTCTGTGATTGAAACCTGTGAAACCGGTTTAATTCGTCACAGCCAGCACTCCGGCAGAGAGGGGGTTGTGCTCGTAAAGTAGAAGCAGGCGAGATTTCCAGCGAAAGACACCTCCCCCCCACCCTCATACGATTCGCATTGTAATTACACATTCTAATTGTATTACACATTGTACACATGCTTAAAAGAGAAGAGAGAAAACGCAAGCCTTCTTCAGGTGTGAGGGTCTTCTGCTCAGAATGAAACGCTAAAATGTAATGTAGGCTCTGAATGGGTTCAATTATGATTTGGGCTTGATTAAGGTCGCTGCCTTTCATCTAAAACCCTACTTGAATCCTTCTAAACTAAAAATCAGTGTTAGTGAGTTCTAAATAAAGAGGTATCCAGGTAACAGTGAAACGGGCGGACAGTCTGGGGAGATCGCCTGTTTTCCATGTAAATAGTTCCCTGGTTCCGCACCCCTTGGTGTTTCTCTCGCTCTCTCTCGGGTCACCTGATCATTAGCTCGAAAGATTTCAGTGCTTTGTGTATATTCTAATGGTAGTGGGGGCAGGGTGTGTGGGAACAGGTTTGGTTGAAATTGCATTGGAGATCTATGTTCTTCACACCCGAAACATTTTCTCTGAAAGTATTTTCTTCGCAGTTTAACCGATCTTGTTACAGCATGTTACAGTTTACTATTATTAACCATATTAATTTTAAGTGCTTAATGCCATTTTTTGACCAGGCACGAATATTCTTAAGTCCATATCTTCGCAAGGGAATCAGTGCGAATTGCAATACTAATTAAATTAAAACTACTAACTACTAACTAATACTAATTAAAACAAACCAGAAACGTGTTGTTCTGTCTAATGACATTACAAGTGGAAAGATTACAGATTTTAATCGTCTTTAATTTTGTTACGTTATACATTTTAGAAACGTTTCATCCATACAAACACCACAAAACTATTTTCGATTGTATTTCTGAATAGTATGTTACACTTAGTTCACTGTTTTAAATACATCTAATTAAGAAAGTTAGGTGTTAGCATAAACTATTAGCAATCAATAATATTAAATTTAGCACTGTAATAAGATGTTGCACTTTCCCCCGCATCTTGTAAAAATATATTTTCATTGTTCAAATATACATTAAGTCTGACTATCATATAATAAGTTAAATACAAAACTAAAGAAAAAATAGGGTTAAATATAATTCAAAATATTTTGCTAACAATGTTAACTGTTTATGAATAATAAAATGTATTAACTAAGGAGTAGGATGGCACAGTTGTTAGTATGTTTTTTGTTTTGTTTCTTTTTCATAAATACAACAGTAGTACCTGATGTCTCAGTGGCTTTCAAAATTAAATCATGCATGCAAACCTGTGAACTAGAAAGATAACTAAGATATTGTCATGGAAATATAACTATCAAGGAAGCCACAAAAGAGAGTTCTCACCTGAGTAAGGTCTTTATTTCAATATTGCAATATTGGGAGCCCTGCTGCCACTTCGCAAAGTGCAACCAGAGACTCAATTTGTTACAAGCAGTACAGGGTTTTTATAAGACGTTGCGCTGTAAAAAAGTTCAGCACTTGGTCCCTTCTAAAACTTCCCCTTTCTCTAAGAGAAAACAGATTACATCATAGAGCGAGAGAAGAAAAACTAGATTTGTTATTCAAAGCTTATCGGTTACTTTCAGCTAATTCTAATGACCCAGACAGCATATATTGTTTTGGTACATTGTCTTCTAAACTAACCTAAACAGTATACTTTGTTGACGAACTGTTTTCTAAAATTCTGCACGCACTGTAGCACACCAGTTACATCCTTGAAATATATTATCTAAAAGCACCAATATATTTTTTTCAAAGCTCTCTACATTTTTAAGAATCAATTTACTTATTAGATTTCCACTTCAATATCCATCCATTTATAATGGTGGCGAAGTGGTTAGCATTGCTATCTTGCAGCTGAAGAAAGATGTGAAGACGGGGGTTTGAATTTAATCCTTTCTGTAGGGGGTTTAGACTTCTAAGTCACAAGCTGGGGTTTATGGCAGGAAAGGGGGTTAACTGATAAGGATTGCAGATGCAAGCTAGGAACCCCCCTGGGTGTAATGTTAAACTGACCATTTGCCCAGAACATCGTAAACTGACCAAATACCATGAACCCCCCTCTTTACCATCAGACCGAGTGACGTCAGAAACGGAGAAGAAAACACTATATAACCCAAAAGTTTGTAACAGTACGTTGAACAATGCTTCGGTTTTGTTGTTTCTTGCGGGAAACAAGACTTCGGCTTTATTGTTCCTTGCATGCAATAAACTCATCTGTTTTACTTCATCTCAGGATCAAGAACCTTATTTCTTCTGTTACAGCAAATTTGGCGTAGTCGGCGGATGCTCCAGAAGGCGCAGAACTTCCCATCGGCAGGAGAGACGGTCAGCGCGCACATAACTAAGAGGTAAGGACTCCTCTTTTATTTAAAAGTCCCGACTCTCTCTGACCGATTGGGAAATCTCTGCTCCCTGCGAGAATCGCCCGAGATGACGGAGTAAACGTGAGTTTCTGAATTCCTCTGGCCCGGGGAAGGCACCGGTGTATGTAATGGGTTGGTTGCTGTAAGCCCAGAATTTGGTCTGGCAGGGGTTCCGCGGTATTGTGTACAGGCGTTCGAAGCTGGTGTATGCCTTAATTGCGCGTGGAGTTTTGAACGGGTTTTGGACCCTTACCGTGAAGTTCAGGACTGGTGTGGGTCTTAATTGCACCCGGAGTTCTGAAGGTCAGAACTGGTTTGGGTCTTAATTGCACCCGGAGTTCTGAGGCTCAGAATCGGCGTGGGCCTTAATTGCGCCCGGGGTTCTAGAGCAAGTGGTGCATTAAATGCACGTAGTTCAGGACTGGTGTGGGTCTTAATGGCACCCGGAGTTCTGTGGCTCGGGATCGGTGTGGGCCTTAATTGCGCCCGGGGTTCTGGAGCTGAGTGGTGCATTAAATGCACGTATAATCCAGGATTGGTGTGGGCTTTAATTACGCCCGGGGTCCTGAGATTAGCTACGCCTTGATCGTGCACAGATTGGAGTGGCGTGGTTTCTGGCGTGGCGTGGGTTTTTTTGTTTTAAAGGAAACAGGAGTAGAAGAGATATATGCATGTATGTTTTTGGTGTTTTCCTTGTTTGTGAAATACATATACACACGCACGACACTAACATAAACACACCTCATAATAAAAGAGCAAAGCATTAAGTAGCAGGATTTAAAGGACGTTGAGACCCGAGAATCGCCCTGATTGAGCTCAGTGCGTAAGTCCACCCCGGGGCAAAAGCAGCGATGCTGGCGTTCTGGGGATGGTGAATTACTGATCAAGAAAGGGGGTTTTCGAGGTCTCGTTTCTTACCTGTGAACAGTGCGGTGTAAATCCTCTCTAAAGTCTCTGAGAGGTATTTAGATCTGGAGGTAACAGACGCCTTTGGCTGAATGAGTGCAGGAATGCACAGGTTTTTCAAGTGAAAGCATCCCCCTACTGAATGAGCTGTTACCTCACACACGACAAAAGTAAATCTTAAAGAGACCGAACATGTGCGCTAACTGATGGTTTGAGAAAGTGGTGGAAGGGTCCGTTTAAATATCGGAAAAGTGTAAGTTGACGGAAAAGAAGGAGAAAAATATGGAAAAAGCTGAGTTTGTCAGAGGGAATTTGGGGCGAAGACGCCTGTAAAGAAAGCATATGAGTATTGATTGGCAAAAGCACAAGCATGTAGCTCCCACCCTGGTGCACGGCCGGCACCAGTAGTGGCAGATACATGACGAAAAAGAAAGACATTGGGATGTGACTTAAAAGTGTGTTTACGGGGAAAATAAAAACCCGGAAGAAAATATACTTTACTCGCTACGAAAGAGTATAAAAAAAAAAGCTAAAAGAGGCAGTACAGGAGAATGAGAAACTAAAGAAGGAATTAACTTCTGGTCACGCTGCACTGGTTAATGTGCTGCAGCCAGCGACTAAGTTATATCCTGCTCTCCCACAGGGGAACAAACAGGCAGGAAACGAAAATAATTGGGATCAATTCCCTCAGTGGCCATATGGAGAAGGGGGGTCTGATTGGGATAACACTTGGTATGAGTGTGATAAAGACGGATCAGGGTCTCCCCTGTTAGAGGGAGGGCGCCCGCAGATCTGTACTCTCACTCGAAGTGGGAAAGGACTTGATGTAGCAGGGGCTGGCGCCGTTGATGACAGCGCCACTCTAACACTGTCTCGCACCCCGTCGAGGGGGTCTGCAATCGCACTTACCTTCCCTGATTTCCCCCATACGATCAAATCCAAAACCGTAAGATATTGACCGGTGGGCTAAAGTACCGCACCCGAAATTAGAAATGCAGCGAACCTGGAGTGCGCTTCAGGAATTAAAAGGATTCATGTAGAAGTAAAACAAGAATACAGCACATTGTATTACGAAGAGAAAAATATATTCTCGATGTGTATGTGTGTTTTATGAATTTGTGTGCCGGCATGTATGTGTGTAACTGTGAGTTTTGGTATACTAAATGACGGTGTGAGTGTGTTTAGCCAGCGGGACTGGCTAGAGACGTAACTAAAGAGACTTGACGAAAATCAACTTAAGGAGATTGGAAAATATAAGAGCGTCTGAAACGTATAAGTACAGTACAGGTGGACGTAAAAGTAGTTAAACAGTTTTTGTATTATTATAAATTATTATAAATTGTAATTTATACAATTAGTTGCAATAGTGGAAACAATTTGGTTTTATTCGAATGTCTCGAAACCAGACATGCTGAAACGCTGTAGGTTTAGAATCGAGACTGGGGAGAATAACGTCTTGTGAGAAAATCTGTTTACCTAACGATTAGATCCTGTAAATCCCTTGTAGCCTCCCTAAGTCTGTCCCAGTCCAGTGGATAAAAATGTACTGTTAATGGAGTGTTGGTTTCTCTGTTAGGGGATACTGGAGCACTACTGTCCTGCTTGTTTCACTCCTCTGTTCAACAGTGTACTATAGAGCAATGTATAGGGGAAGATGGCAGGAGGCCACAGGAGTATTGGGACAGCAAGTTTTACTTGCCGAGTACCAGATTTTAATGGGTGGTTTTATTCCAGATCTATTGGGTTGGAATATTATGCATTACAAAGAATGACTATGCAGAACAGGGTATCACGTAGCTTCAACTGGCTGTGATCACTCAGTATGTTGATGGTATTCTGAGTGCTTCCCCTGATGAGGAAAGTCTGAGTTGCTTCAGCTTTAGAGTGTCTAATAGAAGCAGTTATGATAAGGCCCTTTTGTGTCTAGCATTGTGAAATTTTAACAGGGCCCGGGTGCAATGTTTTTTACAGGGTGAGCACAACTCTTAACAGATCTGCTTAAGGGGGGAGTGCAGTACAAGGACAAGATTGCCTTGGTTCCCGCAGCAAAAGCCGCCTTTAATAATTTGAAACAAGTTCTCTTACAGGTGCTGAGACTGCGGTTTCCTCAGATGGATCAACCATTCCTTTGTATTATTGCAAGTTGCTGACAGAGGCCACCCAAGGAGCCCGCGAGCAGGTCCTGGAGGCGTGGGGACCACCACCTGAAGGAGGGCACAACCTCATCCCAGGAGAGTGGGTGTGGATCAGGAAATTTCCTTCACAGGTTCTCCAGCCCAGGTGGGACGGACCCTACCAGATCCTGTTGACAACCGAGTCTGCGGTTCGAGTGGAAGGAAAAGATCGCTGGATCCACGCGCCACACTGCCGACGAGCCTCATCCCCATTTACAGACTCAGAAAGAAATCATTTCTGTTTATAAGAATAATTGTTGCTGTAGGACTATGTTCCGCAGGAATTAATGATCATCTCTCCCACAAAGGAGAACATGGAATTAATTCCTTTTTAGGCCTCTCCTATCTGACAGCTAAGAAAACCAACCAAAGTGCCTGCTGGGTGTGTGCCACATTACCCAAATATGTACAGGGAGGACTTCCTATGGGAGCCATTCCTTGGCGTCTCGAGGAAGTCATAGGCATGATCATTTGGAGGGATAATTTAGGAGATTTTAATATGACAAACTATGGGGGGTTGCCATAACACGACTTTAACCTGCACAACATTACAATATCTACAGGAGCGAGGCTTAGAGCCCACGAGTTTCACAGGCTCTTACGCTCCTAAATATAACAGAAGCCATACACCACCATACCTGACTCTCAATAAGGAACGTGAGGGAAACATATGTTTTCAGCACACTAATTGGTCTGCACTTGGTTGGATGGAGTCGTTGCAACCTTACCATCGCTGCAAATATATCCACCTCTACCTTCCAAATTCCAGGATGGGATCGGCACACCCCACAATTCAGTATAAGCTTCTTATTTTCAGAGGCATGGGGAGCGCCAAACGGAACATCTTTCATTTGTGGAAAACGAGCCTACCCATGGTTGCCAGCCCAGTGGTCTGGCTCATGTTATTTAGGATATGTGGTTCCTCATATCCGTGTTCAAATCCACAGCCCCTTCGGACCTAACCACAGACCACAAAGAAAATTGGCTGATTGGGAATATTATTTAGGTATAATATTTCCACAAGCCGGCATGAACTTTCTGAGTCGAGAGTTAATTCAAATGGCCTCGACTTTAGAAGAATTAGCAAATTCTACCTCATCTAGTCTGAAGGCTGTTAATGATGAGATGGTAGCCCTCAGAACAGTGGCCATGCAGAACCGACTAGCTTTAGATTATGTACTGGCGGCCCAAGGAGGAACTTGTGCAGTAATTGACACTGAATGCTGCACATATATTCCTGATAATTCTGAGCACGTCTCAGATCTGGCCCAACACATTTACAATGAGGGACAGAAATATCAGGACTATTATACTGAAAATTGGGGAATTGGGTCTTGGGTAAAGTCTGTGTTTGGGGCCTGGGGTGGAACCTTTTTATAGTGTGTATCTGTAGGAGTAGTATTGTTTATATGTATAATTGTAATCATCACATTCACAAAAACATGTATCACATCTTGCTATAACCGTGGAACGTACAATGACATGGCAATACATACCTGTTCGCCAAGAAAGGAAAGATCTGCCCTGACATTGTATGTATAAAAATAGGCTACACTGACGTATGCCATATTTTATAAGGGGGGAATGAAGAAAGATGTGAAGACGGGGGTTTGAATTTAATCCTTTCTGTAGGGGGTTTAGACTTCTAAGTCACAAGCTGGGGTTTATGGCAGGAAAGGGGGTTAACTGATAAGGATTGCAGATGCAAGCTAGGAACCCCCCTGGGTGTAATGTTAAACTGACCATTTGCCCAGAACATCGTAAACTGGCCAAATACCATGAACCCCCCTCATTACCATCAGACCGAGTGACGTCAGAAACGGAGAAGAAAACACTATATAACCCAAAAGTTTGTAACAGTACGTTGAACAATACTTCGGTTTTGTTGTTTCTTGCGGGAAACAAGACTTCGGCTTTATTGTTCCTTGCATGCAATAAACTCATCTGTTTTACTTCATCTCAGGATCAAGAACCTTATTTCTTCTGTTACAACACAGCACTGGGGTCCTAGGTTCAATTCCTGCCATCCTGTGTGTGAGGGGTTTACATGTTCTCTCTGGGTTAGATGGTTTTTCTCCATATGTGTGATATGACTCCCTCTCGCACTCCAAAACATACTGGTAAGTTAATTGGTTTATGGGAAAACTGGCCCTGGCGTGTGTGTGTTTGTGTCTGTCTGTCCTGTGATGGACTGGCGCTATGTCCAGGGTGTATTCTGCCTTGTGTCCTTTGCTTACTGGGATAGGCTCCAAATCCTCTGTACTGGATAAAGAGATTAGAAATATGATTAGAAATATGTAAACATATAGTCTGTTAACTTCATCATCTTCATCAAAAGTATGCCTAACCCCATTAGGAAGTGTTCTTGTTATAAGTGTATTCCTCAGCTTTCCCCAAATTATCTTCTTCTTGCCAACATCTCTAGTCTTTTATCCTGCAATAACTCAGCCAACACTTAAATCTCCAAAAGCTGCTTGTGTTAATTTCTTTAAATCACAAATATCATGTGTAAATACTGGCCATGTAATACTCTGCATTGTGGAATAATAGTTTATTTTAAAGGGAACTAGAGAAATCAAGAAAGGCTTTTTTTCTAGAATTAATAAATGCACATCCTGTTCACTGGGGAAATTAAATCCACACTGAGCAATCTTCAATATGTTCAGAATATGACGGCAAGAATCCTATCAGGGATGCATTACACCTGTTTTCAAGTCCTTGCACTGGTTACCTATCAGATTTCGAGTCAACTTCAAAATCCTTATCCTCCTTATATACTGTCCTACAACTGTTATTATTGATCACCGAATTATTGTACTTGACATGACTTCATTCAGCCTTTCCTGAACGTCTATGACAGGCAGAGAGAGTGCTGTTTCTGGTGCGATCTTTTGCAGCTGACATTTCACTGTTTTAAACGAACAAGAAATTAGATTGCTCATAAATCAGTTATTCTATATAAACACAGCGTAATTGCCCTCCGAAAATCCTCTTTTTCTTGTTCGTTTTAGAGACCTCGATCGAAACTGATTTTAGATGTCAGAAAGGATTTATTTTCTCTGTATTTCCTACATTGCTTTGTCGAGATTTTAACTTTATATCTAACTTTATATCTAGGCTCAGATTTCAACTATAAATCGTACAGTAATTAATAGCAGTAAATACTGATGTTTTGCGCCCTCTTACCACAAAAATATATGTTTTGTAGTTGGGATTAACTTTATTTCGTACGCGTAGCTACTCCGATTCGGACACCGAACAGTTAAAGATGGCGGCAAATCAGACACCCAGAGAGGGGGCGTCTTCTCGCCTCCATAACTAAAATGCCAAATAGGAGTGGCTTAAGCGACATACACAGTCGTGTAACTGACAGTTTGAGGTAGCCTATCGTGTAAATTTCGCTTTGTTGCTGATAGGTTAAGCTTTCGAAACTCTGCCCCAAAGTCATGTGACTGATTTTTCGCCCTGTTTCGTTGGTTAAACGCAATGATCACAAGCACCACCATGGTAACTGGGATGTGTAGTTTTTAATTCCGTTTGAATTATAACTGTACGTACTGTCTTCATATTTGGCCAGGGCTTTAAAGAGAAGGCGCGCCAAAAAATTTCGGTGCCGTCGTCTCCGCTTTAAAGGTACCCCCGTGCTGGAAGAATTTGACCTCGGAACGTTTGCCCAGCGTAGTTATAGTGGACATAAAAACAAGAGTTCGCTGGCATTATATCCTAGAAGACACAGACCGGCACCAGACCGGTAAATGCTTGATGAACTAGGGATTGGACAGTTTCCAAGTGCTTGTACAATCGATGGAAATGTTCAAATAAATGTGCAAAAGAAATAAACAAAATAATCATTTATTTCTTTATCATATTAGCTAGCTAATATCCTCTCTTTGCTAGTTAGTGGCTGTGTTTCTGCGTTGGGTAGCAACGGGTGACTGTTCTCAGGCGGAAGATGTAAACAGCTTAATTTTCGTGTTAAATAATTTTTAAAAATTAAAATTCATTCTATACAGCAATCACATATTTGGGTACCGTTTCATACAACTTTCATGCTTAAAATGTTTAGGGAGAAATGGAAGACTGGTGTGTATTTTTTCTTTAAACTATCAAGACCAGCCATACACAGTACAGTTTATGTACATACAGTAATGTTTATGTTCCTAAATTAATATCGTTTATGACCTTCAGATGCGTTATGCTCCTCTTCTTTTTATGCTCAGCTACTAAAATTTCCCTTTAGTGGTAAAATTCCATATAAATATTCAAAACTAAGCAGATTGAAATGTGCACAGTAAAGACATTAGATGATTAAATCTTTTCACTACCAACCAATGCACCACGAGTGCCCCTGTCGGTCATTTTGGCCAGCCAATCACTTACCGCGGTGCCCTACGGTGCCCTGCGGGTTGGTTACTGTACCACGGGTTTTTACCGCTCATTTTGAATGGCTGCATCTGTAGGTTGTCTCTCGCAATGTTCAGGAATTGCATTCCGAAACTGAGTCAGATCAAAAGTTGTAAGAAAAGCACCTATGGTGTCGGTTCGAACAGCTTTATTGATTCGATGTTAAAGGCCGGAAATGGGGCACAAGACACGCGACCGCAAAAAGCGTCGCCATCTGCTTCCAGCTGCAAAATGCCGTTTGCGGACGCTGAAGCATTTGAACTTGAACTTTATTGCCATATGTAACCGGTACTGGTACAATGGAATTCTTACTTACAGAAGGTCTCTCGATTGTAAAACAAGTGTAAAAAACAAGACAAAGTGCAAACAGTGCATCAAGACAATGTACAAACAAACAATAGACAATGTGCAAGTAAACATGTAGACATTTCTTTCCAAGGCAGCGGGTACAAGCGATCTCGCGTTTTAAAACCACCAGGAAAAGCAGAAAGGCACTTTTCCTTGCTTGCGCCAGCACACGACGACATGAGGAGAACACCGTAGTCGGTAGGATTCGAACCTGCGCGGGGAGACCCCAATGGATTTCTAGTCCATCGTCTTAACCACTCGGCCACGACTACAGTGAGCACCGCTGTTGCTGCGTTCTTGCTACAATCTCACATGGATCGCGAGGCGCTGGCGGAAACCTTTTTCAAAGTCGTTCTCCATTAAAAAAAAAACCTTTCCAAAATACAAGCCTTGCAGACAGACACGCCTCAGAGGACTTAAGGGTGGCTTCATGTGGGAATGATAAAGTCTCCCCGTCCGGACAGGAAAATGGCACTTTGTTAGACACAAAGAAAAAATCAACAACAGACAAATGTCCACAAGCATTTAAGAAGCCGCACCATGTTCTTGCTACAATCTCACACGGATCGCGAGACGCCGGCGGAAATCTTTTTCAAAGTCGTTCTCCGTTAAAAAAAAAAACCTTTCCAAAATACAAACCTTGCAGACAGACACGCCTCCGAGGAATTAAGGGTTGCTTCATGTGGGAATGATAAAGTCTCCCCGTCCGGACAGGAAAATGGCACTTTGTTAGACACAAAAAAACAATCAACAACAGACAAATGTCTACAAGCATTTTAGAAGCCGCACTTGAAATAGCTCTTACATTCGTGTTAGACGCAGAAATCGCCTTTTTATTGACGCTCTTACGAACGCCATGGAAAGCAAAACAAAGCAAAGCAGAGCAGAACAAAACGAACAAAATAAAACCCTCACGTCCTGCACTTGAATATAATGCCGTTACGTGCCGAAGCGGTATTGGACGTCATCCTAGCACTGCAACCCGGGGCGTACGGTATATGGGAACGAGCACACGTCACGAATCGTCTCTAATCACTCCCTGCACTGTAAGGCGCCTTGAAGCGTGCACCCTCAACATTCATCTTTGCGCATCTGTGAAAGGTAAACTCTTGAGCAAACTCTGAACCAGACGCTCAAACTCCAGCTAGGATTAGGGGTTGCATTCCCACGCTACTTGAACACTTTGTTTACGCTCAGTGCTGGATTTTGGGAACTTTAGGACGAGTGGGACTTTTCTCCTATCTGTCAATTCGTTTTGTTTTGGAGACTCTTGGCTGTCTGTGTTGTATAGTGCAGCGTGAAGAAAACGTTTTCGAAAACTGTGCCGGCTCAAAAGTTGTAAGAAATCCTCTCCAGCTCTTTTAAGTCTCTTCAGTTTTGTCATTTAAAGTGAAACTAGATGTATAACTGGAGCCTCACTTATGCAAATGGTGAGGCTCCAGTTCGACATCTAGTTTCACTTTATATGACAGAAGTACGTCAGACTGCGCCGGACTGGGGGATCATTTCGGGTTATTTTTACCATCTTAAACATTTGAAATCCTCCCCTAGGCAATTGTGACACTTCATCTTGGCTCCACCTAGGACACTCTTCAATCTTCCATCACTTCTCTCTTCTCCCGCAACACTCTCGTCTGTCGGCAGTATGTGGCGTCTTTGCATTACCACCAATCTCACCACAGCAAGAAAGCAACGTGTTTTGGCAAGAGAGGAGGAGACTGAGAGGTATGTCTTAACACCGATACTACAGTGCTTAAGTACTGCTCACGTACATGTTTCTTGGTTCATATTATGCATTTCATACGGTCAAATTACTTTTGAGCAACTAATAAGAAGCGCGAAACGGTATGCGTTTTAGTTTCGTTTTGTGCTATGACCCGTGGATTGATTAGAGATATCAAGTACATACAAGTCATTTTTTAAATGTTGTAGTTCGTCTTGAAAAAATGTTACGAGTACATCATCTATCAACAATTACACAGGTTCTGTTTCCATATTGCGGATTTTGGTTACGTAATATTATTTTCTAGATTTCACGTTGTGAATATATGATTTGGGCAAACAGAGCCGCAAAGAAGTACATTATGGGTTGTTGTTGTTTTTTTTGCAGTTTTATCTAGAACAAGCGATGCTTAAACCTTTGTCTGATTCTTGTGAAACTATCCACACGACAGTTACAGTACCTAGGAGTTGACTTCAGTGATGTCACTGATGGGATGTTTCTAAAAATCCATCCTCTGTAAAACGTCTTCTCTAGTTGTCCTGCATATGTATTCGCTAATGAAGCTGTGTGTTCTGAGCCTGGATCTCTACATTTCTGTATGAACCAGCTTAGAGGGCTAAAGACAGCTTGTGTTTAAATTGAGTGTAAGGCAATTTATGCTTCTAAAGTCATGGTCAGCATTTATTATTGTACTGTGCTGTAAACTTGTTCTGTGCCTAGTCACATTATTTTATAGCGTTTTTATAGTGTTATCAAATCCGGTGGCGCTGTGTGTTAGTTTCCTGACTCCCATGTCACATGGTCTGTGATTGAAACCTGTGAAACCGGTTTAATTCGTCACAGCCAGCACTCCGGCAGAGAGGGGGTTGTGTTCGTAAAGTAGAAGCAGGCGAGATTTCCAGCGAAAGACACCTCCCCCCCACCCTCATACGATTCGCATTGTAATTACACATTGTAATTGTATTACACATTGTAAACATGCTTAAAAGAGAAGAGAGAAAACGCAAGCCTTCTTCAGGTGTGAGGGTCTTCTGCTCAGAATGAAACGCTAAAATGTAATGTAGGCTCTGAATGGGTTCAATTATGATTTGGGCTTGATTAAGGTCGCTGCCTTTCATCTAAAACCCTACTTGAATCCTTCGAAACTAAAAATCAGCGTTAGTGAGTTCTAAATAAAGAGGTATCCAGGTAACAGTGAAACGGGCGACAGTCTGGGGAGATCGCCCGTTTTCCATGTAAATAGTTCCCTGGTTCCGCACCCCTTGGTGTTTCTCTCGCTCTCTCTCGGGTCACCTGATCATTAGCTCGAAAGATTTCAGTGCTTTGTGTATATTCTAATGGTAGTGGGGGCAGGGTGTGTGGGAACAGGTTTGGTTGAAATTGCATTGGAGATCTATGTTCTTCACACCTGAAACATTTTCTCTGAAAGCATTTTCTTCGCAGTTTAACCGATCTTGTTACAGCATGTTACAGTTTACTATTATTAACCATATTAATTTTAAGTGCTTAATGCCATTTTTTGACCAGGCACGAATATTCTTAAGTCCATATCTTCGCAAGGGAATCAGTGCGAATTGTAATACTAATTAAATTAAAACTACTAACTACTAACTAATACTAATTAAAACAAACCAGAAACGTGTTGTTCTGTCTAATGACATTACAAGTGGAAAGATTACAGATTTTAATCGTCTTTAATTTTGTTACGTTATACATTTTAGAAACGTTTCATCCATACAAACACCACAAAACTATTTTCGATTGTATTTCTGAATAGTACAGATGCAGCCATTCAAAATGCGTGAGGTATTTCGCGGCATACCCCGGTGGGCGTGTCACAGTATCACGCGGTATGACGCAGTTAACGTGGTGTCACGTGGTTAACTATCCGTATCTCAAGAATTTAATAACGGTATGATTACATCCGTGTACTGCGGCAGGGCTGTGTAGGGCTGTTTCGCCTGCCTGATCATGCGAGTTCTCTTGTAGCCTACTGGTCTAGGTGCGTGACTACCAACTGGCAGGTTGTGTGTTCAAATCCAGCTGGTGCTGGACTTTTATTTTAACAAACATTTCTTCGAAAAAATAGGTAAGCGATATTATGGACAATCAGTTGACTTTTATATTTCAAAATATCGCAACATGATCGATATTTGCGATATTTTGAACATATCTTCCCTTCTGACAGCGGTTCCTGCTTCTATTGTGTGTGTGTGTGTGCAACAGTAAATTTTTATAGAGAAATGGAGGCTGGACAGTATGCGTTACAATATAAACATTTATATTGATTTTAATCGTGTTCTGATTTAAATCGCAAACGCGTGTTTAATTATGTGTTTTTAATCATAATCAGGCTAATGCATTTCTACATTTTCTGTATGAACCAGCTTAGAGGTTCATACAGAAAGACAGCTTGTGTTTAAATTGAGTGTAAGGTAATTTATGCTTCTAAAGTCATGGTCAGTATTATTGTACTGTGCTGTACTGTGTCACATTATTTTATAGCGTTTTTATTGCGTTATTAAATCCGGTGGCGCTGTGTTAGTTTCCTGACTCACATTATTTAAACTACCACACTGATCATTCATCTCTAAATAAACTTTATTTTATATAGCGTTTTAAGCGATTAGGTAATTAGATTGCTCATAAACCTAATCGCTTTTTCTACATAAACACAGTGTGATTGCTCTCTGAAAATGCTTTTCCTTTATTTTTAAAGTAGGCTCAGATCGTATTATTATAAACTTTCTTGGAAAAATGTATTTTATGTAAACCATGTTTGCTATTAATTCATTTAGGGCTAAAATACGTTCATTGTCTTCCAATCGAGTCGACATTGGAAGCCTGCCACACCCGGACTGTTAAACCAACGCATTAGCACGTCAAAGCCCATTGAGCCAGTATTGGCTTTAGTATCCCCCCCTTCTCCCCTCAATTCAATTCAATTCAAGGTGTTTTATTTGCATGACAGATGGGTACAAGCAGTGTTGGGTATGTATATTGTAACGCTTACAGCAGACAGGCACTGTGTAGGAGCCGACGCACCAGAGCAGCGCCTGCATTTATAACTTAGTTTTTAAAATTAGTCAAGCAATACGAAGCATCTCCTTTTACTTAGTGCCTGAGCATACTGCAACGCGTGTGAAGCCCATAAACGATATTAATTTTGGAACTTAAACATACAGTATATGGCTGGTCTCGGTACTTTAAAGAAAACATACACACCAGTATTCCATTTCTCCCTAAACATTTTAAGCATCGAAGTCTTTAACTAACGCGATACCGGAGTCAACAAGCATACTTTTAGAATTTGATTAAAAGGGAATATAATATGGAATCGCGTATCTCCAGAATTTAAAGACCAGACAATCGCAAACTCGTTTTCAATAAAATTATTTTATTCATTCAGCAGTTTGTGAGAGGGACATCCAGCAGGGAGAGACACACACACCGGTTTTCATTGACAACATTGTTTTTTTTTCAATTCCTCTTGTCTAACAGGAATGTTTTGTTTGTGGACAGACTGTTAGACAAGAGGAAAAGACCGCCTCCTCCTACGAAGCATTTCGTTGATCCGATCACGAATTCTTTTCCAGTCGTACGCAGCAAGGGTTGAGAATCTCCGATTCACCATCGTACTAATGGTTTCCCGGAGATTGCAAGGCAAGGCACTTTTGCCTCTGGACCCATCGAAATTTACAGACGTGGTCCACCCCCAGTAAATTTCAAAAGTCACAAGATTTCGAAACACGAGGGCGGCGTAGCGGTCGGCTCTTGCTTTCCCGTCTATGCCGATGCACTGCAAGTACAACCCCCCCTCCATCTCCTGGGTGATGGGTAGCAGTTGGACATCTGGGAGAATTATTCGTCCCACTGGCATCTGTGAATTCCGCTGTGCTTCCTGGGGGGAGATAGCCGGCGGGGACAGCATCAACAGAGTCCTGCGCGGTGGTGAACTGAGAGGCCGGGATGGAGTGTCCTGAGGCGGTGTGTGCTCTGCGGGGGGCAGAGCTTCCGCCAGGCATTGCAACCTGCGCGGCGGGGAGAGCCACTTTTCAGGAGACGGCTGCTCAACTGTTTGACTGCTGGAACATACTGTCTCCTTCCTCTGCATTTTCAGGAGTGTCTCTAGCCTCCCAGTCCTCCCCAGTAATGCATCGTACTGCTCCCGCTGCTGCCGAAATGTCTCCATACAGGTGCTGCTTCTACAGGTTGGCACCCTGGCCAGTGGCCGAGAGCAGAGACCCACGGCCTGTGGCAAAATAACATAAGTCATGTAAGAAATAAAGTCACACAGTAGTATTCATCAGTCGCGGAACAGAAGTCAAAATAAACTTTTCTTTTTTTCCGTCTTACCGCTTTCTTTTTTACTGTCCTTGTGGTAGATCGTTTCGCCCGTGCGGTGTTTTCTTGAAGAACAGGCTACGAAGAAATAATTATAATTGAATTTAAAATTCAAAACGGCAATAATACCTTGTAATATGCGCTGTAATCGCGTATTTCAGATGAAGTCTGCTGTATTTGCTTACCCTTCGCTCTTTGGAAGCTGGGGCGGCAGAAGCACCTCGTCTCTTCCCGTAAAAGGTCTTGGTCTCCATACTGTACTATGGTCGCTGTAGTGCAGGTTCGCAGTTTTTTTTTTTGCGATGGGAGCTCACCCAATCCCTTGGTGTCTTTTATGCTATATTCACCTGTACGGCTAGAGTGTGTTCATTGTCTTCCAATGAAAGGCGGGTGCCTTTTGCCGAAGTCGGGAGACATTGGGGGCTTGCCACACCCGGACTGTTAAACCAACGCATTAGCACGTCAAAGCGCATTGAGGACCCGGGCGCAATAGTTGTTTTGTCCCTTGATTTACTGATCTGCATTAATTAAATCTTGTCAGTCAGGTCTTTTTTTCTCTATTTCAATTGTCGTTTACACATGCACGACTTTAAAAGCTAGCATGACAGGTTTCGATTCACATTAGCTGGCGAGCCTTGTTAAAAAAAACAATGACAATGTAACATGCCACTGTTTGTTCATGAACAAAGTTATACTGAGATTTCCTTAGAAACGCGATTAAAAAATAAATAAAAATTTGAATCTCCTGCGGAACACATTCCATAAGAATCAGCGGTTCTACAACATATATCGCCTTTAAAGGTGGCTTCTCAAAACGCTTTACGGGATAAAAACAACCAGAACAGCAGCAACAACAATATTGTATTTCATTGCACTTTGAAAACCAAGTAATAACTTAACTCAGTACGTGCAAACGTTTTGTATGTTGCTGTCTTGAATGCCTGCGTACCCATAAGTATCTTATTTGCCTTGAGGCCTGTCTACAGTATATTTGTCCCCCTATCTCCCTCAATTCAATTCAATTCAAGGTGTTTTATTTGCATGACAGATGGGTACAATTCTTGTTGGGAATGTATACTTTGATATTTACACCCGGCGCGTCACCGAGGGAGCGACTGCATTTATAACTTAGTTTTTAAAATTAGTCAAGCAATATGAAGCATCTCCTTTAGCTTTTAAGTCCCTTATGGTTTTTTCGTATTATATTCCCTATTAATCAAACTCTAAGAGTATGTATCGGCTTGTCAGTCAGGTCTTTTTTTCTCTTTTTCAATTGTCGTTTACACATGCACGACTTTAAAAGCTAGCAAGACAGGTTTCGATTCACATTAGCTGGCGAGCCTTGTTAAAAAAAACAATGACAATGTAACATGCCACTGTTTGTTCATGAACAAAGTTATACTGAGACTTCCTTAGATACGCGATTAAAAAATAAATAAAAATTTGAATCTCCTGCGGAACACATTCCATAAGAATCAGCGGTTCTACAACATATATCGCCTTTAAAGGTGGCTTCTCAAAACGCTTTACGGGATAAAAACAACCAGAACAGCAGCGACAACAATATTGTATTTCATTGCACTTTGAAAATTGCATTTGAGCACGGTTTTTGACTTTCTTAAAATTGCATTTTGGGCGCGGACAGCACATACAAGGGTTAATGAACTGCGCCAAGAAATTTAAAATAGTTTTCTTTAGGTGTGAGGGTAGGAATGGACCGCAGCAGGCATAATCAGCAAACCAGGAAAACAAAGAACAGGACAGGTGAGATGTGTAGCCAGAAAGCGAGTGATCAGAAAAAGGAAATGGATTTGTCAACTGATTGTCCATAATATCGCTTACCTATTTTTTCGAAGAAATGTTTGTTAAAATAAAAGTCCAGCACCAGCTGGATTCGAACACACAACCTGCCAGTTGGTAGGCACGCACCTAGACCAGTAGGCTACAAGACAGCTCGCACGATCAGGCAGGCGAAACAGCCCTACACAGCCCTGCCGCAGTACACGGATATAATCATACCGTTATTAAATTCTTGAGATACGCGATTCCATATTATATTCCCTTTTAATCAAATTCTAAAAGTATGCTTGTTGACTCCGGTATCACGTTAGTTAAAGACTTCGAAGCTTACAATGTTTAGGGAGAAATGGAATACTGGTGTGTATTTTTTTCTTTAAAGTACCAAGACCAGCTATATACTGTATGTTTATGTTCCAAAATTAATATCGTTTATGGCCTTCACACGCGTTACAGTATGCTCCTATTCTTTTTATGCTCAGCTACTAAGATTTCCCTTCAGTGGTAAAATTCAATATCTACAACGAGCACAGTAAAGACGTTTACAGTAAGTCTTTCTACGACAGACCAATGGACCATGAGTGCCCCTGTCGGTCAACCAATCACGCACCGCGGTATCCCGTGTCATCATACCTGCGGTATCTGTACCGCGGTGTCTGTACCGCGCACTTTGAATGGCTGCATCTGTATGTTACACTTAGTTCACTGTATTAAATAGATCTAATTAAGAAAGTTAAGTGTTAGCATAAACTATTAGCAATCAATAATATTAAATTTAGCACTGTAATAAGCTGTTGCACTTTCCCCCGCATCTTGTAAAAATATATTTTCATTGTTCAAATATACATTAAGTCTGACTATCATATAATAAGTTAAATACAAAACTAAAGAAAAAATAGGGTTAAATATAATTCAAAATATTTTGCTAACAATGTTAACTGTTTATGAATAATAAAATGTATTAACTAAGGAGTAGGATGGCTCAGTTGTTAGTATGTTTTTTTGTTTTGTTTCTTTTTCATAAATACAACAGTAGTACCTGATGTCTCAGTGGCTTTCAAAATTAAATTATGCATGCAAACCTGTGAACTAGAAAGATAACTAAGATATCCATCCATTTATAATGGTGGCGAAGTGGTTAGCATTGCTATCTTGCAGCACTGGGGTCCTAGGTTCAATTCCTGCCATCCTGTGTGTGAGGGGTTTACATGTTCTCTCTGGGTTAGATGGTTTTTCTCCATATGTGTGATATGACTCCCTCTCGCACTCCAAAACATACTGGTAAGTTAATTGGTTTATGGGAAAACTGGCCCTGGCGTGTGTGTGTTTGTGTCTGTCTGTCCTGTGATGGACTGGCGCTATGTCCAGGGTGTATTCTGCCTTGTGTCCGTTGCTTACTGGGATAGGCTCCAAATCCTCTGTACTGGATAAAGAGATTAGAAATGGATGGAAGTAAAGGCACTGTGTGGATGGAACTATACACAGTGTTAGAAACCCACGATGAAATGGCAGCATCTCACTGAGAATAAAATATTTTATAGTGCTGGCTTAAGGAAACAGCCTTTCCACCTCTCTTGCACATCAGTATCCATACCTAGTTATTTAAACAAATTGCCTCTAAGTATAAACATCTTAATATGCTGGCTCTGTGGATCCGCATCAGCTATGTTTGCCCATTCCTTCAATTCATGTGCATCCAACACACAGTTCAATGCCAGCAACTACACATAATCTAAAATACAATCCTTATTTCAGTATCTATGTAAACATATAGTCTGTTAACTTCATCATCTTCATCAAAAGTATGCCTAACCCCATTAGGAAGTGTTCTTGTTATAAGTGTATTCCTCAGCTTTCCCCAAATTATCTTCTTCTTGCCAACATCTCTAGTCTTTTATCCTGCAATAACTCAGCCAACACTTAAATCTCCAAAAGCTGCTTGTGTTAATTTCTTTAAATCACAAATATCATGTGTAAATACTGGCCATGTAATACTCTGCATTGTGGAATAATAGTTTATTTTAAAGGGAACTAGAGAAATCAAGAAAGGCTTTTTTTCTAGAATTAATAAATGCACATCCTGTTCACTGGGGAAATTAAATCCACACTGAGCAATCTTCAATATGTTCAGAATATGACAGCAAGAATCCTATCAGGGATGCATTACACCTGTTTTCAAGTCCTTGCACTGGTTACCTATCAGATTTCGAGTCAACTTCAAAATCCTTATCCTCCTTATATACTGTCCTACAACTGTTATTATTGATCACCGAATTATTGTACTTGACATGACTTCATTCAGCCTTTCCTGAACGTCTATGACAGGCAGAGAGAGTGCTGTTTCTGGTGCGATCTTTTGCAGCTGACATTTCACTGTTTTAAACGAACAAGAAATTAGATTGCTCATAAATCAGTTATTCTATATAAACACAGCGTAATTGCCCTCCGAAAATCCTCTTTTTCTTGTTCGTTTTAGAGACCTTGATCGAAACTGATTTTAGATGTCAGAAAGGATTTATTTTCTCTGTATTTCCTACATTGCTTTGTCGAGATTTTAACTTTATATCTAACTTTATATCTAGGCTCAGATTTCAACTATAAATCGTACAGTAATTAATAGCAGTAAATACTGATGTTTTGCGCCCTCTTACCACAAAAATATATGTTTTGTAGTTGGGATTAACTTTATTTCGTACGCGTAGCTACTCCGATTCGGACACCGAACAGTTAAAGATGGCGGCAAATCAGACACCCAGAGGGGGGGCGTCTTCTCGCCTCCATAACTAAAATGCCAAATAGGAGTGGCTTAAGCGACATACACAGTCGTGTAACTGACAGTTTGAGGTAGCCTATCGTGTAAATTTCGCTTTGTTGCTGATAGGTTAAGCTTTCGAAACTCTGCCCCAAAGTCATGTGACTGATTTTTCGCCCTGTTTCGTTGGTTAAACGCAATGATCACAAGCACCACCATGGTAACTGGGATGTGTAGTTTTTAATTCCGTTTGAATTATAACTGTACGTACTGTCTTCATATTTGGCCAGGGCTTTAAAGAGAAGGCGCGCCAAAAAAATTCGGTGCCGTCGTCTCCGCTTTAAAGGTACCCCCGTGCTGGAAGAATTTGACCTCGGAACGTTTGCCCAGCGTAGTTATAGTGGACATAAAAACAAGAGTTCGCTGGCATTATATCCTAGAAGACACAGACCGGCACCAGACCGGTAAATGCTTGATGAACTAGGGATTGGACAGTTTCCAAGTGCTTGTACAATCGATGGAAATGTTCAAATAAATGTGCAAAAGAAATAAACAAAATAATCATTTATTTCTTTATCATATTGGCTAGCTAATGTCCTCTCTTTGCTAGTTAGTGGCTGTGTTTCTGCGTTGGGTAGCAACGGGTGACTGTTCTCAGGCGGAAGATGTAAACAGCTTAATTTTCGTCTTAAATAATTTTTAAAAATTAAAATTCATTCTATACAGCAATCACATATTTGGGTACCGTTTCATAAAACTTTCATGCTTAAAATGTTTAGGGAGAAATGGAAGACTGGTGTGTATTTTTTCTTTAAACTATCAAGACCAGCCATACACAGTACAGTTTATGTACATACAGTAATGTTTATGTTCCTAAATTAATATCGTTTATGACCTTCAGATGCGTTATGCTCCTCTTCTTTTTATGCTCAGCTACTAAAATTTCCCTTTAGTGGTAAAATTCCATATAAATATTCAAAACTAAGCAGATTGAAATGTGCACAGTAAAGACATTAGATGATTAAATCTTTTCACTACCAACCAATGCACCACGAGTGCCCCTGTCGCAGGGCACCGTAGGGCGGTGCCCTACGGTGCCCTGCGGGTTGGTTACTGTACCACGGGTTTTTACCGCTCATTTTGAATGGCTGCATCTGTAGGTTGTCTCTCGCAGTGTTCAGGAATTGCATTCCGAAACTGAGTCAGATCAAAAGTTGTAAGAAAAGCACCTATGGTGTCGGTTCTAACAGCTTTATTGATTCGATGTTAAAGGCCGGAAATGGGGCACAAGACACGCGACCGCAAAAAGCGTCGCCATCTGCTTCCAGCTGCAAAATGCCGTTTGCGGACGCTGAAGCATTTGAACTTGAACTTTATTGCCATATGTAACCGGTACTGGTACAATGGAATTCTTACTTACAGAAGGTCTCTCGATTGTAAAACAAGTGTAAAAAACAAGACAAAGTGCAAACAGTGCATCAAGACAATGTACAAACAAACAATAGACAATGTGCAAGTAAACATGTAGACATTTCTTTCCAAGGCAGCGGGTACAAGCGATCTCGCGTTTTAAAACCACCAGGAAAAGCAGAAAGGCACTTTTCCTTGCTTGCGCCGGCACACAACGACGTGAGGAGAACACCGTAGTCGGCAGGATTCGAACCTGCGCAGGGAGACCCCAATGGATTTCTAGTCCATCACCTTAACCACTCGGCCACGACTACAGCAAGCGCTGCCGTTGCTGCGTTCTTGCTACAATCTCACATGGATCGCGAGGCACCGGTGGAAACCTTTTTCAAAGTCGTTCTCCATTAAAAAAAAAACCTTTCCAAAATACAAGCCTTGCAGACAGACACGCCTCAGAGGACTTAAGGGTGGCTTCATGTGGGAATGATAAAGTCTCCCTGTCCGGACAGGAAAATGGCACTTTGTTAGACACAAAGAAACAATCAACAACAGACAAATGTCTACAAGCATTTTAGAAGCCGCACTTGAAATAGCTCTTATATTCGTGTTAGACGCTGGAATCGCCTTTTTATTGACGCTCTTACGAACGCCATGGAAAGCAAAACAAAGCAAAGTAGAGCAGAACAAAACGAACAAAATAAAACCCTCACGTCCTGCACTTGAATATAATGCCGTTACGTGCCGAAGCGGTATTGGACGTCATCCTAGCACTGCAACCCGGGGCGTACGGTATATGGGAACGAGCACACGTCACGAATCGTCTCTAATCACTCCCTGCACTGTAAGGCGCCTTGAAGCGTGCACCCTCAACATTCATCTTTGCGCATCTGTGAAAGGTAAACTCTTGAGCAAACTCTGAACCAGACGCTCAAACTCCAGCTAGGATTAGGGGTTGCATTCCCACGCTACTTGAACACTTTGTTTACGCTCAGTGCTGGATTTTGGGAACTTTAGGACGAGTGGGACTTTTCTCCTATCTGTCAATTCGTTTTGTTTTGGAGACTCTTGGCTGTCTGTGTTGTATAGTGCAGCGTGAAGAAAACGTTTTCGAAAACTGTGCCGGCTCAAAAGTTGTAAGAAATCCTCTCCAGCTCTTTTAAGTCTCTTCAGTTTTGTCATTTAAAGTGAAACTAGATGTATAACTGGAGCCTCACTTATGCAAATGGTGAGGCTCCAGTTCGACATCTAGTTTTACTTTATATGACAGAAGTACGTCAGACTGCGCCGGACTGGGGGATCACTTCCGGTTATTTTTACCATCTTAAACATTTGAAATCCTCCCCTAGGCAATTGTGACACTTCATCTTGGCTCCACCTAGGACACTCTTCAATCTTCCATCACTTCTCTCTTCTCCTGCAACACTCTCGTCTGTCGGTAGTATGTGGCGTCTTTGCATTACCACCAATCTCACCACAGCAAGAAAGCAACAGGTTTTGGCAAGAGAGGAGGAGACTGCCTGGCCCGAACAGGGATCGAACCAGCGACTTTGGCGTTACTAGCACCACGCTCAAACCAACTGAGCTAACAGGCCTTGTTCCCACTGTCCTCTCTGTGCTGCAAAAAATGGAATTCAGGGAAGTTTCTTTTGTCCTTCTTTGAATAGAAAGCCCTGCAATTCAGTGTACGGGCTTTCTCGTGCTGTTTAATGGTTCTTCAAAAATTCAAATTCAAATCCTACACTGGCCTGAAGTGCCCCCCCCATTTCACAGCATTTTTCAGCTGATTTCAAATGTACCTAAAGGAGAAGCATTATTGAAGACCATCAATTACCAAGAGCTTTTGTCAAAGGTTTTGGTGGTCACTTTTAATGACCACAGAGAGCTATGACCTCGGTTTTACATCTCATCCAAAAGACAGCGCCTTTTTACCACACAGCGTCTCCGTCACTATACTGGGGCATTGGGACCCGCACAGACCTCAGGGTGAGCGTCCCACCGCTGGCTCCATTAACACCGCTTCCAGCTGTAAGCTTTGCTTTTCCCTGTAGGTCACCCTCATCCGGGTACTGACCTGGCTCACAGCTTCTAAGCTTCAGTGGGTTTTCAGTTGCGAGTTGAAAGGGGATGCAAGTGATGGAGCCGCTCGCTGCAAAAGCCACTGCATTGGCCAGGAATCGAACCCGGGCCTCCCGCGTGGCAGGCGAGAATTCTACCACTGAACCACCAATGCACGCTGCAAGGGTCTACAAAAAAGACGTTTTTTACCACTCTGTGCTGGATGTTGGGTCCCAAGGGAACTTCTGGACGAGTGAGAATTTTCTGCTATCAAAATTTGGTTTCGGAGACTTTTGGCAGCCTACAGATGCAGCCATTCAAAATGCGCGGGCGATACCGCATTATTTTGCGGTACGCTGTACGCAGTCTACCTCAAGCTACCGGTAAATACCGCGAGTTACCGTAAATTCTCCTATAATACGACAAGCAAAATAATAGTATCCGGAATTTCCGCAAGGTGGAGCTAATAAAGCTCAACCTCTCATGTTTGAGCTGTGGCCATCAAAGTCTTTAACGAAGATATTACTAATAGTATTAATAATGAATGACCTTGGACAAGCTGTAAGTGTAAACTCAAAGTATTGCCCTGGTCAACATTCTTTTTTTCATTGACCGTCTTTGTAAAAGTAACACCACAGCATTTCGCAATCACGCATTTGTTTCCAATCATGCAAAGTACAGTAATTTTTGAGAATCGATTCACCATGCCTTTCACATGCTCATAAAAGAGATTGATTTAGGAACATAAACATATTACCGTATGAAAACTGTACTGTATACAGTATGTATATGTATATTTAATGTCTTAACTGTGCCCGTTTAAGTATTGAATATTCATATCTGATTTTACCACTGAAGGGAAATCTTAGTAGCTGAGCATAAAAAGAATAGGAGCATACTGCAACGCGTGTGAAGCCATAAACGATATTAATTTTGGAACATAAACATAGAGTATATGGCTGGTCTCGGTACTTTAAAGAAAACATACACGAAACATGGTTTCATTATGACCAGAATCGGTCTTGAGATATTTTTAACTTGATTTACAGTATTTGAGAGGTATGTCTTAACACCGATACTACAGTGCTTAAGTACTGCTCACGTATATGTTTCTAGGTTTATATTATGCATTTCATACGGTCAAATTACTTTTGAGCAACTAATAAGAAGCGCGAAACGGTATGCGTTTTAGTTTCGTTTTGTGCTGGGACCCGTGGATTGATTAGAGATATCAAGTACATACAAGTCATTTTTTAAATGTTGTAGTTCGTCTTGAAAAAATGTTACGAGTACATCATCTATCAACAATTACACAGGTTCTGTTTCCATATTGCGGATTTTGGTTACGTAATATTATTTTCTAGATTTCACGTTGTGAATATATGATTTGGGCAAACAGAGCCGCAAAGAAGTACATTATGGGTTGTTGTTGTTTTTTTTGCAGTTTTATCTAGAACAAGCGATGCTTAAACCTTTGTCTGATTCTTGTGAAACTATCCACACGACAGTTACAGTACCTAGGAGTTGACTTCAGTGATGTCACTGATGGGATGTTTCTAAAAATCCATCCTCTGTAAAACGTCTTCTCTAGTTGTCCTGCATATGTATTCGCTAATGAAGCTGTGTGTTCTGAGCCTGGATCTCTACATTTCTGTATGAACCAGCTTAGAGGGCTAAAGACAGCTTGTGTTTAAATTGAGTGTAAGGCAATTTATGCTTCTAAAGTCATGGTCAGCATTTATTATTGTACTGTGCTGTAAACTTGTTCTGTGCCTAGTCACATTATTTTATAGCGTTTTTATAGTGTTATCAAATCCGGTGGCGCTGTGTGTTAGTTTCCTGACTCCCATGTCACATGGTCTGTGATTGAAACCTGTGAAACCGGTTTAATTCGTCACAGCCAGCACTCCGGCAGAGAGGGGGTTGTGCTCGTAAAGTAGAAGCAGGCGAGATTTCCAGCGAAAGACACCTCCCCCCCACCCTCATACGATTCGCATTGTAATTACACATTCTAATTGTATTACACATTGTACACATGCTTAAAAGAGAAGAGAGAAAACGCAAGCCTTCTTCAGGTGTGAGGGTCTTCTGCTCAGAATGAAACGCTAAAATGTAATGTAGGCTCTGAATGGGTTCAATTATGATTTGGGCTTGATTAAGGTCGCTGCCTTTCATCTAAAACCCTACTTGAATCCTTCTAAACTAAAAATCAGTGTTAGTGAGTTCTAAATAAAGAGGTATCCAGGTAACAGTGAAACGGGCGGACAGTCTGGGGAGATCGCCCGTTTTCCATGTAAATAGTTCCCTGGTTCCGCACCCCTTGGTGTTTCTCTCGCTCTCTCTCGGGTCACCTGATCATTAGCTCGAAAGATTTCAGTGCTTTGTGTATATTCTAATGGTAGTGGGGGCAGGGTGTGTGGGAACAGGTTTGGTTGAAATTGCATTGGAGATCTATGTTCTTCACACCTGAAACATTTTCTCTGAAAGCATTTTCTTCGCAGTTTAACCGATCTTGTTACAGCATGTTACAGTTTACTATTATTAACCATATTAATTTTAAGTGCTTAATGCCATTTTTTGACCAGGCACGAATATTCTTAAGTCCATATCTTCGCAAGTGAATCAGTGCGAATTGCAATACTAATTAAATTAAAACTACTAACTACTAACTAATACTAATTAAAACAAACCAGAAACGTGTTGTTCTGTCTAATGACATTACAAGTGGAAAGATTACAGATTTTAATCGTCTTTAATTTTGTTACGTTATACATTTTAGAAACGTTTCATCCATACAAACACCACAAAACTATTTTCGATTGTATTTCTGAATAGTATGTTACACTTAGTTCACTGTTTTAAATACATCTAATTAAGAAAGTTAGGTGTTAGCATAAACTATTAGCAATCAATAATATTAAATTTAGCACTGTAATAAGATGTTGCACTTTCCCCCGCATCTTGTAAAAATATATTTTCATTGTTCAAATATACATTAAGTCTGACTATCATATAATAAGTTAAATACAAAACTAAAGAAAAAATAGGGTTAAATATAATTCAAAATATTTTGCTAACAATGTTAACTGTTTATGAATAATAAAATGTATTAACTAAGGAGTAGGATGGCACAGTTGTTAGTATGTTTTTTGTTTTGTTTCTTTTTCATAAATACAACAGTAGTACCTGATGTCTCAGTGGCTTTCAAAATTAAATCATGCATGCAAACCTGTGAACTAGAAAGATAACTAAGATATTGTCATGGAAATATAACTATCAAGGAAGCCACAAAAGAGAGTTCTCACCTGAGTAAGGTCTTTATTTCAATATTGCAATATTGGGAGCCCTGCTGCCACTTCGCAAAGTGCAACCAGAGACTCAATTTGTTACAAGCAGTACAGGGTTTTTATAAGACGTTGCACTGTAAAAAAGTTCAGCACTTGGTCCCTTCTAAAACTTCCCCTTTCTCTAAGAGAAAACAGATTACATCATAGAGCGAGAGAAGAAAAACTAGATTTGTTATTCAAAGCTTATCGGTTACTTTCAGCTAATTCTAATGACCCAGACAGCATATATTGTTTTGGTACATTGTCTTCTAAACTAACCTAAACAGTGTACTTTGTTGACGAACTGTTTTCTAAAATTCTGCACGCACTGTAGCACAGCAGTTACATCCTTGAAATATATTATCTAAAAGCACCAATATATTTTTTTCAAAGCTCTCTACATTTTTAAGAATCAATTTACTTATTAGATTTCCACTTCAATATCCATCCATTTATAATGGTGGCGAAGTGGTTAGCATTGCTATCTTGCAGCTGAAGAAAGATGTGAAGACGGGGTTTTGAATTTAATCCTTTCTGTAGGGGGTTTAGACTTCTAAGTCACAAGCTGGGGTTTATGGCAGGAAAGGGGGTTAACTGATAAGGATTGCAGATGCAAGCTAGGAACCCCCCTGGGTGTAATGTTAAACTGACCATTTGCCCAGAACATCGTAAACTGGCCAAATACCATGAACCCCCCTCTTTACCATCAGACCGAGTGACGTCAGAAACGGAGAAGAAAACACTATATAACCCAAAAGTTTGTAACAGTACGTTGAACAATGCTTCGGTTTTGTTGTTTCTTGCGGGAAACAAGACTTCGGCTTTATTGTTCCTTGCATGCAATAAACTCATCTGTTTTACTTCATCTCAGGATCAAGAACCTTATTTCTTCTGTTACAACAAATTTGGCGTAGTCGGCGGATGCTCCAGAAGGCGCAGAACTTCCCATCGGCAGGAGAGACGGTCAGCGCGCACATACAGATGCAGCCATTCAAAATGCGTGCGTTATTTTGCGGCATACCCCGGTGGGCGTGTCGCGGCATCACGCAGTGTCACGCAGTGTGACGTGGTTAATCGCGCGTCATTTGACGCTCTGCCGGAAACTATCCGGCGTCACCTTGTAAAACCGCCAGGGGGAGCTTAACCTCTCATGTACAGCATTTGAGCCTTTAATTTTGAACAGTGTATTACAGCATGTTAATCTTCAGTCATTAAAATGTTGGTATATTTTATGAAAGCAAGATTGCTCAGTTGGACAAAAGTACACAACCTACCTTTATCAGAAATATTTATGCATCAAAGCCTTTACCGAAGATATTACTAATAGTATTAATAATGGATGACTTTGGACAAGCTGTATACTCAAAGTATAATTTCTTTAGCACATTTGTACAAGCACTTGGAATCTGTCCAAGCCATACTTTGTCAGGCATTTTGTTTTACTTCAACGGGCATAAAAACTTCCTTGCTTTTAACAGGGCGTTTCATAATTTCTAACTACGAAAATGATTTAAAATGCGACACCTATCATTCAACTAGAGCTTAAAATATCACAAGGAAAAATACACACCGGTATTCCATTTCTCCCTAAACATTGTAAGCTTCGAAGTCTTTCACTAACGTGATACCGGAGTCAACAAGCATACTTTTAGAATTTGATTAAAAGGGAATATAATATGGAATCGCGTATCTCAAGAATTTAATAACGGTATGATTATATCCGTGTACTGTGGCAGGGCTGTGTAGGGCTGTTTCGCCTGCCTGCTCATGCGAGCTGACTGTAGCCGACTGGTCTAGGTGCGTGCCTACCAACGGGCAGGTTGTGTGCTCGAATCCAGCTGGTGCTGAACCTTCCAGTTTTATTTATTTATTTTTTAATCGCGTAACATATTACCGTATGCAAACTGTACTGTATACAGTATGTATATGTATATTTAATGTCTTAACTGTGCCCGTTTAATTGAATTTTAAAAAATTATTTAACACGAACATTAAGCTGTTTACATCTTCCGCCTGAGAACAGTCACCCGTTGCTACCCAACGCAGAATGGTGATTGGCTGACACCATCTGACACCCCTCTGATTGGAGAAAAAAGACGTGCTAGTTTGCTATACATACTGTAACAGGAAGAGGATTTCTTTCTATTCAAAACGTGTATTTTAAAAGTTTAAGAAGTAAAAACCTTACAGCGTACACAGATTTCTAAACTGATCAGGATCGTTATCTTTGTCTTATGCATAATAATATTCACCGCTCTGTGCAGCAAATTAATAATAAACTTTATTTTATATAGCGTTTTAAACGAATAAGTAATTAGATTGCTCATAAACCTAATCACTTGCTTTTTCTTTTTATTTAGGCTCAGATTTCAACTATAGATCGTATTATTAATAACCATAATAACAACCAACCAACAAAAACAACCATATAAACATAATACCAACCAAAAACATAGATAACAACCACAATACAAAATCAAATATATCAAACCATTTTACTCTCGCAAAGTCCTCCAATTATCATAATCCCGCCCCTTATGCAAAACCAAACCTTCCTCCCATCCCAGTTTATCCTGTTTATCATAAACAAAATCCACCTCAATTTTCAACATAAAGCATTACACAAAATCAATACCTCAACACTCCATACTCAACAATGATAATTCACAAACAGCCAGAACATGTAACTACACATTCCCAAACAGACCTAATTTCCATAGCCCCGCCCCTTATGCAAAACCAACATCCCTCCCCTGTTCTCTCTCTCCCCTGGCGGTTGTAATTGTTTTTATTTTCAAATAAATTTTAGCAAAGTCATGCATTTTAAAAATCTTAAGATTTTTATATTTATGTCTTTATTTAGTGGTTTCATTAGTGACAAAGGCTAAACTTTCTTGGAAAAATGTCTTTTATGTAAACCATGTTTGCTATTTATTCATTCAGGGCTAAAATATGTTCATTGTATTCTAATGAAAGAAGGGTTCCTTTCGCCGTAGTCGGGAGCCTAGCCTTTAACTAGTAAGTACTGTACTTACTGGGTTTTTGAGGGGGGGGGGGGGAGAAAAATCGTTTTCCCAGCCTAACAGTATTATTTTTAACCTGTAAATTTGCTGGACAGAGAGGTGAACATTATTACACAGAAGACAAAGATAGCGATTTACGTTGCATTGTGTATCGTGCTGCTTTAATACAGTTTTAAATAATTGGAAGTCTAAACAGTATCAGCTTTATTTATGGGTTTTAAATAAAGGTGATTTAAACGCGATTTAAATCAATATAAATGTTTATATTGTAACGCATAGGTGACTATTCATTGTTATTAAAATGACTTAAATTCGATCATGTTGTGATATTTAGAAATATACATTTGTTTGGTGCGAGTGAAGTTTTATTTAATCTCTGAGCCATACTGATTCTTCTGGAAGCCAGTTTCCGCCAGGGAGTAAAAAAAAACACACTATGGTATTCTCTCCAATGCAGTGCAGTTAAAAACATACCTCTGATGCTGCTCCTAAATGAATATCGTTTATGACCATCAGAAGCTTTATGCTCCTTTTCTTTTTTCCAGTGGATTGAACAGGGAGAGGCATTTCATGATGTACTTTTCACTGATGAAACAACAGTGGCTCTGGAACAGTTTTCAACCATGTCGTTTTATAAAAAGGGGAGATATGTACACGTTACTGAAGCTAAACGTTTAGCCTTTGTCACTAATGTAAACACTAAATAAAGACGTATAGAAATCCCTACGTTACAGACTGTATATGGCTGGTATTGGTAGTTTAAAGAAAAAATACACACCAGTATTCCACTTTCTCCCTAAACATTTTAAGCATCAGAGTCTTACATGTGGTTATTTATTGCATAATTTAATTTTGAAAGCCACTGAGACATCAGGTACTACTGTTGTATGGTACAAGTGTGGTACTTTTAGGGGTTCCACGGTACAGAACACTAGTTATTTAAATATGATTGATAGATAAATAGGCCCACTTTATTCATCCTGAAGAAGATAGAAGACATCCTGATGTCTTAACACAGATACTACAGTGCTTAAGTACTACTCACGTATATGTTTCTAGGTTTATATTATGCATTTCATACGGTCAAATTACTTTTGAGCAACTAATAAGAAGCGCGAAACGGTATGCGTTTTAGTTTCGTTTCGTGCTGGGACCCGTGGATTGATTAGAGATATCAAGTACATACAAGTCATTTTTTAAATGTTGTAGTTCGTCTTGAAAAAATGTTACGAGTACATCATCTATCAACAATTACACAGGTTCTGTTTCCATATTGCGGATTTTGGTTACGTAATATTATGTTCTAGATTTCACGTTGTGAATATATGATTTGGGCAAACAGAGCCGCAAAGAAGTACATTATGGGTGGTTGTTTTTTTTTTGCAGTTTTATCTAGAACAAGCGATGCTTAAACCTTTGTCTGATTCTTGTGAAACTATCCACACGACAGTTACAGTACCTAGGAGTTGACTTCAGTGATGTCACTGATGGGATGTTTCTAAAAATCCATCCTCTGTAAAACGTCTTCTCTAGTTGTCCTGCATATGTATTCGCTAATGAAGCTGTGTGTTCTGAGCCTGGATCTCTACATTTGTGTATGAACCAGCTTAGAGGGCTAAAGACAGCTTGTGTTTAAATTGAGTGTAAGGCAATTTATGCTTCTAAAGTCATGGTCAGCATTTTTGTACTGTGCTGTAAACTTGTTCTGTGCCAAGTCACATTATTTTATAGC
The DNA here is from genome assembly GCF_055471065.1 of Atractosteus spatula. Lineage (NCBI taxonomy): Eukaryota > Metazoa > Chordata > Actinopteri > Semionotiformes > Lepisosteidae > Atractosteus > Atractosteus spatula. The sequence goes on from NW_028296631.1 coordinate 1,937,666, forward strand.
GTTTTTATAGCGTTATCAAATCCGGTGGCGCGGTGTTAGTTTCCTGACTCCCATGTCACATGGTCTGTGATTGAAACCTGTAATACCGGTTTAATTCGTCACAGCCAGCACTCCGGTTGTAAAGTAGAAGCAGGCGAGATTTCCAGCGAAAAACACCTCCCCCTTCTTCAGGTGTGAGGGTCTTCTGCTCAGAATGAAACGCTAAAATGTAATGTAGGCTCTGAATGGGTTCAATTGTGATTTGGGCTTGATTAAGGTCGCTGCCTTTCATCTAAAACCCTACTTGAATCCTTCTAAACTAAAAATCAGTGTTAGTGAGTTCTAAATAAAGAGGTATCCAGGTAACAGTGAAACGGGCGGACAGTCTGGGGAGATCGCCCGTTTTCCATGTAAATAGTTCCCTGGTTCCGCACCCCTTGGTGTTTCTCTCGCTCTCTCTCGGGTCACCTGATCATTAGCTCGAAAGATTTGAGTGCTTTGTGTATATTCTAATGGTAGTGGGGGCAGGGTGTGTGGGAACAGGTTTGGTTGAAATTGCATTGGAGATCTATGTTCTTCACACCTGAAACATTTTCTCTGAAAGCATTTTCTTCGCTGTTTAACCGATCTTGTTACAGCATGTTACAGTTTACTATTATTAACCATATTAATTTTAAGTGCTTAATGTAAAATCTTGTAAAAATATATTTTCATTGTTCAAATATACATTAAGTCTGACTATCATATAATAAGTTAAATACAAAACTAAAGAAAAAATAGGGTTAAATATAATTCAAAATATTTTGCTAACAATGTTAACTGTTTATGAATAATAAAATGTATTAGCTAAGGAGTAGGATGGCACAGTTGTTAGTATGTTTTTTGTTTTGTTTCTTTTTCATAAATACAACAGTAGTACCTGATGTCTCAGTGGCTTTCAAAATTAAATTATGCATGCAAACCTGTGAACTAGAAAGATAACTAAGATATCCATCCATTTATAATGGTGGCAAAGTGGTTAGCATTGCTATCTTGCAGCACTGGGGTCCTAGGTTCAATTCCTGCCATCCTGTGTGTGTGGGGTTTACATGTTCTCTCTGGGTTACATGGTTTTTCTCCATATGTGTGATATGACTCCCTCTCGCACTCCAAAACATACTGGTAAGTTAATTAGTTTATGGGAAACCTGGCCCTGGTCTGTGTGTGTTTGTGTCTGTCTGTCCTGTGATGGACTGGCGCTATGTCCAGGGTGTATTCTGCCTTGTGTCCGTTGCTTACTGGGATAGGCTCCAAATCCTCTGTACTGGATAAAGAGATTAGAAATGGAAGTAAAGGCACTGTGTGGATGGAACTATACACAGTGTTAGAAACCCACTATGAAATGGCAGCATCTCACTGAGAATAAAATATTTTATACTGCTGGCTTAAGGAAACAGCCTTTCCACCTCTCTTGCACATCAGTATCCATACCTAGTTATTTAAACAAATTGCCTCTAATTATAAACATCTTAATATGCTGGCTCTGTGGATCCGCATCAGCTATGTTTGCCCATTCCTTCAATTCATGTGCATCCAACACACAGTTCAATGCCAGCAACTACACATAATCTAAAATACAATCCTTATTTCAGTATCTATGTAAACATATAGTCTGTTAACTTCATCATCTTCATCAAAAGTATGCCTAACCCCATTAGGAAGTGTTCTTGTTATAAGTGTATTCCTCAGCTTTCCCCAAACTATCTTCTTCTTGCCAACATCTCTAGTCTTTTATCTTGCAATAACTCAGCCAACACTTAAATCTCCAAAAGCTGCTTGTGTTAATTTCTTTAAATCACAAATATCATGTGTAAATACTGGCCATGTAATACTCTGCATTGTGGAATAATAGTTTATTTTAAAGGGAACTAGAGAAATCAAGAAAGGCTTTTTTTCTAGAATTAATAAATGCACATCCTGTTCACTGGGGAAATTAAATCCACACTGAGCAATCTTCAATATGTTCACAATATGACAGCAAGAATCCTATCAGGGATGCATTACACCTGTTTTCAAGTCCTTGCACTGGTTACCTATCAGATTTCGAGTCAACTTCAAAATCCTTATCCTCCTTATGTACTGTCCTACAACTGGTATTATTGATCTCCGAATTATTGTACTTGACATGACTTCATTCAGCCTTTCCTGAACGTCTATGACAGGCAGAGAGAGTGCTGTTTCTGGTGCGATCTTTTACAGCTGACATTTCACTGTTTTAAACGAACAAGAAATTAGATTGCTCATAAATCACTTATTCTATATAAACACAGCGTAATTGCCCTCCGAAAATCTTCTTTTTCTTGTTCGTTTTAGAGACCTTGATCGAAACTGATTTTAGATGTCAGAAAGGATTTATTTTCTCTGTATTTCCTACATTGCTTTGTCGAGATTTTAACTTTATATCTAGGCTCAGATTTCAACTATAAATCGTACAGTAATTAATAGCAGTAAATACTGATGTTTATACATAAAAAAGTCATGCCTTGGAGTATAGACCCCCAAAGGAATGCCATAGACTCAAACTGCAAAATAAACACATACAGAAAGAAAGTATTTGTATTGTAATTGCAAATCCTGGTACTGTATGAGTGATTGGTATGACTTTCCTCATTACAAATCTCTTATTAGAATTTAAATTTCTCTGTAACTCCAGGTCAGAACAGAGAAAATGTAACTGCCTTAAGGAGTTTACGATTATGAAAAATAGAAGGATAAGCATGATACGTATGTCTTCTGTCATTTTCTAAGTCATGTTACTGAGCACCAAATCTTATTGAGAATATGAATCCATTTAAGGTTTATACCATTAAAGTAATGGTTTATTCCATGCTGAAAATGTTTGTACCAGACTTTTTTGAGGCCTGTTTAATTGTGTCTGAAGTCTGATGTTGTAAATTTTATTGTTAAAAAGATCCATGAAAATGTCACTACTAAAGTTAGCTGGTACTGTTGGTACTGTAAGTGGCAAGTAGAGCTCATATTTTAGATTTTGTGTAGTTGCTAGCGTTGAACTGTGTGTTGGATGCACATGAATGAAGCGACGGACACAAGGCAGAATACACCCTGGACATAGCGCCAGTCCATCACAGGACAGACACAAACACACACACACCAGGGCCAGTTTAAATCTAACCTCAGAACCTTTCTTTTCAGAAGACTTAGTGTCTGTATCTGCTTCATTTTCTAATTTTGGTAGCACCTCTACCTGCTTGTCTTTCTTATATGCATTTACTTTGTAATCTGTGGTCCTTTTATCTGTTTTTACATCTACTGTATTGCTTTGAGATGCCACCTTTAATGGTGATATATCAAATAAAGTTTTTTATTATTGTTATAGGGAAACATGATCAGATTGTCCCTGGTTCAGAAAAAAAAGATCTAAAGTATACTAGTTTGTCACTCTTCTAATTCCCTTTGCTAAATGACTTTTCATACTAATCTGATCAATCTAACTGCCAGTTTTCTGTGCTTTCTCTATCCTGCTAGATTTGCAATTATTCTGAAAATTTTCATCTTGAAATAACTCATTTCTAAATACCTTTTTCACTGTTAACATCTTGCAGCAACTCTGCGACAAAATATACACTCTGACAGTTCATCCTGCTACCAACATTAAATAAAACAAATCTTAAGATTTCTATATTTATGTCTTTATTTAGTGGTTTCATTAGTGACAAAGGCTAAACTTTCTTGGAAAAATGTCTTTTATGTGTTGCGGAAAAAACTGACTTGCTTTAACAAAATATGTTTACAAATCCTTTCACCTGGCATTTTCGTAGTTAGAAATTATGGAACGCTCTATTAAAAGCAAGGGAGTTTTTATGTCCGTTGCAGTTCTTTTGCAACATGAATATAATTATATCGTTATTAATTTCTTGAGATACGCGATTCCATATTATATTCCCTTTTAATCAAATTCTAAAAGTATGCTTGTTGACTCCGGTATCGCGGTAGTTAAAGACTTCGATGCTTAAAATGTTTAGGGAGAAATGGAATACTGGTGTGTATGTTTTCTTTAAAGTACCGATACCAGCCATATACTGTATGTTTAAGTTCCAAAATTAATATCGTTTATGGACTTCACACGCGTTGCAGTATGCTCCTATTCTTTTTATGCTCAGGCACAAAGTAAAAGGGGATGCTTCATATTGCTTGACTAATTTTAAAAACTAAGTTAGAAATGCAGACGCTCCCTCGGTGCGCTGCTCTGGTGCGCCGGCTCTTACACAGTGCCTGTCTGCCGTAAGCGTTACAATATACATACCCAACACTGCTTGTACCCATCTGTCATGCAAATAAAACACCTTGAATTGAATTGAATTGAGGGGAGAGGGGGGGAATACTAAAGCCAATACTGGCTCAATACCCTCGATGGGCTTTGACGTGCTAATGCGTTGGTTTAAGAGTCCGGGTGTGGCAGGCTTCCAATGTCAACTCGATTCGATTGGAAGACAATGAACGTATTTTGTGATATTTAGAAATATAAATTTGTTTGGTGCGAGTGAGGTTTTATTTAATCTCTGACCAAGGGAAACGTTTCATTTTTTTCAAAGAAATGTTTGTTAAAAAATAAAGTCATAGTTCTATGGGATTCAATCACAGACCATGTGACATGGGAGTCACGAAACTACTGTAACACACAGCGCCACCAGATTTAATAACGCAATAAAAACGCTATAAAATAATGTGACTAGGCACAGAAAAAGTTTACAGCACAGTACGATAATAAATGCTGACCATGACTTTAGAAGCATAAATTACCTTACACTCAATTTAAACACAAGCTGTCTTTCTGTATGAACCTCTAAGCAAAGACGTTTTTACTGTAAGTCTTTCTACGACAGACCAACGGACCACGAGTGCCCCTGTCGGTCAACCAATCGCTTACTGCGGTGCCACGCGTCATCTTGCGTCATACTGAGCGACGTCACCTGCGGTACGTGTCTGTGACGCACACTTTGAATGGCTGCATCTGTAACTAAGAGGTAAGGACTCCTCTTTTATTTAAAAGTCCCGACTCTCTCTGACCGATTGGGAAATCTCTGCTCCCTGCGAGAATCGCCCGAGATGACGGAGTAAACGTGAGTTTCTGAATTCCTCTGGCCCGGGGAAGGCACCGGTGTATGTAATGGGTTGGTTGCTGTAAGCCCAGAATTTGGTCTGGCAGGGGTTCCGCGGTATTGTGTACAGGCGTTCGAAGCTGGTGTATGCCTTAATTGCGCGTGGAGTTTTGAACGGGTTTTGGACCCTTACCGTGAAGTTCAGGACTGGTGTGGGTCTTAATTGCACCCGGAGTTCTGAAGGTCAGAACTGGTTTGGGTCTTAATTGCACCCGGAGTTCTGAGGCTCAGAATCGGCGTGGGCCTTAATTGCGCCCGGGGTTCTAGAGCAAGTGGTGCATTAAATGCACGTAGTTCAGGACTGGTGTGGGTCTTAATTGCACCCGGAGTTCTGTGGCTCGGGATCGGTGTGGGCCTTAATTGCGCCCGGGGTTCTGGAGCTGAGTGGTGCATTAAATGCACGTATAATCCAGGATTGGTGTGGGCTTTAATTACGCCCGGGGTCCTGAGATTAGCTACGCCTTGATCGTGCACAGATTGGAGTGGCGTGGTTTCTGGCGTGGCGTGGGTTTTTTTGTTTTAAAGGAAACAGGAGTAGAAGAGATATATGCATGTATGTTTTTGGTGTTTTCCTTGTTTGTGAAATACATATACACACGCACGACACTAACATAAACACACCTCATAATAAAAGAGCAAAGCATTAAGTAGCAGGATTTAAAGGACGTTGAGACCCGAGAATCGCCCTGATTGAGCTCAGTGCGTAAGTCCACCCCGGGGCAAAAGCAGCGATGCTGGCGTTCTGGGGATGGTGAATTACTGATCAAGAAAGGGGGTTTTCGAGGTCTCGTTTCTTACCTGTGAACAGTGCGGTGTAAATCCTCTCTAAAGTCTCTGAGAGGTATTTAGATCTGGAGGTAACAGACGCCTTTGGCTGAATGAGTGCAGGAATGCACAGGTTTTTCAAGTGAAAGCATCCCCCTACTGAATGAGCTGTTACCTCACACACGACAAAAGTAAATCTTAAAGAGACCGAACATGTGCGCTAACTGATGGTTTGAGAAAGTGGTGGAAGGGTCCGTTTAAATATCGGAAAAGTGTAAGTTGACGGAAAAGAAGGAGAAAAATATGGAAAAAGCTGAGTTTGTCAGAGGGAATTTGGGGCGAAGACGCCTGTAAAGAAAGCATATGAGTATTGATTGGCAAAAGCACAAGCATGTAGCTCCCACCCTGGTGCACGGCCGGCACCAGTAGTGGCAGATACATGACGAAAAAGAAAGAAATTGGGATGTGACTTAAAAGTGTGTTTACGGGGAAAATAAAAACCCGGAAGAAAATATACTTTACTCGCTACGAAAGAGTATAGAAAAAAAAAGCTAAAAGAGGCAGTACAGGAGAATGAGAAACTAAAGAAGGAATTAACTTCTGGTCACGCTGCACTGGTTAATGTGCTGCAGCCAGCGACTAAGTTATATCCTGCTCTCCCACAGGGGAACAAACAGGCAGGAAACGAAAATAATTGGGATCAATTCCCTCAGTGGCCATATGGAGAAGGGGGGTCTGATTGGGATAACACTTGGTATGAGTGTGATAAAGACGGATCAGGGTCTCCCCTGTTAGAGGGAGGGCGCCCGCAGATCTGTACTCTCACTCGAAGTGGGAAAGGACTTGATGTAGCAGGGGCTGGCGCCGTTGATGACAGCGCCACTCTAACACTGTCTCGCACCCCGTCGAGGGGGTCTGCAATCGCACTTACCTTCCCTGATTTCCCCCATACGATCAAATCCAAAACCGTAAGATATTGACCGGTGGGCTAAAGTACCGCACCCGAAATTAGAAATGCAGCGAACCTGGAGTGCGCTTCAGGAATTAAAAGGATTCATGTAGAAGTAAAACAAGAATACAGCACATTGTATTACGAAGAGAAAAATATATTCTCGATGTGTATGTGTGTTTTATGAATTTGTGTGCCGGCATGTATGTGTGTAACTGTGAGTTTTGGTATACTAAATGACGGTGTGAGTGTGTTTAGCCAGCGGGACTGGCTAGAGACGTAACTAAAGAGACTTGACGAAAATCAACTTAAGGAGATTGGAAAATATAAGAGCGTCTGAAACGTATAAGTACAGTACAGGTGGACGTAAAAGTAGTTAAACAGTTTTTGTATTATTATAAATTATTATAAATTGTAATTTATACAATTAGTTGCAATAGTGGAAACAATTTGGTTTTATTCGAATGTCTCGAAACCAGACATGCTGAAACGCTGTAGGTTTAGAATCGAGACTGGGGAGAATAACGTCTTGTGAGAAAATCTGTTTACCTAACGATTAGATCCTGTAAATCCCTTGTAGCCTCCCTAAGTCTGTCCCAGTCCAGTGGATAAAAATGTACTGTTAATGGAGTGTTGGTTTCTCTGTTAGGGGATACTGGAGCACTACTGTCCTGCTTGTTTCACTCCTCTGTTCAACAGTGTACTATAGAGCAATGTATAGGGGAAGATGGCAGGAGGCCACAGGAGTATTGGGACAGCAAGTTTTACTTGCCGAGTACCAGATTTTAATGGGTGGTTTTATACCAGATCTATTGGGTTGGAATATTATGCATTACAAAGAATGACTATGCAGAACAGGGTATCACGTAGCTTCAACTGGCTGTGATCACTCAGTATGTTGATGGTATTCTGAGTGCTTCCCCTGATGAGGAAACCCACAAGTCTGAGTTGCTTCAGCTTTAGAGTGTCTAATAGAAGCAGTTATGATAAGGCCCTTTTGTGTCTAGCATTGTGAAATTTTAACAGGGCCTGGGTGCAATGTTTTTTACAGGGTGAGCACAACTCTTAACAGATCTGCTTAAGGGGGGAGTGCAGTACAAGGACAAGATTGCCTTGGTTCCCGCAGCAAAAGCCGCCTTTAATAATTTGAAACAAGTTCTCTTACAGGTGCTGAGACTGGGGTTTCCTCAGATGGATCAACCATTCCTTTGTATTATTGCAAGTTGCTGACAGAGGCCACCCAAGGAGCCCGCGAGCAGGTCCTGGAGGCGTGGGGACCACCACCTGAAGGAGGGCACAACCTCATCCCAGGAGAGTGGGTGTGGATCAGGAAATTTCCTTCACAGGTTCTCCAGCCCAGGTGGGACGGACCCTACCAGATCCTGTTGACAACCGAGTCTGCGGTTCGAGTGGAAGGAAAAGATCGCTGGATCCACGCGCCACACTGCCGACGAGCCTCATCCCCATTTACAGACTCAGAAAGAAATCATTTCTGTTTATAAGAATAATTGTTGCTGTAGGACTATGTTCCGCAGGAATTAATGATCATCTCTCCCACAAAGGAGAACATGGAATTAATTCCTTTTTAGGCCTCTCCTATCTGACAGCTAAGAAAACCAACCAAAGTGCCTGCTGGGTGTGTGCCACATTACCCAAATATGTACAGGGAGGACTTCCTATGGGAGCCATTCCTTGGCGTCTCGAGGAAGTCATAGGCATGATCATTTGGAGGGATAATTTAGGAGATTTTAATATGACAAACTATGGGGGGTTGCCATAACACGACTTTAACCTGCACAACATTACAATATCTACAGGAGCGAGGCTTAGAGCCCACGAGTTTCACAGGCTCTTACGCTCCTAAATATAACAGAAGCCATACACCACCATACCTGACTCTCAATAAGGAACGTGAGGGAAACATATGTTTTCAGCACACTAATTGGTCTGCACTTGGTTGGATGGAGTCGTTGCAACCTTACCATCGCTGCAAATATATCCACCTCTACCTTCCAAATTCCAGGATGGGATCGGCACACCCCACAATTCAGTATAAGCTTCTTATTTTCAGAGGCATGGGGAGCGCCAAACGGAACATCTTTCATTTGTGGAAAACGAGCCTACCCATGGTTGCCAGCCCAGTGGTCTGGCTCGTGTTATTTAGGATATGTGGTTCCTCATATCCGTGTTCAAATCCACAGCCCCTTCGGACCTAACCACAGACCACAAAGAAAATTGGCTGATTGGGAATATTATTTAGGTATAATATTTCCACAAGCCGGCATGAACTTTCTGAGTCGAGAGTTAATTCAAATGGCCTCGACTTTAGAAGAATTAGCAAATTCTACCTCATCTAGTCTGAAGGCTGTTAATGATGAGATGGTAGCCCTCAGAACAGTGGCCATGCAGAACCGACTAGCTTTAGATTATGTACTGGCGGCCCAAGGAGGAACTTGTGCAGTAATTGACACTGAATGCTGCACATATATTCCTGATAATTCTGAGCACGTCTCAGATCTGGCCCAACACATTTACAATGAGGGACAGAAATATCAGGACTATTATACTGAAAATTGGGGAATTGGGTCTTGGGTAAAGTCTGTGTTTGGGGCCTGGGGTGGAACCTTTTTATAGTGTGTATCTGTAGGAGTAGTATTGTTTATATGTATAATTGTAATCATCACATTCACAAAAACATGTATCACATCTTGCTATAACCGTGGAACGTACAATGACATGGCAATACATACCTGTTCGCCAAGAAAGGAAAGATCTGCCCTGACATTGTATGTATAAAAATAGGCTACACTGACGTATGCCATATTTTATAAGGGGGGAATGAAGAAAGATGTGAAGACGGGGGTTTGAATTTAATCCTTTCTGTAGGGGGTTTAGACTTCTAAGTCACAAGCTGGGGTTTATGGCAGGAAAGGGGGTTAACTGATAAGGATTGCAGATGCAAGCTAGGAACCCCCCTGGGTGTAATGTTAAACTGACCATTTGCCCAGAACATCGTAAACTGGCCAAATACCATGAACCCCCCTCTTTACCATCAGACCGAGTGACGTCAGAAACGGAGAAGAAAACACTATATAACCCAAAAGTTTGTAACAGTACGTTGAACAATACTTCGGTTTTGTTGTTTCTTGCGGGAAACAAGACTTCGGCTTTATTGTTCCTTGCATGCAATAAACTCATCTGTTTTACTTCATCTCAGGATCAAGAACCTTATTTCTTCTGTTACAACACAGCACTGGGGTCCTAGGTTCAATTCCTGCCATCCTGTGTGTGAGGGGTTTACATGTTCTCTCTGGGTTAGATGGTTTTTCTCCATATGTGTGATATGACTCCCTCTCGCACTCCAAAACATACTGGTAAGTTAATTGGTTTATGGGAAAACTGGCCCTGGCGTGTGTGTGTTTGTGTCTGTCTGTCCTGTGATGGACTGGCGCTATGTCCAGGGTGTATTCTGCCTTGTGTCCTTTGCTTACTGGGATAGGCTCCAAATCCTCTGTACTTGATAAAGAGATTAGAAATGGATGGAAGTAAAGGCACTGTGTGGATGGAACTATACACAGTGTTAGAAACCCACGATGAAATGGCAGCATCTCACTGAGAATAAAATATTTTATAGTGCTGGCTTAAGGAAACCTTTCCACCTTTCCACCTCTCTTGCACATCAGTATCCATACCTAGTTATTTAAACAAATTGCCTCTAATTATAAACATCTTAATATGCTGGCTCTGTGGATCCGCATCAGCTATGTTTGCCCATTCCTTCAATTCATGTACATCCAACACACAGTTCAATGCCAGCAACTACACATAATCTAAAATACAATCCTTATTTCAGTATCTATGTAAACATATAGTCTGTTAACTTCATCATCTTCATCAAAAGTATGCCTAACCCCATTAGGAAGTGTTCTTGTTATAAGTGTATTCCTCAGCTTTCCCCAAATTATCTTCTTCTTGCCAACATCTCTAGTCTTTTATCCTGCAATAACTCAGCCAACACTTAAATCTCCAAAAGCTGCTTGTGTTAATTTCTTTAAATCACAAATATCATGTGTAAATACTGGCCATGTAATACTCTGCATTGTGGAATAATAGTTTATTTTAAAGGGAACTAGAGAAATCAAGAAAGGCTTTTTTTCTAGAATTAATAAATGCACATCCTGTTCACTGGGGAAATTAAATCCACACTGAGCAATCTTCAATATGTTCAGAATATGACGGCAAGAATCCTATCAGGGATGCATTACACCTGTTTTCAAGTCCTTGCACTGGTTACCTATCAGATTTCGAGTCAACTTCAAAATCCTTATCCTCCTTATATACTGTCCTACAACTGTTATTATTGATCACCGAATTATTGTACTTGACATGACTTCATTCAGCCTTTCCTGAACGTCTATGACAGGCAGAGAGAGTGCTGTTTCTGGTGCGATCTTTTGCAGCTGACATTTCACTGTTTTAAACGAACAAGAAATTAGATTGCTCATAAATCAGTTATTCTATATAAACACAGCGTAATTGCCCTCCGAAAATCCTCTTTTTCTTGTTCGTTTTAGAGACCTCGATCGAAACTGATTTTAGATGTCAGAAAGGATTTATTTTCTCTGTATTTCCTACATTGCTTTGTCGAGATTTTAACTTTATATCTAACTTTATATCTAGGCTCAGATTTCAACTATAAATCGTACAGTAATTAATAGCAGTAAATACTGATGTTTTGCGCCCTCTTACCACAAAAATATATGTTTTGTAGTTGGGATTAACTTTATTTCGTACGCGTAGCTACTCCGATTTAGACACCGAACAGTTAAAGATGGCGGCAAATCAGACACCCAGAGGGGGGAGGGGGGGGGCGTCTTCTCGCCTCCATAACTAAAATGCCAAATAGGAGTGGCTTAAGCGACATACACAGTCGTGTAACTGACAGTTTGAGGTAGCCTATCGTATAAATTTCGCTTTGTTGCTGATAGGTTAAGCTTTCGAAACTCTGCCCCAAAGTCATGTGACTGATTTTTCGCCCTGTTTCGTTGGTTAAACGCAATGATCACAAGCACCACCATGGTAACTGGGATGTGTAGTTTTTAATTCCGTTTGAATTATAACTGTACGTACTGTCTTCATATTTGGCCAGGGCTTTAAAGAGAAGGCGCGCCAAAAAATTTCGGTGCCGTCGTCTCCGCTTTAAAGGTACCCCCGTGCTGGAAGAATTTGACCTCGGAACGTTTGCCCAGCGTAGTTATAGTGGACATAAAAACAAGAGTTCGCTGGCATTATATCCTAGAAGACACAGACCGGCACCAGACCGGTAAATGCTTGATGAACTAGGGATTGGACAGTTTCCAAGTGCTTGTACAATCGATGGAAATGTTCAAATAAATGTGCAAAAGAAATAAAATAATCATTTATTTCTTTATCATATTGGCTAGCTAATGTCCTCTCTTTGCTAGTTAGTGGCTGTGTTTCTGCGTTGGGTAGCAACGGGTGACTGTTCTCAGGCGGAAGATGTAAACAGCTTAATTTTCATGTTAAATAATTTTTAAAAATTAAAATTCATTCTATACAGCAATCACATATTTGGGTACTGTTTCATAAAACTTTCATGCTTAAAATGTTTAGGGAGAAATGGAAGACTGGTGTGTATTTTTTCTTTAAACTATCAAGACCAGCCATACACAGTACAGTTTATGTACATACAGTAATGTTTATGTTCCTAAATTAATATCGTTTATGACCTTCAGATGCGTTATGCTCCTCTTCTTTTTATGCTCAGCTACTAAAATTTCCCTTTAGTGGTAAAATTCCATATAAATATTCAAAACTAAGCGGATTGAAATGTTCACAGTAAAGACATTAGTAAAGGTGCACAGTAAAGGCACCACGAGTGCCCCTGTCGGTCATTTTGACCAGCCAATCACTTACCGCGGTGCCCTACGGTGCCCTGCGGGTTGGTTACTGTACTACGGGTTTTTACCGCTCATTTTGAATGGCTGCATCTGTAGGTTGTCTCTCGCAGTGTTCAGGAATTGCATTCCGAAACTGAGTCAGATCAAAAGTTGTAAGAAAAGCACCTATGGTGTCGGTTCTAACAGCTTTATTGATTCGATGTTAAAGGCCGGAAATGGGGCACAAGACACGCGACCGCAAAAAGCGTCGCCATCTGCTTCCAGCTGCAAAATGCCGTTTGCGGACGCTGAAGCATTTGAACTTGAACTTTATTGCCATATGTAACCGGTACTGGTACAATGGAATTCTTACTTACAGAAGGTCTCTCGATTGTAAAACAAGTGTAAAAAACAAGACAAAGTGCAAACAGTGCATCAAGACAATGTACAAACAATAGACAATGTGCAAGTAAACATGTAGACATTTCTTTCCAAGGCAGCGGGTACAAGCGATCTCGCGTTTTAAAACCACCAGGAAAAGAAGAAAGGCACTTTTCCTTGCTTGCGCCAGCACACAACAATGTGAGGAGGACACCGTAGTCGGCAGAATTCGAACCTGCGCGGGGAGACCCCAATGGATTTCTAGTCCATCGCCTTAACCACTCGGCCACAACTACAGCAAGCACCGCTGTTGCTGCGTTCTTGCTACAATCTCACATGGATCGCGAGGCGCCGGCGGAAACATTTTTCAAAGTCAGTCTCCATTAAAAAAAAAACCTTTCCAAAATACAAGCCATGCAGACAGACACGCCTCAGAGGACTTAAGGGTGGCTTCATGTGGGAATGATAAAGCCTCCCCGTCTGGACAGGAAAATGGCACTTTGTTAGACACAAAGAAACAATCAACAACAGACAAATGTCCACAAGCATTTAAGAAGCCGCACCATGTTCTTGCTACAATCACACACGGATCGCGAGACGCCGGCGGAAATCTTTTTCAAAGTCGTTCTCCGTTAAAAAAAAAAACCTTTCCAAAATACAAACCTTGCAGACAGACACGCCTCAGAGGACTTAAGGGTTGCTTCATGTGGGAATGATAAAGTCTCCCCGTCCGGACAGGAAAATGGCACTTTGTTAGACACAAAAAAACAATCAACAACAGACAAATGTCTACAAGCATTTTAGAAGCCGCACTTGAAATAGCTCTTATATTCGTGTTAGACGCAGGAATCGCCTTTTTATTGACGTTCTTACGAACACCATGGAAAGCAAAATAAAGCAAAGCAGAGCAGAACAAAACGAACAAAATAAAACCCTCACGTCCTGCACTTGAATATAATGCCGTTACGTGCCGAAGCGGTATTGGACGTCATCCTAGCACTGCAACCCGGGGCGTACGGTATATGGGAACGAGCACACGTCACGAATCGTCTCTAATCACTCCCTGCACTGTAAGGCGCCTTGAAGCGTGCACCCTCAACATTCATCTTTGCGCATCTGTGAAAGGTAAACTCTTGAGCAAACTCTGAACCAGACGCTCAAACTCCAGCTAGGATTAGGGGTCGCATTCCCATGCTACTTGAACACTTTGTTCAAACCAGGCTGTCCGGACATGAGTTGGCGCGCTCCAGATTTTCTTTTTCTTTTTTTTCCCTCGTACTCGAGGGTCATTTTCCTGTTCCACATGCAATTTCAACATCTTCCTTGGGAGATGTCAAGCCAGCAAGCCACTGCTGTGCTTCAGTGGCCGGTGTGGAGTTCAGTGGCCCTGTTGTACACGGAAAGCACATTGAGCTCCTTGGACATGAAAAGTTCCAGTTAAAAGCCATTTGTCATCCTTTCTCTTGGTGTCGATGTTGCTATTGTATGTAAAGGTGGCAACTTGCTCAGCGAGCAGGCGGAGCGCACAGCGAATGCAGATGTGTCTGAGTTGTGTGTCCAAGTGGCTGCAAAAGGACAGAGCTCCTGGCGCGCTGTGGCTTAGTTGGTTAAAGCGCCTGCCTAGTAAACAGGAGATCCCGGGTCCGAATCCCAGCGGTTCCTTTTTTTGTTCTGTCTTCTCGAACAGGACTGGTCATTATGGACAACCGCCTACGGCTAGACTTAATTAAATGCAAGTATTCATTTCCTGTCTTGAACGACTTGTTTTTCTTAGAATGCAACTTGCAAAACATGAAATGCAAACCTTGCTAATCAGCGCTCGCGGCTGGAAAACAAAAAAGAAGTCAGCAATGTTTTTTCTTTAACCTTAACCCTGCTAATGGAGAAGAGTTAAACGACCGAGTCTACGTAGCTTAAACGGTCCGCACGTCGGGTTCTTAGCTGAAAGGGTAGTAAATCAGGCTCACCCAGTCCTTAATCTTTTAAAGAGGATAAAAAATTGAACCTAGTCGCCACATCACATACATCCTGTTCAATGATAAGAAGGTGACATCTGTCCTCGCTCCAGAGTAAATCACACGTTGAGGGCATTTTTTTTCCACTTTACCGTGAGTCGGGCTCGGTTGCACAGAGGCGAGAGCAGAGCAATGAGGTCACGGGGACAGGGGAGTCACACGCTGGCGGTTTGAACACGCGGAAGATCACTGAGGGATCTACAGTATATGGACCCTCTGTGCGCCACCCGTCCAAACTCTGGACTCTGAATCCTGCCATCCGAGTTTAGATCTCGGCGGAACCTGAGCCGCAGTTCCTTCTTAAAACGTAATCTGGTGAGCATTTCTAGAATCGTACTTGTATAGATGCAGCCTTTAATGTGTTGCTAGGTTAAAATTGATGACTTCTTGAACTTCAGTAGGCAATTGCCCTCTTGATTTCGGATTTAATTGCTTTACTACAGGGGTGATTTTATGATGACAGAGTCATGTTCAGGTACTTTGCTGGATGGAGGAAGCTCATTTCGGACTCTGTGATCTGCTCACCTGGAAAGGTCTGCTGTACTACTACAAGAGAGAAGTAGAGTCTGGAAGAAGGGAAAATTTTATGATGCTTTGGAAGAAAGTGTTTTTTTTTTCTTTGAAATCGAAATGAATCAGAATATCAGTGCAAAGGACAAACTCTTGGTTTGGTTTAAAGAGATATGGTTTTAAACAGACACAATGTAGAAAACAGGTGTTTCTCACTTTTGGAAAAGAATGGACCGGGGGTAATGTTTTACTAGTTGCACTGCTGAGCTCACTGGGTTGCAGTCGTGCAGTGTGACACCAGGGCCAGTGGCGCAATGGATAACGCGTCTGACTACGGATCAGGAGATTGTAGGTTCGGCTCCTGCCTGGCTCGGGTCACTTTTAAACGCATCAGGCTACTCCCTAAGTAGCCTGTGCTACTTACTGTATGTGGGTGTAATCGTACCCAGTACAAGATTTCCTTCATGTAAATGAACTGCACCTGGGCTCAGTACGGTGCTGAGAGCCCAGCGTTGCTGTTCTAATTAGCACGCACTGCATCGGCTATGAACCCGAACATTTCAATTATTCCGATCAGTAAGTCAACACGTAGTCCACATGAAAGGTAGAAATATTCTCTTGTCTGTCTCTTGTTTGTATATAACTGAATGTCCCTGACAATGTACTGTTAGTTTTAATTGAAGAACGGCATTTGTGTTCAAATATAGCAGACAAGTTTACGTAACTGCTCATGCGACACTCAGTTGTAATTAGTCAAGAAATAAAGTCGAACAACAGCTGAGGGTTTGAATGTGAACGTATCAGATTGCAGCGCCTTTTACTTCCATTGACAAATGATAGAGATTCGAAGAGAGATCCTTCAGACTGGCAAGCAAACCCACGGCTTTTTCGGTTTTCTATCTAGGCAACGTTGGTGTCTGCAATAGCATAAATGAAAGCACGATGCAATTTCTGTGGCTACATTTGTTGCACTTCATGCACAGTAAGAGTGTTTCTAACACCAAATAAAAACTCAACAATTAGCGATCACGCCTTCTCCTCAGTTAACCCACTGAAACCCTCGCTGATAAGAATTCTTTACTGCGTGCTTTACGAGCACCTATCTTGTCGGTTCTTTGAGCTTTATTGATCCGATTTTCAAAGGCATAAGTAGAGCACCAGACGTGCGAACGCAAAATGTGTGGTTATCTGAAGAATTGATTTCCATGGCAGCGGGTCCAAGCGATTTAGCGTTTTTATAGTACCAGAAAAGGAGAAGCGGCACTTCGCCTCTGCCGCGCAGGCACACTACAACGTGCGGCAGCCGCCGTAGACGGCAGGATTTGAACCTGCGCGGGGAGTCCCCACCAGATTTCAAGTCCATCGCCTTAACCACTCGGCCACGACTACGGCAAGCTTGCCACTGCCGCATTCCTCCTATAATCTAACACGAGTGCGAGGTGGCTGGGGAAACCTTTTCAGAGTCGCTCCCCGTTAAAAAAAATACCTTTGACAAAATACGTGCCGGCAGACAGACACGCCTCCGAGGGTTTAAGGGTGGCTTCACGTTCAAAGGATAAAGTCTCCCCGTCCTGATGTCAAAATGCAACTTTGGCAGACAGAAAAAACATCAACAAACCACAAATGTGGACAAGGATTTTACAAGCTGCACCACACTGCACTTTGAAAAGCATTTAAATTAGTGTTAGACGCAGGAATTGCCTTTGGTTTACGCGCTTACGAAAGCCCTCAGCTCCTGCAGTTGAATATAATGCCGTTACGTGTCGAAGCAGTAACGTACGTCATCCTACCACTGCAGCACGGGGAATATAGGGAAATGAGCACACGCTACGAATCGTCTCAATCACTCCCTAGAGTTGTAAGGCGCATTGAAGGGTGCACCGCCATCATTAATCGTTGCGCCTCTGTGAAAGGAAAGCTCTTGAGCAGTTTTGAAACAGCTCGGATGAAACACTTGATTGCTTCCATGTGCATCTGGAGTTCATTTCTTATTTTCACTTCACGCCGCCCAAAGCATTTCTAAAACAGGAGATTCGCGTTTGGGAATGCGCCCTGCCCTAAAAATAAAACAGGTCTACGGGTCTGAAACCTGCTCCACAGAAAACAGTTTTGTTGCGCTTTTGATCAAAGGGAGATTCGTTGTTCTTACTTTTTGATGACATAACATCCAAAGGGGCTTCTTTGGAGCTGAATTCCAACCAGCATCCTAAAGTTTCTTGGTGGTATCCTTTACAGTCCTCTGTTCGGTCGACAAGGGACTGAAGTGGGCAGCTTTCCTCACACATGCAGTGCAATGTACTGTAGTGTTCCCGTTCACTGAATTCGCAGTTCTGCATCAGACCTCTAACTCGTTTCCTAAGTCTTGGTCAGCTTGAATTTAAGCCACGAACCATGCTTCTACTGTATAAACGTCTAGAGGAATCACAAACTATTTGAGAGGCCATCATTCCAGGGGGAACTGACAAAGTCTATCTCTAAACACCTAGCGCAGTCTCTCGAGAGACTGTCAAAAATCTCTTTCTCCATTTGCGTTGCAAGTAAACGGAAACACAGTCTCAACCCAGAGTCACTTGGCAGTAGCGGCACTTAACCACTGTTATTGTCACTGCTTGATACCAACGTTAGCCTACTATACCATGTTCAGCCACCGCTGGAAAACGTACTGCTCTAGTACCACACGTGTCAGACATGGAGAGCGACAAGTGTGTGATTTGAACCCATGCATGCAGAGCACAATGTATTAGTAGTCCATCACCTTAACCACTCAGCCACGACTACAGCAAATGCTGTTATTGCTGCATTCTTGCTACAATCTCACATGGATCGCGAGACGCCGGCGGAAATCTTTTTCAAAGTCGTTCTCCGTTAAAAAAAAAAACCTTTCCAAAATACAAACCTTGCAGACAGACACGCCTCAGAGGACTTAAGGGTTGCTTCATATGGGAATGATAAAGTCTCCCCGTCTGGACAGGAAAATGGCACTTTGTTAGACACAAAAAAACAATCAACAACAGACAAATGTCTACAAGCATTTTAGAAGCCGCACTTGAAATAGCTCTTACATTCGTGTTAGACGCAGGAATCGCCTTTTTATTGACGCTCTTACAAACGCCATGGAAAGCAAAACAAAGCAAAGCAGAGCAGAACAAAACGAACAAAATAAAACCCTCATGTCCTGCACTTGAATATAATGCCGTTACGTGCCGAAGCGGTATTGGACGTCATCCTAGCACTGCAACCCGGGGCGTACGGTATATGGGAACGAGCACACGTCACGAATCGTCTCTAATCACTCCCTGCACTGTAAGGCGCCTTGAAGCGTGCACCCTCAACATTCATCTTTGCGCATCTGTGAAAGGTAAACTCTTGAGCAAACTCTGAACCAGACGCTCAAACTCCAGCTAGCATTAGGGGTAGCATTCCCACGCTACTTGAACACTTTGTTTACGCTCAGTGCTGGATTTTGGGAACTTTAGGACGAGTGGGACTTTTCTCCTATCTGTCAATTCGTTTTGTTTTGGAGACTCTTGGCTGTCTGTGTTGTATAGTGCAGCGTGAAGAAAACGTTTTCGAAAACTGTGCCGGCTCAAAAGTTGTAAGAAATCCTCTCCAGCTCTTTTAAGTCTCTTCAGTTTTGTCATTTAAAGTGAAACTAGATGTATAACTGGAGCCTCACTTATGCAAATATTGCAAATTTACATAAGTGAGGCTCCAGTTCGACATCTAGTTTCACTTTATATGACAGAAGTACATCAGACTGTGCCGGACTGGGGGATCACTTCCGGTTATTTTTACCATCTTAAACATTTGAAATCCTCCCCTAGGCAATTGTGACACTTCATCTTGGCTCCACCTAGGACACTCTTCAATCTTCCATCACTTCTCTCTTCTCCCACAACACTCTCGTCTGTCGGCAGTATGTGGCGTCTTTGAATTACCACCAATCTCACCACAGCAAGAAAGCAACGGGTTTTGGCAAGAGAGGAGGAGACTACCTGGCCCGAACGGGGATCGAACCCGCGTCCTTGGCGTTATTAGCACCACGCTCTAACCAACTGAGCTAACAGGCCTCGTGCCCGCTGTCCTCTCTGTGCTGCAAAAAATGGAATTCAGGGAAGTTTCTTTTGTCCTTCTTTGAATAGAAAGCCCTGCGATTCAGTGTACGGGCTTTCTCGTGCTGTTTAATTGTTCTTGTAACCCAAATCCTACACTGGCCTGAAGTGCCCCCCCATTTCACAGCATTTTTCAGCTGATTTCAAATGTACCTAAAGGAGAAGCATTATTGAAGACCATCAATTACCAAGAGCTTTTGTCAAAGGTTTTGGTGGTCACTTTTAATGACCACAGAGAGCTATGACCTCGGTTTTACATCTCATCCAAAAGACGGCGCCTTTTTACCACACAGCGTCTCCGTCACTATACTGGGGCATTGGGACCCGCACAGACCTCAGGGTGAGCACCCCACAGCTGGCTCCATTAACACCGCTTCCAGCTGTAAGCTTTGCTTTTCCCTGTAGGTCACCCTCATCCGGGTACTGACCTGGCTCACACCTTCTAAGCTTTAGTGGGTTTTCAGTTGCGAGTTGAAAGGGGATGCAAGTGATGGAGCCGCTCGCTGCAAAAGCCACTGGATTGGCCGGGAATTGAACCCGGGCCTCCCGCGTGGCAGGCAAGAATTCTACCACTGAACCACCAATTCACGCTGCAAGGGGCTCCAAAAAAGACGCTTTTTTACCACTCTGTGCTGGATGTTGGGTCCCAAGGGAACTTCTGGACGAGTGAGAATTTTCTGCTATCAAAATTTGGTTTCGGAGACTTTTGGCAGCCTACAGATGCAGCCATTCAAAATGCGCGGGCGATACCGCGTTATTTTGCGGTACGCTGTACGCAGTCTACCGCAAGCTACCGGTAAATACCGCGAGTTACCGTAAATTCTCCTATAATACGACAAGCAAAATAATAGTATCCGGAATTTCCGCAAGGTGGAGCTAATAAAGCTCAACCTCTCATGTTTGAGCTGTGGCCATCAAAGTCTTTAACGAAGATATTACTAATAGTATTAATAATGAATGACCTTGGACAAGCTGTAAGTGTAAACTCAAAGTATTGCCCTGGTCAACATTCTTTTTTTCATTGACCGTCTTTGTAAAAGTAACACCACAGCATTTCGCAATCACGCATTTGTTTCCAATCATGCAAAGTACAGTAATTTTTGAGAATCGATTCACCATGCCTTTCACATGCTCATAAAAGAGATTGATTTAGGAACATAAACATATTACCGTATGAAAACTGTACTGTATACAGTATGTATATGTATATTTAATGTCTTAACTGTGCCCGTTTAAGTATTGAATATTCATATCTGAGTTTACCACTGAAGGGAAATCTTAGTAGCTGAGCATAAAAAGAATAGGAGCATACTGCAACGCGTGTGAAGGCCATAAACGATATTAATTTTGGAACATAAACATAGAGTATATGGCTGGTCTCGGTACTTTAAAGAAAACATACACGAAACATGGTTTCATTATGACCAGAATCGGTCTTGAGATATTTTTAACTTGATTTACAGTATTTGAGAGGTATGTCTTAACACCGATACTACAGTGCTTAAGTACTGCTCACGTATATGTTTCTAGGTTTATATTATGCATTTCATACGGTCAAATTACTTTTGAGCAACTAATAAGAAGCGCGAAACGGTATGCGTTTTAGTTTCGTTTTGTGCTGGGACCCGTGGATTGATTAGAGATATCAAGTACATACAAGTCATTTTTTAAATGTTGTAGTTCGTCTTGAAAAAATGTTACGAGTACATCATCTATCAACAATTACACAGGTTCTGTTTCCATATTGCGGATTTTGGTTACGTAATATTATTTTCTAGATTTCACGTTGTGAATATATGATTTGGGCAAACAGAGCCGCAAAGAAGTACATTATGGGTTGTTGTTGTTTTTTTTGCAGTTTTATCTAGAACAAGCGATGCTTAAACCTTTGTCTGATTCTTGTGAAACTATCCACACGACAGTTACAGTACCTAGGAGTTGACTTCAGTGATGTCACTGATGGGATGTTTCTAAAAATCCATCCTCTGTAAAACGTCTTCTCTAGTTGTCCTGCATATGTATTCGCTAATGAAGCTGTGTGTTCTGAGCCTGGATCTCTACATTTCTGTATGAACCAGCTTAGAGGGCTAAAGACAGCTTGTGTTTAAATTGAGTGTAAGGCAATTTATGCTTCTAAAGTCATGGTAAGCATTTATTATTGTACTGTGCTGTAAACTTGTTCTGTGCCTAGTCACATTATTTTATAGCGTTTTTATAGTGTTATCAAATCCGTCACATGGTCTGTGATTGAAACCTGTGAAACCGGTTTAATTCGTCACAGCCAGCACTCCGGCAGAGAGGGGGTTGTACTCGTAAAGTAGAAGAAGGCGAGATTTCCAGCGAAAGACACCTCCCCCCCACCCTCATACGATTCGCATTGTAATTACACATTGTAATTGTATTACACATTGTACACATGCTTAAAAGAGAAGAGAGAAAACGCAAGCCTTCTTCAGGTGTGAGGGTCTTCTGCTCAGAATGAAACGCTAAAATGTAATGTAGGCTCTGAATGGGTTCAATTATGATTTGGGCTTGATTAAGGTCGCTGCCTTTCATCTAAAACCCTACTTGAATCCTTCGAAACTAAAAATCAGTGTTTGTGAGTTCTAAATAAAGAGGTATCCAGGTAACAGTGATACGGGCGGACAGTCTGGGGAGATCGCCCGTTTTCCATGTAAATAGTTCCCTGGTTCCGCACCCCTTGGTGTTTCTCTCGCTCTCTCTCGGGTCACCTGATCATTAGCTCGAAAGATTTCAGTGCTTTGTGTATATTCTAATGGTAGTGGGGGCAGGGTGTGTGCGAACAGGTTTGGTTGAAATTGCATTGGAGATCTATGTTCTTCACACCTGAAACATTTCCTCTGAAAGCATTTTCTTCGCAGTTTAACCGATCTTGTTACAGCATGTTACAGTTTACTATTATTAACCATATTAATTTTAAGTGCTTAATGCCATTTTTTGACCAGGCACGAATATTCTTAAGTCCATATCTTCGCAAGGGAATCAGTGCGAATTGCAATACTAATTAAATTAAAACTACTAACTACTAACTAATACTAATTAAAACAAACCAGAAACGTGTTGTTCTGTCTAATGACATTACAAGTGGAAAGATTACAGATTTTAATCGTCTTTAATTTTGTTACGTTATACATTTTAGAAACGTTTCATCCATACAAACACCACAAAACTATTTTCGATTGTATTTCTGAATAGTATGTTACACTTAGTTCACTGTTTTAAATACATCTAATTAAGAAAGTTAGGTGTTAGCATAAACTATTAGCAATCAATAATATTAAATTTAGCACTTGAATAAGCTGTTGCACTTTCCCCCGCATCTTGTAAAAATATATTTTCATTGTTCAAATATACATTAAGTCTGACTATCATATAATAAGTTAAATACAAAACTAAAGAAAAAATAGGGTTAAATATAATTCAAAATATTTTGCTAACAATGTTAACTGTTTATGAATAATAAAATGTATTAACTAAGGAGTAGGATGGCACAGTTGTTAGTATGTTTTTTGTTTTGTTTCTTTTTCATAAATACAACAGTAGTACCTGATGTCTCAGTGGCTTTCAAAATTAAATTATGCATGCAAACCTGTGAACCAGAAAGATAACTAAGATACCCATCCATTTATAATGGTGGCGAAGTGGTTAGCATTGCTATCTTGCAGCACTGGGGTCTTAGGTTCAATTTCTGCCATCCTGTGTGTGTGGGGTTTACATGTTCTCTCTGGGTTACATGGTTTTTCTCCATATGTGTGATATGACTCCCTCTCGCACTCCGAAACATACTGGTAAGTTAATTGGTTTATGGGAAAACTGGCCCTGGTGTGTGTGTGTTTGTGTCTGTCTGTCCTGTGATGGACTGGCGCTATGTCCAGGGTGTATTCTGCCTTGTGTCCGTTGCTTACTGGGATAGGCTCCAAATCCTCTGTACTGGATAAAGAGATTAGAAATGGATGGAAGTAAAGGCACTGTGTGGATGGAACTATACACAGTGTTAGAAACCCACGATGAAATGGCAGCATCTCACTGAGAATAAAATATTTTATAGTGCTGGCTTAAGGAAACAGCCTTTCCACCTCTCTTGCACATCAGTATCCATACCTAGTTATTTAAACAAATTGCCTCTAATTATAAACATCTTAATATGCTGGCTCTGTGGATCCGCATCAGCTATGTTTGCCCATTCCTTCAATTCATGTGCATCCAACACACAGTTCAATGCCAGCAACTACACATAATCTAAAATACAATCCTTATTTCAGTATCTATGTAAACATATAGTCTGTTAACTTCATCATCTTCATCAAAAGTATGCCTAACCCCATTAGGAAGTGTTCTTGTTATAAGTGTATTCCTCAGCTTTCCCCAAATTATCTTCTTCTTGCCAACATCTCTAGTCTTTTATCCTGCAATAACTCAGCCAACACTTAAATCTCCAAAAGCTGCTTGTGTTAATTTCTTTAAATCACAAATATCATGTGTAAATACTGGCCATGTAATACTCTGCATTGCGGAATAATAGTTTATTTTAAAGGGAACTAGAGAAATCAAGAAAAGCTTTTTTTCTAGAATTAATAAATGCACATCCTGTTCACTGGGGAAATTAAATCCACACTGAGCAATCTTCAATATGTTCAGAATATGACAGCAAGAATCCTATCAGGGATGCATTACACCTGTTTTCAAGTCCTTGCACTGGTTACCTATCAGATTTCGAGTCAACTTCAAAATCCTTATCCTCCTTATATACTGTCCTACAACTGTTATTATTGATCACCGAATTATTGTACTTGACATGACTTCATTCAGCCTTTCCTGAACGTCTATGACAGGCAGAGAGAGTGCTGTTTCTGGTGCGATCTTTTGCAGCTGACATTTCACTGTTTTAAACGAACAAGAAATTAGATTGCTCATAAATCAGTTATTCTATATAAACACAGCCCTCCGAAATCTATATAAATTGCCCTCTGAAAATCCTCTTTTTCTTGTTCGTTTTAGAGACCTTGATCGAAACTGATTTTAGATGTCAGAAAGGATTTATTTTCTCTGTATTTCCTACATTGCTTTGTCGAGATTTTAACTTTATATCTAAATTTATATCTAGGCTCAGATTTCAACTATAAATCGAACAGTAATTAATAGCAGTAAATACTGATGTTTTGCGCCCTCTTACCACAAAAATATATGTTTTGTAGTTGGGATTAACTTTATTTCGTACGCGTAGCTACTCCGATTCGGACACCGAACAGTTAAAGATGGCGGCAAATCAGACACCCAGAGAGGGGGGGGGGGGGCGTCTTCTTGCCTCCATAACTAAAATGCCAAATAGGAGTGGCTTAAGCGACATACACAGTCGTGTAACTGACAGTTTGAGGTAGTCTATCGTGTAAATTTCGCTTTGTTGCTGATAGGTTAAGCTTTCGAAACTCTGCCCCAAAGTCATGTGACTGATTTTTCGCCCTGTTTCGTTGGTTAAACGCAATGATCACAAGCACCACCGTGGTAACTGGGATGTGTAGTTTTTAATTCCGTTTGAATTATAACTGTACGTACTGTCTTCATATTTGGCCAGGGCTTTAAAGAGAAGGCGCGCCAAAAAAATTCGGTGCCGTCGTCTCCGCATTAAAGGTACCCCCGTGCTGGAAGAATTTGACCTCGGAACGTTTGCCCAGCGTAGTTATAGTGGACATAAAAACAAGAGTTCGCTGGCATTATATCCTAGAAGACACAGACCGGCACCAGACCGGTAAATGCTTGATGAACTAGGGATTGGACAGTTTCCAAGTGCTTGTACAATCGATGGAAATGTTCAAATAAATGTGCAAAAGAAATAAACAAAATAATTATTTATTTCTTTATCATATTGGCTAGCTAATGTCCTCTCTTTGCTAGTTAGTGGCTGTGTTTCTGCGTTGGGTAGCAACGGGTGACTGTTCTCAGGCGGAAGATGTAAACAGCTTAATTTTCGTGTTAAATAATTTTTAAAAATTAAAATTCATTCTATACAGCAATCACATATTTGGGTACCGTTTCATAAAAATTTCATGCTTAAAATGTTTAGGGAGAAATGGAAGACTGGTGTGTATTTTTTCTTTAAACTATTGTAGTGGCAATGCTTGTTAATAAGACAGAATTAAGCGTTGGTATGCTCCTAAAGGAGGCCCCATCTCACCCTCCATCTCTGTGGTGCAGCCACAGAGAAAGAATTCATGCAAGCTGATTTAAGATGTTTTTCTTTTGATAAGAAGCAAGCTCCCAGACGGGGATGCAATTAGCTAAGCCTGGCTATCATGATCAATGGTCATCCACTGGCGCCTATCTGTCTAGGGAGTGCCGAATGGACATCTGGACTGCATTTCTAAGTGTCAAGAGTAAGTGACTTATATCTCACCTTGACCAACCAATCAGGGACTGGCAGGGCGTGGTAATACCACGTGGGTCTCCAATGCCCGCCAAACTCTCAACCAATCAGCACACATCTGGGTCTTGATCAAAAAGGGAGCGCAAGCTCAGTTCTGGGCTCTCCTTGGCCATTTTCACGCATCCTCAGAGACAATCACGTGACAACTGCTGTTGTCTGCAAAAGGACTTGGACTTTGTTCTAAGCGCGAGGCCGAGGATCCCGTACGTATTCAGAATTCTACCAACGTGAATGCTCCGCTTGATCAACGGCAGCCTACAGTTGGACCCTCGTCGACAACCTGAATAGCTTATTCAGAAGCAGCGCTGGACCGGGAACGAACCAGCTTCTTCCCAGGCAAAAGAGTGACTTGTGAGGACTCGCGGTCACACTCTGTGCATAGAGACTTTCTACTAGCCAGCCGGACTGCTGGTAGATCCCTTCGGAGCAACGACTGCCCTGCGCGCCGCAGTCAGATTCCTCCGCCCGTCCTACTCCGAGCTGCACCTCGACTGGTTGGCCGGTAGCCAGAGGACGCCGACACAACGCCCATTGGACAACCGCTGCAACAGAGCCTGTCAGCTGGTTTGGTGTTCGTGCCGGGAAATTCCAAATCCAAACACAGTGGATAAGTAAACCCCATGTTCTACATTGCGTCTCGAGAATTTAATTGTACCTCAACACAAGTTGTTATCAATTTAATTCATGAGTAATGTATTTACTTCCGAGTTTAGAGTAACAGTGGGTAATAACACTGATTAGCGATTTGGTAACCGAACAATATATATTGACATATATTCTCTGTTGTGTATCTCTTTGTGTTTGCATCTCTTCGAGATTATATACCTTGTATATTGATAACCCTCACAGTAAGGTCTGCCGCTCGTATCCAGGCAGACTAGTATATGTTTGGTGCACAGTTTATATTAATAAATGTATCTCGTGTATTGAACCCGTGTGTGTGCGTTGTTAGTTGTTCTGACGATTGATTTTCTAAAAGCCCCAACGAACAACCTCGTGATTACTGCTACAATTGATAATTGTCTCAGTAAACCCATCAAACCACTACATTTAATGGCGTCCCTGGGTGGGCGAGTTTAGAATGAAATGAGAATCAATCGCACAGAATAACTGATATTGCTGTGAGTTCAAGTTCAGCACAGCACCGCGGCTTCTATACGCGAATACCGGGTGTGCTGATAACTGCGTAAAGAAATCCCCCTGTTTTCTAGCGTTTAGTGTAACGTGTACTGATTGGAAATCCATCTGCTCGGGTGTTTAGATTCCATACTGTATTTTGGTAAAAGAAAAAAAAGTAATACTCTTAAAGTTTCTCTGACGTAATGACAATGGCTGCTAAAATGTCTGAAGTGGAGTCGCTTATAAGTACTATTTCTAGCGACGACAATCCTGGTTACTGGAGCGGTATCGAAAAGTTGAACTTTGATGATATTGAGAAGCTGCAAGTAGATTTAGTAGCTAAGGTAGCGAACCAGCTTAACACAGGAGGGTCCGTGAACGCAGTTCAGGTCCTATCGAGTTTCGCCTTAAATCTAGCTAAACAGCTGGAACTGTCTTTGTCCGAGCTGACAAAGTTTCAAAAGCTTCAGGGAAAGCTAGAAAGATATAAGGCGGAGCGAGTTGAGTTGTTGGATATAATCAGAGAAAAGAGAGTGAAAAATGAGGAAAGTGAAGACAGACTCAGGGAAGTTTTAGGTAAATTAGATGACCTGTCTGCTAGAGAAACTGCGGCTGAGGTAGCTAGGAGAGACCTGGAAGCGAGCTTGAAAGAAAAAGAAAAAGAAATTGAGCGTTTAAATGAGCTCAGCCAGGAAAGGCAAAAGGAGTTAGATGCTGCCGTACTGGAAGCAAAACAGGCTAGATCCCACTTGCATGCCAGCCCACCTAGCAGCCCGGAGCGCTCACCCAGCGCGCCGGGAGGAGGTTTCTCCCGGCCAGGGTCTGTGGTCGGATCGGCATGGGGGAGATCGCCGAGTCCTGCGCGAGACGCAAGGGCGATGCAATTCAGGCATAGACCCCCTGCTCCTGATCACGGCCGTCCCCCTGCCCGCGGAGAAACCGTAAAAATTAACGTCCACTCCCTGAGGCAGTTAGCCAAAGATGTAGAAAGGTTTGACCCGTCAGTGTCAGGGAATAATGTGGAAACCTACATCGATGAGCCGAGACATACTTTGCAGTTTATGCCCGGAGCGTCCGAACAGGAAAAGGCTATGTTAGTAAGGAAAACTACTAGCCGAGCGGTCCACGAGTGGATGTCTAGACAAGGACCGGAGGTCTGTAATAGCTTTGAGGAGCTGTGTCAGGCAATGATCGGAGAATTTTCGGCTTTTATCGATCCCATAGCTGCCGTGGCCGCTGCGCACCATATTAAGCACGAAAAAGCTGAAGCCCCTCGCGACTATTATGAGAGGCTTAGGCGCACTTATTTTGCAGGGCGGAATGAAGAGGGTTGCGAAGAGAACGTGAATTTCAAAGGTTTATTCATTGCTAATCTGCATCCCTCAATCAGGAAAATGATTGTGATGCACACTGATACAAAAGCGATGAAAATGGCTGACATTAGAAGGTTGGCTCAAAAAGCCTGGGGAGCTGAAGTCTCTGCTTCCTCAGAGCGAAAACCTGCTAAAACGGCCGTGTTCGCCACTAAAGCCAGCAGGGTTGACGACTCGCCTCAGCTCGAGGGAGCTGAGGTTCCTGAGCCCGCTAAGCCCCGGCGCAAAATAGGCAGGCAGGACCGCACTAAGCGTCAGAGCCGCCGTGAGCGCTACGGGGAAGGCAAGGGCACAGGCAGAGCCTATCAGAAGGCTGGACGAAGGGAGTCGACTGCAACCCGCCTGGACAGGCTTGAACAAGCCCTGCTTGAGAGATCAGGACAGGGTAAACCTTCCGCACTGAATGCCGGAAGCGTGAATGAGCTTAGTGGGACCACGCCCCTTCTCACTGGAGGAGGCGGGGATCCATCCCAAACCCCTCCCTCAGTCTATCTGATTGGGTGGGAGGGTTCCTGCCTGGAAGAAGGCTGTGACTCTGAGTTGGGCGCTGACCCCGCCCCTGAAGTCAAAGAAAAGGCAGGCTTCCAACAATTCTTAGGGAATCTCAGCCAGAAAGGCAAAGCAAGGCGTATTTATATCAAGGTTTCTCTTGAAAACGTCTTAGATAGAGAAGCACTGGTTGACACTGGGGCTGAAATTAGTTTGATGTCAGCCGATCTACTCAGCGAGCTCAAACGAGTAGCGAAAGGAAAAGGCATCAGACTTAAGGTAGAACCGTGTAAGATAGATATTTCCAGCTATACCCAGGATCATGCCAGGATCACACACCGAGTGTGGGTGGCACTTAGGTTCGGGCCAATGAACGTGGTGCATCCTGTTTACATCTCTAGGTTTAAAACAGAGCCACTACTCATTGGCCAAGACCTGCTTGACAGGCTGGAGCCTCTGGTGGACTGCCAGCGTGGAAAATTGTGGGCTCAGGTCAAGCACCCTAAGCCTGTCGTACAGCAAAAAGGGGGGTTCAGTGGTTATGCTGTGATCACACAGTGCCCACTGAACACCATAGCTGAGTTGGAGGATTCTCCTGGTTCCTCTGGACGAGAAATAAATGTCTCTTCTTGCTTTCCAAAACTACAGGGAAGTCCTGCCCAGGCCAGCACTCCCACGGTCTCCCAACTACAGGAGCAGTGCTCCGAGCAGCTGCTTGACCCGCCAGGTAAAGCACACCCCTTTTTCATCCCTGAAGAAGAGTGGATCTCCCTGTCCGGTAATGAATGGGAGTCCTTTCTGTGCGCCCTGGTACCTCAGGGGGACAAGGACTACCACCCCATGGTGGTGGGAGGGGTCCAGGTGGCAGAAGTGCAGGTTGATGATGTAATTCTCAGCCTCAGCTCTGAGAAGTCCATAATCAGTGAAGGTCTGTTCGAGGACCTGTCGCGAAGCCGTCAGGTGACCCTGGTGACGCAATCACAGGGTCTGTGGTGGGCACCCCCACCTCATAGGTCCATTTGGAGCAAAGGAAGCTGTGCAGCTTCCATCTCCATCGGAAAAAGGAAGTTTGCTCACTACTTCCAGGTAGCACCTCAGCTGACCCATTCGGTCTGTATTGGTGCAGACCTGTTGGTTCGACTGGGCGCCCAGCTGGACACAGTAAACAGTGTGCTGTGGACACGGGTGAACCCAGATGCCCACTCTCTAAGCGGCGACCCCGAGAACATTCGGTCAGGTCAGACGATTCCTCAGGCCTGCCAGGTAGTAAACGAATCGGACCTGATCGTTCCTGCGTCAACAGCAGGGTTTCCGGTACGCCTTGTCCTAAAGAAGGGACAGAGGATGGATGCTGGCCGAGATCAGGCATGTGTTGACCCAGCTCTCCCGTGCAGGGGCCAAACTGTCTCTGGCTAAGGGACAGTGGTGTAGGACCCAAGTGGAGTACGTGGGACTATTGGTTGGAGCCCAAGGCATACAGCCACAGTCCAGCAGAGTCCAAGCTATCCAGAATATGAAGTCGCCCACTAACCTGTCTGAACTGCGCAGCTTTCTGGGAGTATGTAATTATTCCCGGCAGTTCATTGAGGATTACGCTGAAATAGCAAGGCCCCTCCACAAGCTGCTGCAGAAAGACGTGCCCTTTGAGTGGGGACCTTCCTCAGAACAGGCTGTGATGGAGCTGAAGCGCAGACTCGGTAGTGCGCCGTGCTTGGCCTACCCTGACAAAAATAAGGTCTTCTACCTTGAAGCAGGGTTCTCAGAGCACTGCCTTGGGGCTGCTCTGAGTCAGGAATATGACCAAGAGCGAAGGGTGGTGGCGTATGCCAGTCGAGCCCTGAACCCAGTGGAGCAAAAGTTCTTGGACTGCGAGAAGGCCCTGTTGTCTACGGTCTGGTCAGTAGAACACTTCCGTAGTTATGTAGGGGGACAAAAGATCATCATCGAAACCTGCCACCAACCTGTGACATTCCTGCATAGCCAGAGACTGAAAGCGGGCAGGGTGTCAAATAGCAGGATTGTGGCATGGATGAT
The DNA here is from genome assembly GCF_055471065.1 of Atractosteus spatula. Lineage (NCBI taxonomy): Eukaryota > Metazoa > Chordata > Actinopteri > Semionotiformes > Lepisosteidae > Atractosteus > Atractosteus spatula. Next base: position 1,968,893 of record NW_028296631.1, read on the forward strand.
GGCCCTACAAGGCTATGAGATAGAGGTACGTTATGCACAGAGCAAGAAAATGTACCTGGGACAGGGCCTGGCTTTGGGCCAAGTGTGTCACGGCTGTGACACTGACATGGAAGCTCCAGAAACAATTCCCGCTGCTGAGCTACCGAACAATCACCGGTACTACGATGAAAACGTGGGCCAGGGCTTACCCATGGCCTATGTTGACGGTTGCTCTTTTCGCCACGAACAGCAGGTGCTAGCAGGGGTAGGAGTAGTCTGGCAAGACAATACTCCCTGTGGGCCGACCCGCTATAAGCTAGGACCAAAGACTAGTCAGTATGCGGAAGTAGCTGGGGTGCTGATCACCCTCCAGCAGGCCCTGACAAATGGCCTTAAACAATTTGTCATCTGTAGTGACTCGAACTACGCCCGACATAGCTTCGTGTCCCATCTTCCGTATTGGAAGGGTACCGGCATGAAAAATGCCCGGGGCAAGGAAGTAAAGAACAAAGAGTTGTTCCTGGCCAGTGACAAGCTCACGACCGAGGCTGGAATGATGGTTTACTGGAGGAAGGTGAAGGGACACTCCCAGGTGAAGGGACCCGACAAAGACGGGAATGATGAGGCCGACCGGCTGGCTAAATCTGGCTCCTTAGAGGGTGAACCCTGGCAGTTCCAGCAGGAATGGCTACCCCCAGAAACCGTGGCTGAGGTCAAGGCGGTCACCCGAAGCAGGGCTAGACAGGATGTCGGAGCTGACCCTCAATCTGTAGTGCTTGGGTCACAGGGTTTTAACACCGATCTTGCGGAAATGCAGAAACAGGACCCAGCAATTGGGCTAATGTATCAGCATATCGCTGACCCAGTGCGTCAACCTCTTTCGGAGCAGGTGCTGAGCCAGTCTCCAGAGCTGAAGGAGCTGGCAGAGGTGAAAGACAACCTAAAAATTATAAAGGGGTTGTTGGTTTGTGTACCAGTTGCACAAGGTGTCCCAAAGTGGGTAGTTCCCCGCTGCCATCGGGGGGTCATGATCCAACACGCTCATGACGAGCCCTGTGGGGGTCACCGGGGAATCAAGGCCACGTACGACACTATCCAGCAGGTGGCATTCTGGCCTCACATGGGCCAAGACATCGCCGCGTATGTAAAGGGGTGTCTGACGTGTAGCCAGTTCCAACCATCACGGCCCTTGCACCGTGCACCACTCCAGAAAAAGGGCATGACATTCCCCTGGTCCAATCTACAAATGGATTGGGTGGGGCCGCTGGTGAGGTCATCCAGAGGGAACAAATATTTCCTCACGGTTACGTGTGCATTCACAAAATGGATTGAGTGCCTCCCAGCACCCAACGACACGGCAGAGACAACTGCAGTGCTGTTGGTGAACCATGTGTTCAGTCGATGGGGACTCCCCCTGACCGTGGACTCGGATCGGGGAACCCATTTCACAGCTACAGTAATGGCAACCCTGTGGAATATGCTTGGGGTCAAGGCCCAGTTGCATATCTCCTACCACCCTCAATCCTCGGGCCAGGCAGAAAGGGCAAACCGAACGGTGGTTAGTATGCTCAAAAAGTTTGTCTCCACCAGCAGTAGGGACTGGGACATTAAGCTGCCCCTGGTTCTGATGGCCATCCGAGCCACGCCCCATTGCTCTACGGGGGTGCCACCTTTTGAGATGATGACAGGTCGGAAGATGACTCTTCCCCTACACTGTCTTTATGGGGTGGAGGACCTGAGCACGACGGGGGCTGCTACGGCCCATCAGTATGTGTCAGCAAGCACATCTGCAGGCAACCTTTGCTTTTGCCCAGAACAATCTGGGAAGGAGTGCAGAGGGTAGGAAAGCATACTATGACCGAAAGGCAGTTAACCAGGAACTCCAAGTAAGAGACAAGGTCCTGTACTTCCAATTTGCCAAACCCACAGGGGTGGCCCGGAAATTCTTACCCAGTTGGACAGGACCCCACGAGATTGTCGATAAGGTATCACCGGTAGCTTATCGAATTCGGATTGAAAAAGGAAGGCAATCTCTGGTCTATAAGTGGGTGCATCGCAACCACCTCCGGTTGTATCGCCCACCTCAAATGGCGCCGGAGGACACAGAATAGGGTTAAAAGTCTAAACCCGATCAAGAGGGGGGTGCCCCTTTGTAGCTGCAGGTAGTTAGGTACTGTAGTGTAGGTCCTCCTAGGAAAATATATTCAAAATTATAGTGGAACTGTACCATGTGCCTCATCTGTGTTCCAGAATGGGAATCCTAAAACTGCCACGGCTGGTCCTGACAGTGCTGTGGATCGCTTCGACACAGCCCCTTGAAGTTGTGGAACCCGGTCCTCCTACCGGCATAGTCCTGCAGGACGCTCCCGGATTGTTGTTAACAAATTGCAGAACATATACTCAGCGAGTGTATGTGCGGCTGGACCCAAGTGATGTGTTTCGGAAGCACATCAACATGAACAGTAGGGTGTCCCATCATGGCAGGCAGTGGGCTAAGGATGCTGTATGGCATGCCCAGCTAGACACTATACACATGCTCCGCCAGCTGAGGAAGGCAACAGTCAGCCAGGAGGAGATGACAGGCCTCAGCCGCCCCAAAAGGTTCTTGGGGGGTCTGATTGCTGCGGCCTCCGCCGTGGGCTCGCTATTTTCAGCTGGTCTGTTTGCTGCTTACACTGTCACCCTGACCACCCTGAGAAGGCAGGTGTCTGGGTTACTTAAGGAAATGCCAGAAATTCAGGACAGGCTGTATCAACAGCAGCAGCGGCTGGAAAGCCTAGGGAAAACCTTACAGGGCACAATATTAGCAGTAAACCTTCATGCAGCAGTGTTAAATAACACCCTCCACACCGTGGGCAGGATTGTCGACGTGTTACAGTGGGATTATGCTTACGTGCAACAGGTCAGGATGCTGATGCAGGATTTGCTTAGGGAGCTTAGTGCCAAGATAACTAGCTTAGCCATGGGACAGATTCCAACTTACTTGCTTCCACTGTCCTTAGTAGAAGAAGTACTTAGGACAACCACTTCTGAGATGGTGCAGCCATTACAGGTACATTTTGCATACAGTCTAGGCAGTGCCATTCCTATACATGTCAACCCTGAAGCCAAGGAAATAGGTTTCCTGTTGAACCTTCCCATCGTGAGTGGCAAGGATATCTATAGACTCAAGTCTATATCGAACGTTGGCTTCTGGAGGGGGGACATGCATGTGAAGTTGACCACCCCACCGCTCGTAGCTTACCAGGAGGATGATCCAAATTTGTATCTTGTTCCAAACCTGGAACTGTGTATATCAACCAAGGATATCCACTGGGTATGCCCAAGTAAGCCATTCCTTAGGGACACAACTCAGAGGTTGTGTGGTATCAGAAAGGGGGCTGCCACTGAAAAGTGTAAAGCCACAGTGACGAGCAAAAGTGAGGTTAACGAACCCCAGGTTGAGCAGGTGGGAAAGAAATGGCTGGTCAGCACACCACAGTTAACGGTTACAATAACATATGACAGGCATGATACAGCTACCGAAGTGCAGCTACCCAACCAAACAGTTTTTCTACAAGTTCCTGAAGGAGCGATAGTGCATCTCAACGATTTAGCACTGTATCACCTGGAGTCAGAACTATACGAAACGGAACTCGAGATTGTGGACGCTTTCAGAGGACACGGCATTGACTTGGATGAGAGAATCCAAGAGACAGTAAGTCTTGAGGGTGTACAGGTAGTCGAATTTGTTCTTAACGACACAAACTTAAAAACTACACTGGTAGGTCCCAAGCACAGTCGTTGTGGATCCTCTGGGGCGCTAGGAACAATAAACGTGGTCATCTTGACACTGCTGCTGGGTAGCTGGATCATGGCTGGGGTAATGTGTTGGATGCTGTTCTCTTGTATCAAAGCCTTGCGGGGTAGTTTGAATGAGACAAAGGGAGCAATGGTTTATCACCGAAATCAGGTAACCACTCCCAAACGTCTGCCTGCTGCAGAGCTATCCGATACTGATAGTGAACTGCCGGAAGTTTAAGGTCTAGAGCTAATGATGATGCCCAATGCCTCATTCCTAGGTACCTTATAACTGAGAGCAGGTATACGCAACGTTCTTTCCAACACTATTTCCTGTACAAATTCTCGAGAGGTAATGTGAATATTGGGTGGTAGAATCCACCGTGGTACAACAAACATCACTTAACTCTGTTTTTGTTTTGAAGGCAACAACGCCTCAGGACCTCGTGACCTTCAAAAAGGGGGGATATGTAGCGGCAATGCTTGTTAATAAGACAGAATTAAGCGTTGGTATGCTCCTAAAGGAGGCCCCATCTCACCCTCCATCTCTGTGGTGCAGCCACAGAGAAAGAATTCATGCAAGCTGATTTAAGATGTTTTTCTTTTGATAAGAAGCAAGCTCCCAGACGGGGATGCAATTAGCTAAGCCTGGCTATAATGATCAATGGTCATCCACTGGCGCCTATCTGTCTAGGGAGTGCCGAATGGACATCTGGACTGCATTTCTAAGTGTCAAGAGTAAGTGACTTATATCTCACCTTGACCAACCAATCAGGGACTGGCAGGGCGTGGTAATACCACGTGGGTCTCCAATGCCCGCCAAACTCTCAACCAATCAGCACACATCTGGGTCTTGATCAAAAAGGGAGCGCAAGCTCAGTTCTGGGCTCTCCTTGGCCATTTTCGCGCATCCTCAGAGACAATCACGTGACAACTGCTGTTGTCTGCAAAAGGACTTGGACTTTGTTCTAAGCGCGAGGCCGAGGATCCCGTACGTATTCAGAATTCTACCAACGTGAATGCTCCGCTTGATCAACGGCAGCCTACAGTTGGACCCTCGTCGACAACCTGAATAGCTTATTCAGAAGCAGCGCTGGACCGGGAACGAACCAGCTTCTTCCCAGGCAAAAGAGTGACTTGTGAGGACTCGCGGTCACACTCTGTGCATAGAGACTTTCTACTAGCCAGCCGGACTGCTGGTAGATCCCCTCGGAGCAACGACTGCCCTGCGCGCCGCAGTCAGATTCCTCCGGCCTTCCTACTCCGAGCTGCACCTCGACTGGTTGGCCGGTAGCCAGAGGACGCCGACACAACGCCCATTGGACAACCGCTGCAACAGAGCCTGTCAGCTGGTTTGGTGTTCGTGCCGGGAAATTCCAAATCCAAACACAGTGGATAAGTAAACCCCATGTTCTACATTGCGTCTCGAGAATTTAATTGTACCTCAACACAAGTTGTTATCAATTTAATTCATGAGTAATGTATTTACTTCCGAGTTTAGAGTAACAGTGGGTAATAACACTGATTAGCGATTTGGTAACCGAACGATATATATTGACATATATTCTCTGTTGTGTATCTCTTTGTGTTTGCATCTCTTCGAGATTATATACCTTGTATATTGATAACCCTCACAGTAAGGTCTGCCGCTCGTATCCAGGCAGACTAGTATATGTTTGGTGCACAGTTTATATTAATAAATGTATCTCGTGTATTGAACCCGTGTGTGTGCGTTGTTAGTTGTTCTGACGATTGATTTTCTAAAAGCCCCAACGAACAACCTCGTGATTACTGCTACAATTGATAATTGTCTCAGTAAACCCATCAAACCACTACACTATCAAGACCAGCCATACACAGTACAGTTTATGTACATACAGTAATGTTTATGTTCCTAAATTAATATCGTTTATGACCTTCAGATGCGTTATGCTCCTCTTCTTTTTATGCTCAGCTACTAAAATTTCCCTTTAGTGGTAAAATTCCATATAAATATTCAAAACTAAGCGGATTGAAATGTGCACAGTAAAGACATTAGATGATGAAATCTTTTCACTACCAACCAATGCACCACGAGTGCCCCTGTCGGTCATTTTGGCCAGCCAATCACTTACCGCGGTGCCCTACGGTGCCCTGCGGGTTGGTTACTGTACCACGGGTTTTTACCGCTCATTTTGAATGGCTGCATCTGTAGGTTGTCTCTCGCAGTGTTCAGGAATTGCATTCCGAAACTGAGTCAGATCAAAAGTTGTAAGAAAAGCACCTATGGTGTCGGTTCTAACAGCTTTATTGATTCGATGTTAAAGGCCGGAAATGGGGCACAAGACACGCGACCGCAAAAAGCGTCGCCATCTGCTTCCAGCTGCAAAATGCCGTTTGCGGAAGCTGAAGCATTTGAACTTGAACTTTATTGCCATATGTAACCGGTACTGGTACAATGGAATTCTTACTTACAGAAGGTCTCTCGATTGTAAAACAAGTGTAAAAAACAAGACAAAGTGCAAACAGTGCATCAAGACAATGTACAAACAAACAATAGACAATGTGCAAGTAAACATGTAGACATTTCTTTCCAAGGCAGCGGGTACAAGCGATCTCGCGTTTTTAAACCACCAGGAAAAGCAAAAAGGCACTTTTCCTTGCTTGCGCCGGCACACAACGACGTGAGGAGGACACCGTAGTCAGCAGGATTCGAACTTGCGCGGGGAGACCCCAATGGATTTCTAGTCCATTGCCTTAACCACTCGGACACGACTACAGCGAGCGCCGCCATTGCTGCGTTCTTGCTACAATCTCACATGGATCGCGAGGCGCCGGCGGAAACCTTTTTCAAAGTCGTTCTCCATTAAAAAAAAAACTTTTCCAAAATACAAGCCTTGCAGACAGACACACCTCAGAGGACTTAAGGGTTGCTTCATGTGGGAATGATAAAGTCTCCCCGTCCGGACAGGAAAATGGCACTTTGTTAGACACAAAAAAACAATCAACAACAGACAAATGTCTACAAGCATTTTAGAAGCCGCTCTTGAAATAGCTCTTACATTCGTGTTAGACGCAGGAATCGCCTTTTTATTGACGCTCTTACGAACGCCATGGAAAGCAAAACAAAGCAAAGCAGAGCAGAACAAAACGAACAAAATAAAACCCTCACGTCCTGCACTTGAATATAATGCCATTACGTTCCGAAGCGGTATTGGACGTCATCCTAGCACTGCAACCCGGGGCGTACGGTATATGGGAACGAGCACACGTCACGAATTGTCTCTAATCACTCTCTGCACTGTAAGGCGCCTTGAAGCGTGCACCCTCAGCATTCATCTTTGCGCATCTGTGAAAGGTAAACTCTTGAGCAAACTCTGAACCAGACACTCAAACTCCAGCTAGCATTAGGGGTAGCATTCCCACGCTACTTGAACACTTTGTTTACGCTCAGTGCTGGATTTTGGGAACTTTAGGACGAGTGGGACTTTTCTTCTATCTGTCAATTCGTTTTGTTTTGGAGACTCTTGGCTGTCTGTGTTGTATAGTGCAGCTTAAATAAAACGTTTTCGAAAACTGTGCCGGCTCAAAAGTTGTAAGAAATCCTCTCCAGCTCTTTTAAGTCTCTTCAGTTTTGTCATTTAAAGTGAAACTAGATGTATAACTGGAGCCTCACTTATGCAAATGGTGAGGCTCCAGTTCGACATCTAGTTTTACTTTATATGACAGAAGTACGTCAGACTGCGCCGGACTGGGGGATCACTTCCGGTTATTTTTACCATCTTAAACATTTGAAATCCTCCCCTAGGCAATTGTGACACTTCATCTTGGCTCCACCTAGGACACTCTTCAATCTTCCATCACTTCTCTCTTCTCCCGCAACACTCTCGTCTGTCGGTAGTATGTGGCGTCTTTGCATTACCACCAATCTCACCACAGCAAGAAAGCAACAGGTTTTGGCAAGAGAGGAGGAGACTGCCTGGCCCAAACAGGGATCGAACCAGAGACTTTGGCGTCACTAGCACCACGCTCAAACCAACTGAGCTAACAGGCCTTGTTCCCACTGTCCTCTCTGTGCTGCAAAAAATGGAATTCAGGGAAGTTTCTTTTGTCCTTCTTTGAATAGAAAGCCCTGCAATTCAGTGTACGGGCTTTCTCGTGCTGTTTAATGGTTCTTCAAAAATTCAAATTCAAATCCTACACTGGCCTGAAGTGCCCCCCCATTTCACAGCATTTTTCAGCTGATTTAAATGTACCTAAAGGAGAAGCATTATTGAAGACCATCAATTACCAAGAGCTTTTGTCAAAGGTTTTGGTGGTCACTTTTAATGACCACAGAGAGCTATGACCTCGGTTTTACATCTCATCCAAAAGACAGCGCCTTTTTACCACACAGCGTCTCCGTCACTATACTGGGGCATTGGGACCCGCACAGACGTCAGGGTGAGCGTCCCACCGCTGGCTCCATTAACACCGCTTCCAGCTGTAAGCTTTGCTTTTCCCTGTAGGTCATCCTCATCTGAGTACTGACCTGGCTCACAGCTTCTAAGCTTCAGTGGGTTTTCAGTTGCGAGTTGAAAGGGGATGCAAGTGATGGAGCCGCTCGCTGCAAAAGCCACTGCATTGGCCAGGAATCGAACCCGGGCCTCCCGCGTGGCAGGCGAGAATTCTACCACTGAACCACCAATGCACGCTGCAAGGGTCTACCAAAAAGACGCTTTTTTACCACTCTGTGCTGGATGTTGGGTCCCAAGGGAACTTCTGGACGAGTGAGAATTTTCTGCTATCAAAATTTGGTTTCGGAGACTTTTGGCAGCCTACAGATGCAGCCATTCAAAATGCGCGGGCGATACCGCATTATTTTGCGGTACGCTGTACGCAGTCTACCGCAAGCTACCGGTAAATACCGCGAGTTACCGTAAATTCTCCTATAATACGACAAGCAAAATAATAGTATCCGGAATTTCCGCAAGGTGGAGCTAATAAAGCTCAACCTCTCATGTTTGAGCTGTGGCCATCAAAGTCTTTAACGAAGATATTACTAATAGTATTAATAATGAATGACCTTGGACAAGCTGTAAGTGTAAACTCAAAGTATTGCCCTGGTCAACATTCTTTTTTTCATTGACCGTCTTTGTAAAAGTAACACCACAGCATTTTGCAATCACGCATTTGTTTCCAATCATGCAAAGTACAGTAATTTTTGAGAATCGATTCACCATGCCTTTCACATGCTCATAAAAGAGATTGATTTAGGAACATAAACATATTACCGTATGAAAACTGTACTGTATACAGTATGTATATGTATATTTAATGTCTTAACTGTGCCCGTTTAAGTATTGAATATTCATATCTGATTTTACCACTGAAGGGAAATCTTAGTAGCTGAGCATAAAAAGAATAGGAGCATACTGCAACGCGTGTGAAGGCCATAAACGATATTAATTTTGGAACATAAACATAGAGTATATGGCTGGTCTCGGTACTTTAAAGAAAACATACACGAAACATGGTTTCATTATGACCAGAATCGGTCTTGAGATATTTTTAACTTGATTTACAGTATTTGAGAGGTATGTCTTAACACCGATACTACAGTGCTTAAGTACTGCTCACGTATATGTTTCTAGGTTTATATTATGCATTTCATATGGTCAAATTACTTTTGAGCAACTAATAAGAAGCGCGAAACGGTATGCGTTTTAGTTTCGTTTTGTGCTGGGACCCGTGGATTGATTAGAGATATCAAGTACATACAAGTCATTTTTTAAATGTTGTAGTTCGTCTTGAAAAAATGTTACGAGTACATCATCTATCAACAATTACACAGGTTCTGTTTCCATATTGCGGATTTTGGTTACGTAATATTATTTTCTAGATTTCACGTTGTGAATATATGATTTGGGCAAACAGAGCCGCAAAGAAGTACATTATGGGTTGTTGTTGTTTTTTTTGCAGTTTTATCTAGAACAAGCGATGCTTAAACCTTTGTCTGATTCTTGTGAAACTATCCACACGACAGTTACAGTACCTAGGAGTTGACTTCAGTGATGTCACTGATGGGATGTTTCTAAAAATCCATCCTCTGTAAAACGTCTTCTCTAGTTGTCCTGCATATGTATTCGCTAATGAAGCTGTGTGTTCTGAGCCTGGATCTCTACATTTCTGTATGAACCAGCTTAGAGGGCTAAAGACAGCTTGTGTTTAAATTGAGTGTAAGGCAATTTATGCTTCTAAAGTCATGGTCAGCATTTATTATTGTACTGTGCTGTAAACTTGTTCTGTGCCTAGTCACATTATTTTATAGCGTTTTTATAGTGTTATCAAATCCGGTGGCGCTGTGTGTTAGTTTCCTGACTCCCATGTCACATGGTCTGTGATTGAAACCTGTGAAACCGGTTTAATTCGTCACAGCCAGCACTCCGGCAGAGAGGGGGTTGTGCTCGTAAAGTAGAAGCAGGCGAGATTTCCAGCGAAAGACACCTCCCCCCCACCCTCATACGATTCGCATTGTAATTACACATTCTAATTGTATTACACATTGTACACATGCTTAAAAGAGAAGAGAGAAAACGCAAGCCTTCTTCAGGTGTGAGGGTCTTCTGCTCAGAATGAAACGCTAAAATGTAATGTAGGCTCTGAATGGGTTCAATTATGATTTGGGCTTGATTAAGGTCGCTGCCTTTCATCTAAAACCCTACTTGAATCCTTCTAAACTAAAAATCAGTGTTAGTGAGTTCTAAATAAAGAGGTATCCAGGTAACAGTGAAACGGGCGACAGTCTGGGGAGATCGCCCGTTTTCCATGTAAATAGTTCCCTGGTTCCGCACCCCTTGGTGTTTCTCTCGCTCTCTCTCGGGTCACCTGATCATTAGCTCGAAAGATTTCAGTGCTTTGTGTATATTCTAATGGTAGTGGGGGCAGGGTGTGTGGGAACAGGTTTGGTTGAAATTGCATTGGAGATCTATGTTCTTCACACCTGAAACATTTTCTCTGAAAGCATTTTCTTCGCAGTTTAACCGATCTTGTTACAGCATGTTACAGTTTACTATTATTAACCATATTAATTTTAAGTGCTTAATGCCATTTTTTGACCAGGCACGAATATTCTTAAGTCCATATCTTCGCAAGGGAATCAGTGCGAATTGCAATACTAATTAAATTAAAACTACTAACTACTAACTAATACTAATTAAAACAAACCAGAAACGTGTTGTTCTGTCTAATGACATTACAAGTGGAAAGATTACAGATTTTAATCGTCTTTAATTTTGTTATGTTATACATTTTAGAAACGTTTCATCCATACAAACACCACAAAACTATTTTCGATTGTATTTCTGAATAGTATGTTACACTTAGTTCACTGTTTTAAATACATCTAATTAAGAAAGTTAGGTGTTAGCATAAACTATTAGCAATCAATAATATTAAATTTAGCACTGTAATAAGATGTTGCACTTTCCCCCGCATCTTGTAAAAATATATTTTCATTGTTCAAATATACATTAAGTCTGACTATCATATAATAAGTTAAATACAAAACTAAAGAAAAAATAGGGTTAAATATAATTCAAAATATTTTGCTAACAATGTTAACTGTTTATGAATAATAAAATGTATTAACTAAGGAGTAGGATGGCACAGTTGACTATGCAGAACAGGGTATCACGTAGCTTCAACTGGCTGTGATCACTCAGTATGTTGATGGTATTCTGAGTGCTTCCCCTGATGAGGAAACCCACAAGTCTGAGTTGCTTCAGCTTTAGAGTGTCTAATAGAAGCAGTTATGATAAGGCCCTTTTGTGTCTAGCATTGTGAAATTGTAACAGGGCCTGGGTGCAATGTTTTTTACAGGGTGAGCACAACTCTTAACAGATCTGCTTAAGGGGGGAGTGCAGTACAAGGACAAGATTGCCTTGGTTCCCGCAGCAAAAGCCGCCTTTAATAATTTGAAACAAGTTCTCTTACAGGTGCTGAGACTGGGGTTTCCTCAGATGGATCAACCATTCCTTTGTATTATTGCAAGTTGCTGACAGAGGCCACCCAAGGAGCCCGCGAGCAGGTCCTGGAGGCGTGGGGACCACCACCTGAAGGAGGGCACAACCTCATCCCAGGAGAGTGGGTGTGGATCAGGAAATTTCCTTCACAGGTTCTCCAGCCCAGGTGGGACGGACCCTACCAGATCCTGTTGACAACCGAGTCTGCGGTTCGAGTGGAAGGAAAAGATCGCTGGATCCACGCGCCACACTGCCGACGAGCCTCATCCCCATTTACAGACTCAGAAAGAAATCATTTCTGTTTATAAGAATAATTGTTGCTGTAGGACTATGTTCCGCAGGGATTAATGATCATCTCTCCCACAAAGGAGAACATGGAATTAATTCCTTTTTAGGCCTCTCCTATCTGACAGCTAAGAAAACCAACCAAAGTGCCTGCTGGGTGTGTGCCACATTACCCAAATATGTACAGGGAGGACTTCCTATGGGAGCCATTCCTTGGCGTCTCGAGGAAGTCATAGGCATGATCATTTGGAGGGATAATTTAGGAGATTTTAATATGACAAACTATGGGGGGTTGCCATAACACGACGCTCAGTGCTGGATTTTGGGAACTTTAGGACGAGTGGGACTTTTCTTCTATCTGTCAATTCGTTTTGTTTTGGAGACTCTTGGCTGTCTGTGTTGTATAGTGCAGCTTAAATAAAACGTTTTCGAAAACTGTGCCGGCTCAAAAGTTGTAAGAAATCCTCTCCAGCTCTTTTAAGTCTCTTCAGTTTTGTCATTTAAAGTGAAACTAGATGTATAACTGGAGCCTCACTTATGCAAATGGTGAGGCTCCAGTTCGACATCTAGTTTTACTTTATATGACAGAAGTACGTCAGACTGCGCCGGACTGGGGGATCACTTCCGGTTATTTTTACCATCTTAAACATTTGAAATCCTCCCCTAGGCAATTGTGACACTTCATCTTGGCTCCACCTAGGACACTCTTCAATCTTCCATCACTTCTCTCTTCTCCCGCAACACTCTCGTCTGTCGGTAGTATGTGGCGTCTTTGCATTACCACCAATCTCACCACAGCAAGAAAGCAACAGGTTTTGGCAAGAGAGGAGGAGACTGCCTGGCCCAAACAGGGATCGAACCAGAGACTTTGGCGTCACTAGCACCACGCTCAAACCAACTGAGCTAACAGGCCTTGTTCCCACTGTCCTCTCTGTGCTGCAAAAAATGGAATTCAGGGAAGTTTCTTTTGTCCTTCTTTGAATAGAAAGCCCTGCAATTCAGTGTACGGGCTTTCTCGTGCTGTTTAATGGTTCTTCAAAAATTCAAATTCAAATCCTACACTGGCCTGAAGTGCCCCCCCATTTCACAGCATTTTTCAGCTGATTTAAATGTACCTAAAGGAGAAGCATTATTGAAGACCATCAATTACCAAGAGCTTTTGTCAAAGGTTTTGGTGGTCACTTTTAATGACCACAGAGAGCTATGACCTCGGTTTTACATCTCATCCAAAAGACAGCGCCTTTTTACCACACAGCGTCTCCGTCACTATACTGGGGCATTGGGACCCGCACAGACGTCAGGGTGAGCGTCCCACCGCTGGCTCCATTAACACCGCTTCCAGCTGTAAGCTTTGCTTTTCCCTGTAGGTCATCCTCATCTGAGTACTGACCTGGCTCACAGCTTCTAAGCTTCAGTGGGTTTTCAGTTGCGAGTTGAAAGGGGATGCAAGTGATGGAGCCGCTCGCTGCAAAAGCCACTGCATTGGCCAGGAATCGAACCCGGGCCTCCCGCGTGGCAGGCGAGAATTCTACCACTGAACCACCAATGCACGCTGCAAGGGTCTACCAAAAAGACGCTTTTTTACCACTCTGTGCTGGATGTTGGGTCCCAAGGGAACTTCTGGACGAGTGAGAATTTTCTGCTATCAAAATTTGGTTTCGGAGACTTTTGGCAGCCTACAGATGCAGCCATTCAAAATGCGCGGGCGATACCGCATTATTTTGCGGTACGCTGTACGCAGTCTACCGCAAGCTACCGGTAAATACCGCGAGTTACCGTAAATTCTCCTATAATACGACAAGCAAAATAATAGTATCCGGAATTTCCGCAAGGTGGAGCTAATAAAGCTCAACCTCTCATGTTTGAGCTGTGGCCATCAAAGTCTTTAACGAAGATATTACTAATAGTATTAATAATGAATGACCTTGGACAAGCTGTAAGTGTAAACTCAAAGTATTGCCCTGGTCAACATTCTTTTTTTCATTGACCGTCTTTGTAAAAGTAACACCACAGCATTTTGCAATCACGCATTTGTTTCCAATCATGCAAAGTACAGTAATTTTTGAGAATCGATTCACCATGCCTTTCACATGCTCATAAAAGAGATTGATTTAGGAACATAAACATATTACCGTATGAAAACTGTACTGTATACAGTATGTATATGTATATTTAATGTCTTAACTGTGCCCGTTTAAGTATTGAATATTCATATCTGATTTTACCACTGAAGGGAAATCTTAGTAGCTGAGCATAAAAAGAATAGGAGCATACTGCAACGCGTGTGAAGGCCATAAACGATATTAATTTTGGAACATAAACATAGAGTATATGGCTGGTCTCGGTACTTTAAAGAAAACATACACGAAACATGGTTTCATTATGACCAGAATCGGTCTTGAGATATTTTTAACTTGATTTACAGTATTTGAGAGGTATGTCTTAACACCGATACTACAGTGCTTAAGTACTGCTCACGTATATGTTTCTAGGTTTATATTATGCATTTCATATGGTCAAATTACTTTTGAGCAACTAATAAGAAGCGCGAAACGGTATGCGTTTTAGTTTCGTTTTGTGCTGGGACCCGTGGATTGATTAGAGATATCAAGTACATACAAGTCATTTTTTAAATGTTGTAGTTCGTCTTGAAAAAATGTTACGAGTACATCATCTATCAACAATTACACAGGTTCTGTTTCCATATTGCGGATTTTGGTTACGTAATATTATTTTCTAGATTTCACGTTGTGAATATATGATTTGGGCAAACAGAGCCGCAAAGAAGTACATTATGGGTTGTTGTTGTTTTTTTTGCAGTTTTATCTAGAACAAGCGATGCTTAAACCTTTGTCTGATTCTTGTGAAACTATCCACACGACAGTTACAGTACCTAGGAGTTGACTTCAGTGATGTCACTGATGGGATGTTTCTAAAAATCCATCCTCTGTAAAACGTCTTCTCTAGTTGTCCTGCATATGTATTCGCTAATGAAGCTGTGTGTTCTGAGCCTGGATCTCTACATTTCTGTATGAACCAGCTTAGAGGGCTAAAGACAGCTTGTGTTTAAATTGAGTGTAAGGCAATTTATGCTTCTAAAGTCATGGTCAGCATTTATTATTGTACTGTGCTGTAAACTTGTTCTGTGCCTAGTCACATTATTTTATAGCGTTTTTATAGTGTTATCAAATCCGGTGGCGCTGTGTGTTAGTTTCCTGACTCCCATGTCACATGGTCTGTGATTGAAACCTGTGAAACCGGTTTAATTCGTCACAGCCAGCACTCCGGCAGAGAGGGGGTTGTGCTCGTAAAGTAGAAGCAGGCGAGATTTCCAGCGAAAGACACCTCCCCCCCACCCTCATACGATTCGCATTGTAATTACACATTCTAATTGTATTACACATTGTACACATGCTTAAAAGAGAAGAGAGAAAACGCAAGCCTTCTTCAGGTGTGAGGGTCTTCTGCTCAGAATGAAACGCTAAAATGTAATGTAGGCTCTGAATGGGTTCAATTATGATTTGGGCTTGATTAAGGTCGCTGCCTTTCATCTAAAACCCTACTTGAATCCTTCTAAACTAAAAATCAGTGTTAGTGAGTTCTAAATAAAGAGGTATCCAGGTAACAGTGAAACGGGCGACAGTCTGGGGAGATCGCCCGTTTTCCATGTAAATAGTTCCCTGGTTCCGCACCCCTTGGTGTTTCTCTCGCTCTCTCTCGGGTCACCTGATCATTAGCTCGAAAGATTTCAGTGCTTTGTGTATATTCTAATGGTAGTGGGGGCAGGGTGTGTGGGAACAGGTTTGGTTGAAATTGCATTGGAGATCTATGTTCTTCACACCTGAAACATTTTCTCTGAAAGCATTTTCTTCGCAGTTTAACCGATCTTGTTACAGCATGTTACAGTTTACTATTATTAACCATATTAATTTTAAGTGCTTAATGCCATTTTTTGACCAGGCACGAATATTCTTAAGTCCATATCTTCGCAAGGGAATCAGTGCGAATTGCAATACTAATTAAATTAAAACTACTAACTACTAACTAATACTAATTAAAACAAACCAGAAACGTGTTGTTCTGTCTAATGACATTACAAGTGGAAAGATTACAGATTTTAATCGTCTTTAATTTTGTTATGTTATACATTTTAGAAACGTTTCATCCATACAAACACCACAAAACTATTTTCGATTGTATTTCTGAATAGTATGTTACACTTAGTTCACTGTTTTAAATACATCTAATTAAGAAAGTTAGGTGTTAGCATAAACTATTAGCAATCAATAATATTAAATTTAGCACTGTAATAAGATGTTGCACTTTCCCCCGCATCTTGTAAAAATATATTTTCATTGTTCAAATATACATTAAGTCTGACTATCATATAATAAGTTAAATACAAAACTAAAGAAAAAATAGGGTTAAATATAATTCAAAATATTTTGCTAACAATGTTAACTGTTTATGAATAATAAAATGTATTAACTAAGGAGTAGGATGGCACAGTTGTTAGTATGTTTTTTGTTTTGTTTCTTTTTCATAAATACAACAGTAGTACCTGATGTCTCAGTGGCTTTCAAAATTAAATCATGCATGCAAACCTGTGAACTAGAAAGATAACTAAGATATTGTCATGGAAATATAACTATCAAGGAAGCCACAAAAGAGAGTTCTCACCTGAGTAAGGTCTTTATTTCAATATTGCAATATTGGGAGCCCTGCTGCCACTTCGCAAAGTGCAACCAGAGACTCAATTTGTTACAAGCAGTACAGGGTTTTTATAAGACGTTGCGCTGTAAAAAAGTTCAGCACTTGGTCCCTTCTAAAACTTCCCCTTTCTCTAAGAGAAAACAGATTACATCATAGAGCGAGAGAAGAAAAACTAGATTTGTTATTCAAAGCTTATCGGTTACTTTCAGCTAATTCTAATGACCCAGACAGCATATATTGTTTTGGTACATTGTCTTCTAAACTAACCTAAACAGTGTACTTTGTTGACGAACTGTTTTCTAAAATTCTGCACGCACTGTAGCACAGCAGTTACATCCTTGAAATATATTATCTAAAAGCACCAATATATTTTTTTCAAAGCTCTCTACATTTTTAAGAATCAATTTACTTATTAGATTTCCACTTTAATATCCATCCATTTATAATGGTGGCGAAGTGGTTAGCATTGCTATCTTGCAGCTGAAGAAAGATGTGAAGACGGGGGTTTGAATTTAATCCTTTCTGTAGGGGGTTTAGACTTCTAAGTCACAAGCTGGGGTTTATGGCAGGAAAGGGGGTTAACTGATAAGGATTGCAGATGCAAGCTAGGAACCCCCCTGGGTGTAATGTTAAACTGACCATTTGCCCAGAACATCGTAAACTGGCCAAATACCATGAGCCCCCCTCTTTACCATCAGACCGAGTGACGTCAGAAACGGAGAAGAAAACACTATTTAACCCAAAAGTTTGTAACAGTACGTTGAACAATGCTTCGGTTTTGTTGTTTCTTGCGGGAAACAAGACTTCGGCTTTATTGTTCCTTGCATGCAATAAACTCATCTGTTTTACTTCATCTCAGGATCAAGAACCTTATTTCTTCTGTTACAACAAATTTGGCGTAGTCGGCGGATGCTCCAGAAGGCGCAGAACTTCCCATCGGCAGGAGAGACGGTCAGCGCGCACATAACTAAGAGGTAAGGACTCCTCTTTTATTTAAAAGTCCCGACTCTCTCTGACCGATTGGGAAATCTCTGCTCCCTGCGAGAATCGCCCGAGATGACGGAGTAAACGTGAGTTTCTGAATTCCTCTGGCCCGGGGAAGGCACCGGTGTATGTAATGGGTTGGTTGCTGTAAGCCCAGAATTTGGTCTGGCAGGGGTTCCGCGGTATTGTGTACAGGCGTTCGAAGCTGGTGTATGCCTTAATTGCGCGTGGAGTTTTGAACGGGTTTTGGACCCTTACCGTGAAGTTCAGGACTGGTGTGGGTCTTAATTGCACCCGGAGTTCTGAAGGTCAGAACTGGTTTGGGTCTTAATTGCACCCGGAGTTCTGAGGCTCGGGATCGGTGTGGGCCTTAATTGCGCCCGGGGTTCTGGAGCTGAGTGGTGCATTAAATGCACGTATAATCCAGGATTGGTGTGGGCTTTAATTACGCCCGGGGTCCTGAGATTAGCTACGCCTTGATCGTGCACAGATTGGAGTGGCGTGGTTTCTGGCGTGGGTTTTTTTGTTTTAAAGGAAACAGGAGTAGAAGAGATATATGCATGTATGTTTTTGGTGTTTTCCTTGTTTGTGAAATACATATACACACGCACGACACTAACATAAACACACCTCATAATAAAAGAGCAAAGCATTAAGTAGCAGGATTTAAAGGACGTTGAGACCCGAGAATCGCCCTGATTGAGCTCAGTGCGTAAGTCCACCCCGGGGCAAAAGCAGCGATGCTGGCGTTCTGGGGATGGTGAATTACTGATCAAGAAAGGGGGTTTTCGAGGTCTCGTTTCTTACCTGTGAACAGTGCGGTGTAAATCCTCTCTAAAGTCTCTGAGAGGTATTTAGATCCGGAGGTAACAGACGCCCTTGGCTGAATGAGTGCAGGAATGCACAGGTTTTTCAAGTGAAAGCATCCCCCTACTGAATGAGCTGTTACCTCACACACGACAAAAGTAAATCTTAAAGAGACCGAACATGTGCGCTAACTGATGGTTTGAGAAAGTGGTGGAAGGGTCCGTTTAAATATCGGAAAAGTGTAAGTTGACGGAAAAGAAGGAGAAAAATATGGAAAAAGCTATGTTTGTCAGAGGGAATTTGGGGCGAAGACGCCTGTAAAGAAAGCATATGAGTATTGATTGGCAAAAGCACAAGCATGTAGCTCCCACCCTGGTGCACGGCCGGCACCAGTAGTGGCAGATACATGACGAAAAAGAAAGAAATTGGGATGTGACTTAAAAGTGTGTTTACGGGGAAAATAAAAACCCGGAAGAAAATATACTTTACTCGCTACGAAAGAGTATAGAAAATAAAAGCTAAAAGAGGCAGTACAGGAGAATGAGAAACTAAAGAAGGAATTAACTTCTGGTCACGCTGCACTGGTTAATGTGCTGCAGCCAGCGACTAAGTTATATCCTGCTCTCCCACAGGGGAACAAACAGGCAGGAAACGAAAATAATTGGGATCAATTCCCTCAGTGGCCATATGGAGAAGGGGGGTCTGATTGGGATAACACTTGGTATGAGTGTGATAAAGACGGATCAGGGTCTCCCCTGTTAGAGGGAGGGCGCCCGCAGATCTGTACTCTCACTCGAAGTGGGAAAGGACTTGATGTAGCAGGGGCTGGCGCCGTTGATGACAGCGCCACTCTAACACTGTCTCGCACCCCGTCGAGGGGGTCTGCAATCGCACCTACCTTCCCTGATTTCCCCCATACGATCAAATCCAAAACCGTAAGATATTGACCGGTGGGCTAAAGTACCGCACCCGAAATTAGAAATGCAGCGAACCTGGAGTGCGCTTCAGGAATTAAAAGGATTCATGTAGAAGTAAAACAAGAATACAGCACATTGTATTACGAAGAGAAAAATATATTCTCGATGTGTATGTGTGTTTTATGAATTTGTGTGCCGGCATGTATGTGTGTAACTGTGAGTTTTGGTATACTAAATGACGGTGTGAGTGTGTTTAGCCAGCGGGACTGGCTAGAGACGTAACTAAAGAGACTTGACGAAAATCAACTTAAGGAGATTGGAAAATATAAGAGCGTCTGAAACGTATAAGTACAGTACAGGTGGACGTAAAAGTAGTTAAACAGTTTTTGTATTATTATAAATTATTATAAATTGTAATTTATACAATTAGTTGCAATAGTGGAAACAATTTGGTTTTATTCGAATGTCTCGAAACCAGACATGCTGAAACGCTGTAGGTTTAGAATCGAGACTGGGGAGAATAACGTCTTGTGAGAAAATCTGTTTACCTAACGATTAGATCCTGTAAATCCCTTGTAGCCTCCCTAAGTCTGTCCCAGTCCAGTGGATAAAAATGTACTGTTAATGGAGTGTTGGTTTCTCTGTTAGGGGATACTGGAGCACTACTGTCCTGCTTGTTTCACTCCTCTGTTCAACAGTGTACTATAGAGCAATGTATAGGGGAAGATGGCAGGAGGCCACAGGAGTATTGGAACAGCAAGTTTTACTTGCCGAGTACCAGATTTTAATGGGTGGTTTTATTCCAGATCTATTGGGTTGGAATATTATGCATTACAAAGAATGACTATGCAGAACAGGGTATCACGTAGCTTCAACTGGCTGTGATCACTCAGTATGTTGATGGTATTCTGAGTGCTTCCCCTGATGAGGAAACCCACAAGTCTGAGTTGCTTCAGCTTTAGAGTGTCTAATAGAAGCAGTTATGATAAGGCCCTTTTGTGTCTAGCATTGTGAAATTGTAACAGGGCCTGGGTGCAATGTTTTTTACAGGGTGAGCACAACTCTTAACAGATCTGCTTAAGGGGGGAGTGCAGTACAAGGACAAGATTGCCTTGGTTCCCGCAGCAAAAGCCGCCTTTAATAATTTGAAACAAGTTCTCTTACAGGTGCTGAGACTGGGGTTTCCTCAGATGGATCAACCATTCCTTTGTATTATTGCAAGTTGCTGACAGAGGCCACCCAAGGAGCCCGCGAGCAGGTCCTGGAGGCGTGGGGACCACCACCTGAAGGAGGGCACAACCTCATCCCAGGAGAGTGGGTGTGGATCAGGAAATTTCCTTCACAGGTTCTCCAGCCCAGGTGGGACGGACCCTACCAGATCCTGTTGACAACCGAGTCTGCGGTTCGAGTGGAAGGAAAAGATCGCTGGATCCACGCGCCACACTGCCGACGAGCCTCATCCCCATTTACAGACTCAGAAAGAAATCATTTCTGTTTATAAGAATAATTGTTGCTGTAGGACTATGTTCCGCAGGAATTAATGATCATCTCTCCCACAAAGGAGAACATGGAATTAATTCCTTTTTAGGCCTCTCCTATCTGACAGCTAAGAAAACCAACCAAAGTGCCTGCTGGGTGTGTGCCACATTACCCAAATATGTACAGGGAGGACTTCCTATGGGAGCCATTCCTTGGCGTCTCGAGGAAGTCATAGGCATGATCATTTGGAGGGATAATTTAGGAGATTTTAATATGACAAACTATGGGGGGTTGCCATAACACGACTTTAACCTGCACAACATTACAATATCTACAGGAGCGAGGCTTAGAGCCCACGAGTTTCACAGGCTCTTACGCTCCTAAATATAACAGAAGCCATACACCACCATACCTGACTCTCAATAAGGAACGTGAGGGAAACATATGTTTTCAGCACACTAATTGGTCTGCACTTGGTTGGATGGAGTCGTTGCAACCTTACCATCGCTGCAAATATATCCACCTCTACCTTCCAAATTCCAGGATGGGATCGGCACACCCCACAATTCAGTATAAGCTTCTTGTTTTCAGAGGCATGGGGAGCGCCAAACGGAACATCTTTCATTTGTGGAAAACGAGCCTACCCATGGTTGCCAGCCCAGTGGTCTGGCTCATGTTATTTAGGATATGTGGTTCCTCATATCCGTGTTCAAATCCACAGCCCCTTCGGACCTAACCACAGACCACAAAGAAAATTGGCTGATTGGGAATATTATTTAGGTATAATATTTCCACAAGCCGGCATGAACTTTCTGAGTCGAGAGTTAATTCAAATGGCCTCGACTTTAGAAGAATTAGCAAATTCTACCTCATCTAGTCTGAAGGCTGTTAATGATGAGATGGTAGCCCTCAGAACAGTGGCCATGCAGAACCGACTAGCTTTAGATTATGTACTGGCGGCCCAAGGAGGAACTTGTGCAGTAATTGACACTGAATGCTGCACATATATTCCTGATAATTCTGAGCACGTCTCAGATCTGGCCCAACACATTTACAATGAGGGACAGAAATATCAGGACTATTATACTGAAAATTGGGGAATTGGGTCTTGGGTAAAGTCTGTGTTTGGGGCCTGGGGTGGAACCTTTTTATAGTGTGTATCTGTAGGAGTAGTATTGTTTATATGTATAATTGTAATCATCACATTCACAAAAACATGTATCACATCTTGCTATAACCGTGGAACGTACAATGACATGGCAATACATACCTGTTCGCCAAGAAAGGAAAGATCTGCCCTGACATTGTATGTATAAAAATAGGCTACACTGACGTATGCCATATTTTATAAGGGGGGAATGAAGAAAGATGTGAAGACGGGGGTTTGAATTTAATCCTTTCTGTAGGGGGTTTAGACTTCTAAGTCACAAGCTGGGGTTTATGGCAGGAAAGGGGGTTAACTGATAAGGATTGCAGATGCAAGCTAGGAACCCCCCTGGGTGTAATGTTAAACTGACCATTTGCCCAGAACATCGTAAACTGGCCAAATACCATGAACCCCCCTCTTTACCATCAGACCGAGTGACGTCAGAAACGGAGAAGAAAACACTATATAACCCAAAAGTTTGTAACAGTACGTTGAACAATACTTCGGTTTTGTTGTTTCTTGCGGGAAACAAGACTTCGGCTTTATTGTTCCTTGCATGCAATAAACTCATCTGTTTTACTTCATCTCAGGATCAAGAACCTTATTTCTTCTGTTACAACACAGCACTGGGGTCCTAGGTTCAATTCCTGCCATCCTGTGTGTGAGGGGTTTACATGTTCTCTCTGGGTTAGATGGTTTTTCTCCATATGTGTGATATGACTCCCTCTCGCACTCCAAAACATACTGGTAAGTTAATTGGTTTATGGGAAAACTGGCCCTGGCGTGTGTGTGTTTGTGTCTGTCTGTCCTGTGATGGACTGGCGCTATGTCCAGGGTGTATTCTGCCTTGTGTCCTTTGCTTACTGGGATAGGCTCCAAATCCTCTGTACTGGATAAAGAGATTAGAAATGGATGGAAGTAAAGGCACTGTGTGGATGGAACTATACACAGTGTTAGAAACCCACGATGAAATGGCAGCATCTCACTGAGAATAAAATATTTTATAGTGCTGGCTTAAGGAAACCTTTCCACCTTTCCACCTCTCTTGCACATCAGTATCCATACCTAGTTATTTAAACAAATTGCCTCTAATTATAAACATCTTAATATGCTGGCTCTGTGGATCCGCATCAGCAATGTTTGCCCATTCCTTCAATTCATGTGCATCCAACACACAGTTCAATGCCAGCACCTACACATAATCTAAAATACAATCCTTATTTCAGTATCTATGTAAACATATAGTCTGTTAACTTCATCATCTTCATCAAAAGTATGCCTAACCCCATTAGGAAGTGTTCTTGTTATAAGTGTATTCCTCAGCTTTCCCCAAATTATCTTCTTCTTGCCAACATCTCTAGTCTTTTATCCTGCAATAACTCAGCCAACACTTAAATCTCCAAAAGCTGCTTGTGTTAATTTCTTTAAATCACAAATATCATGTGTAAATACTGGCCATGTAATACTCTGCATTGTGGAATAATAGTTTATTTTAAAGGGAACTAGAGAAATCAAGAAAGGCTTTTTTCTAGAATTAATAAATGCACATCCTGTTCACTGGGGAAATTAAGTCCACACCGAGCAATCTTCAATATGTTCAGAATATGACGGCAAGAATCCTATCAGGGATGCATTACACCTGTTTTCAAGTCCTTGCACTGGTTACCTATCAGATTTCGAGTCAACTTCAAAATCCTTATCCTCCTTATATACTGTCCTACAACTGTTATTATTGATCACCGAATTATTGTACTTGACATGACTTCATTCAGCCTTTCCTGAACGTCTATGACAGGCAGAGAGAGTGCTGTTTCTGGTGCGATCTTTTGCAGCTGACATTTCACTGTTTTAAACGAACAAGAAATTAGATTGCTCATAAATCAGTTATTCTATATAAACACAGCGTAATTGCCCTCCGAAAATCCTCTTTTTCTTGTTCGTTTTAGAGACCTCGATCGAAACTGATTTTAGATGTCAGAAAGGATTTATTTTCTCTGTATTTCCTACATTGCTTTGTCGAGATTTTAACTTTATATCTAACTTTATATCTAGGCTCAGATTTCAACTATAAATCGTACAGTAATTAATAGCAGTAAATACTGATGTTTTGCGCCCTCTTACCACAAAAATATATGTTTTGTAGCTAGGATTAACTTTATTTCGTACGCGTAGCTACTCCGATTCAGACACCGAACAGTTAAAGATGGCGGCAAATCAGACACCCAGAGGGGGGAGGGGGGGGGCGTCTTCTCGCCTCCATAACTAAAATGCCAAATAGGAGTGGCTTAAGCGACATACACAGTCGTGTAACTGACAGATTGAGGTAGCCTATCGTGTAAATTTCGCTTTGTTGCTGATAGGTTAAGCTTTCGAAACTCTGCCCCAAAGTCATGTGACTGATTTTTCGCCCTGTTTCGTTGGTTAAACGCAATGATCACAAGCACCACCATGGTAACTGGGATGTGTAGTTTTTAATTCCGTTTGAATTATAACTGTACGTACTGTCTTCATATTTGGCCAGGGCTTTAAAGAGAAGGCGTGCCAAAAAATTTCGGTGCCGTCGTCTCCGCTTTAAAGGTACCCCCGTGCTGGAAGAATTTGACCTCGGAACGTTTGCCCAGCGTAGTTATAGTGGACATAAAAACAAGAGTTCGCTGGCATTATATCCTAGAAGACACAGACCGGCACCAGACCGGTAAATGCTTGATGAACTAGGGATTGGACAGTTTCCAAGTGCTTGTACAATCGATGGAAATGTTCAAATAAATGTGCAAAAGAAATAAAATAATCATTTATTTCTTTATCATATTGGCTAGCTAATGTCCTCTCTTTGCTAGTTAGTGGCTGTGTTTCTGCGTTGGGTAGCAACGGGTGACTGTTCTCAGGCGGAAGATGTAAACAGCTTAATTTTCATGTTAAATAATTTTTAAAAATTAAAATTCATTCTATACAGCAATCACATATTTGGGTACTGTTTCATAAAACTTTCATGCTTAAAATGTTTAGGGAGAAATGGAAGACTGGTGTGTATTTTTTCTTTAAACTATCAAGACCAGCCATACACAGTACAGTTTATGTACATACAGTAATGTTTATGTTCCTAAATTAATATCGTTTATGACCTTCAGATGCGTTATGCTCCTCTTCTTTTTATGCTCAGCTACTAAAATTTCCCTTTAGTGGTAAAATTCCATATAAATATTCAAAACTAAGCGGATTGAAATGTTCACAGTAAAGACATTAGTAAAGGTGCACAGTAAAGGCACCACGAGTGCCCCTGTCGGTCATTTTGACCAGCCAATCACTTACCGCGGTGCCCTACGGTGCCCTGCGGGTTTGTTACTGTACTACGGGTTTTTACCGCTCATTTTGAATGGCTGCATCTGTAGGTTGTCTCTCGCAGTGTTCAGGAATTGCATTCCGAAACTGAGTCAGATCAAAAGTTGTAAGAAAAGCACCTATGGTGTCGGTTCTAACAGCTTTATTGATTCGATGTTAAAGGCCGGAAATGGGGCACAAGACACGCGACCGCAAAAAGCGTCGCCATCTGCTTCCAGCTGCAAAATGCCGTTGGCGGACGCTGAAGCATTTGAACTTGAACTTTATTGCCATATGTAACCGGTACTGGTACAATGGAATTCTTACTTACAGAAGGTCTCTCGATTGTAAAACAAGTGTAAAAAACAAGACAAAGTGCAAACAGTGCATCAAGACAATGTACAAACAAACAATAGACAATGTGCAAGTAAACATGTAGACATTTCTTTCCAAGGCAGCGGGTACAAGCGATCTCGCGTTTTAAAACCACCAGGAAAAGCAGAAAGGCACTTTTCCTTGCTTGCGCCAGCACACAACGATGTGAGGAGGACACCGTAGTCGGCAGGATTCGAACCTGCGCGGGGAAACCCCAATGGATTTCTAGTCCATCGCCTTAACCACTCGGCCACAACTACAGCGAGCACCACCGTTGCTGCGTTCTTGCTACAATCTCACATGGATCGCGAGGCGCCGGCGGAAACATTTTTCAAAGTCAGTCTCCATTAAAAAAAAAACCTTTCCAAAATACAAGCCATGCAGACAGACACGCCTCAGAGGACTTAAGGGTGGCTTCATGTGGGAATGATAAAGCCTCCCCGTCCGGACAGGAAAATGGCACTTCGTTAGACACAAAGAAACAATCAACAACAGACAAATGTCCACAAGCATTTAAGAAGCCGCACCATGTTCTTGCTACAATCACACACGGATCGCGAGACGCCGGCGGAAATCTTTTTCAAAGTCGTTCTCCGTTAAAAAAAAAAAACCTTTCCAAAATACAAACCTTGCAGACAGACACGCCTCAGAGGACTTAAGGGTTGCTTCATGTGGGAATGATAAAGTCTCCCCGTCCGGACAGGAAAATGGCACTTTGTTAGACACAAAAAAACAATCAACAACAGACAAATGTCTACAAGCATTTTAGAAGCCGCACTTGAAATAGCTCTTATATTCGTGTTAGACGCAGGAATCGCCTTTTTATTGACGTTCTTACGAACACCATGGAAAGCAAAATAAAGCAAAGCAGAGCAGAACAAAACGAACAAAATAAAACCCTCACGTCCTGCACTTGAATATAATGCCGTTACGTGCCGAAGCGGTATTGGACGTCATCCTAGCACTGCAACCCGGGGCGTACGGTATATGGGAACGAGCACACGTCACGAATCGTCTCTAATCACTCCCTGCACTGTAAGGCGCCTTGAAGCGTGCACCCTCAACATTCATCTTTGCGCATCTGTGAAAGGTAAACTCTTGAGCAAACTCTGAACCAGACGCTCAAACTCCAGCTAGGATTAGGGGTCGCATTCCCATGCTACTTGAACACTTTGTTCAAACCAGGCTGTCCGGACATGAGTTGGCGCGCTCCAGATTTTCTTTTTCTTTTTTTTCCCTCGTACTCGAGGGTCATTTTCCTGTTCCACATGCAATTTCAACATCTTCCTTGGGAGATGTCAAGCCAGCAAGCCACTGCTGTGCTTCAGTGGCCGGTGTGGAGTTCAGTGGCCCTGTTGTACACGGAAAGCACATTGAGCTCCTTGGACATGAAAAGTTCCAGTTAAAAGCCATTTGTCATCCTTTCTCTTGGTGTCGATGTTGCTATTGTATGTAAAGGTGGCAACTTGCTCAGCGAGCAGGCGGAGCGCACAGCGAATGCAGATGTGTCTGAGTTGTGTGTCCAAGTGGCTGCAAAAGGACAGAGCTCCTGGCGCGCTGTGGCTTAGTTGGTTAAAGCGCCTGCCTAGTAAACAGGAGATCCCGGGTCCGAATCCCAGCGGTTCCTTTTTTTGTTCTGTCTTCTCGAACAGGACTGGTCATTATGGACAACCGCCTACGGCTAGACTTAATTAAATGCAAGTATTCATTTCCTGTCTTGAACGACTTGTTTTTCTTAGAATGCAACTTGCAAAACATGAAATGCAAACCTTGCTAATCAGCGCTCGCGGCTGGAAAACAAAAAAGAAGTCAGCAATGTTTTTTCTTTAACCTTAACCCTGCTAATGGAGAAGAGTTAAACGACCGAGTCTACGCAGCTTAAACGGTCCGCACGTCGGGTTCTTAGCTGAAAGGGTGGTAAATCAGGCTCACCCAGTCCTTAATCTTTTAAAGAGGATAAAAAATTGAACCTAGTCGCCACATCACATACATCCTGTTCAATGATAAGAAGGTGACATCTGTCCTCACTCCAGAGTAAATCACACGTTGAGGGCATTTTTTTTCCACTTTACCGTGAGTCGGGCTCGGCTGCACAGAGGCGAGAGCAGAGCAATGAGGTCACGGGGACAGAGGAGTCACACGCTGGCGGTTTGAACACGCGGAAGATCACTGAGGGATCTACAGTATATGGACCCTCTGTGCGCCACCCGTCCAAACTCTGGACTCTGAATCCTGCCATCCGAGTTTAGATCTCGGCGGAACCTGAGCCGCAGTTCCTTCTTAAAACGTAATCTGGTGAGCATTTCTAGAATCGTACTTGTATAGATGCAGCCTTTAATGTGTTGCTAGGTTAAAATTGATGACTTCTTGAACTTCAGTAGGCAATTGCCCTCTTGATTTCGGATTTAATTGCTTTACTACAGGGGTGCTTTTATGATGACAGAGTCATGTTCAGGTACTTTGCTGGATGGAGGAAGCTCATTTCGGACTCTGTGATCTGCTCACCTGGAAAGGTCTGCTGTACTACTACAAGAGAGAAGTAGAGTCTGGAAGAAGGGACAATTTTATGATGCTTTGGAAGAAAGTGTTTTTTTTTTCTTTGAAATTGAAATGAATCAGAATATCAGTGCAAAGGACAAACTCTTGGTTTGGTTTAAAGAGATATGGTTTTAAACAGACACAATGTAGAAAACAGGTGTTTCTCACTTTTGGAAAAGAATGGACCGGGGGTAATGTTTTACTAGTTGCAGTGCTGAGCTCACTGGGTTGCAGTCGTGCAGTGTGACGCCAGTGGCGCAATGGATAACGCGTCTGACTACGGATCAGGAGATTGTAGGTTCGACTCCTGCCTGGCTCGGGTCACTTTTAAACGCATCAGGCTACTCCCTAAGTAGCCTGTGCTACTTACTGTATGTGGGTGTAATCGTACCCAGTACGAGATTTCCTTCATGTAAATGAACTGCACCTGGGCTCAGTACGGTGCTGAGAGCCCAGCGTTGCTGTTCTAATTAGCACGCACTGCATCGGCTATGAACCCGAACATTTCAATTATTCCGATCAGTAAGTCAACACGTAGTCCACATGAAAGGTAGAAATATTCTCGTCTGTCTCTTGTTTGTATATAACTGAATGTCCCTGACAATGTACTGTTAGTTTTAATTGAAGAACGGCATTTGTGTTCAAATATAGCAGACAAGTTTACGTAACTGCTCATGCGACACTCAGTTATAATTAGTCAAGAAATAAAGTCGAACAACAGCTGAGGGTTTGAATGTGAACGTATCAGATTGCAGCGCCTTTTACTTCCATTGACAAATGATAGAGATTCGAAGAGAGATCCTTCAGACTGGCAAGCAAACCCACGGCTTTTTCGGTTTTCTATCTAGGCAACGTTGGTGTCTGCAATAGCATAAATGAAAGCACGATGCAATTTCTGTGGCTACATTTGTTGCACTTCATGCACAGTAAGAGTGTTTCTAACACCAAATAAAAACTCAACAATTAGCGATCACGCCTTCTCCTCAGTTAACCCACTGAAACCCTCGCTGATAAGAATTCTTTACTGCGTGCTTTACGAGCACCTATCTTGTCGGTTCTTTGAGCTTTATTGATCCGATTTTCAAAGGCATAAGTAGAGCACCAGACGTGCGAACGCAAAATGTGTGGTTATCTGAAGAATTGATTTCCATGGCAGCGGGTCCAAGCGATTTAGCGTTTTTATAGTACCAGAAAAGGAGAAGCGGCACTTCGCCTCTGCCGCGCAGGCACACTACAACGTGCGGCAGATGCTGTAGACGGCAGGATTTGAACCTGCGCGGGGAGTCCCCACCAGATTTCGAGTCCATCACCTTAACCACTCGGCCACGACTACAGCAAGCTCGCCACTGCCGCATTCCTCCTATAATCTAACACGAGTGCGAGGTGGCTGGGGAAACCTTTTCAGAGTTGCTCCCCGTTAAAAAAAAATACCTTTGACAAAATACGTGCCGGCAGACAGACACGCCTCCGAGGGTTTAAGGGTGGCTTCACGTTCAAAGGATAAAGTCTCCCCGTCCTGATGTCAAAATGCAACTTTGGCAGACAGAAAAAACATCAACAAACCACAAATGTGGACAAGGATTTTACAAGCTGCACCACACTGCACTTTGAAAAGCATTTAAATTAGTGTTAGACGCAGGAATTGCCTTTGGTTTACGCGCTTACGAAAGCCCTCAGCTCCTGCAGTTGAATATAATGCCGTTACGTGTCGAAGCAGTAACGTACGTCATCCTACCACTGCAGCACGGGGAATATAGGGAAATGAGCACACGCTACGAATCGTCTCAATCACTCCCTAGAGTTGTAAGGCGCATTGAAGGGTGCACCGCCATCATTAATCGTTGCGCCTCTGTGAAAGGAAAGCTCTTGAGCAGTTTTGAAACAGCTCGGATGAAACACTTGATTGCTTCCATGTGCATCTGGAGTTCATTTCTTATTTTCACTTCACGCCGCCCAAAGCATTTCTAAAACAGGAAATTCGCGTTTGGGAATGCGCCCTGCCCTAAAAATAAAACAGGTCTACGGGTCTGAAACCTGCTCCACAGAAAACAGTTTTGTTGCGCTTTTGATCAAAGGGAGATTCGTTGTTCTTACTTTTTGATGACATAACATCCAAAGGGGCTTCTTTGGAGCTGAATTCCAACCAGCATCCTAAAGTTTCTTGGTGGTATCCTTTACAGTCCTCTGTTCGGTCGACAAGGGACTGAAGTGGGCAGCTTTCCTCACACATGCAGTGCAATGTACTGTAGTGTTCCCGTTCACTGAATTCGCAGTTCTGCATCAGACCTCTAACTCGTTTCCTAAGTCTTGGTCAGCTTGAATTTAAGCCACGAACCATGCTTCTACTGTATAAACGTCTAGAGGAATCACAAACTATTTGAGAGGCCATCATTCCAGGGGGAACTGACAAAGTCTATCTCTAAACACCTAGCGCAGTCTCTCGAGAGACTGTCAAAAATCTCTTTCTCCATTTGCGTTGCAAGTAAATGGAAACACAGTCTCAACCCAGAGTCACTTGGCAGTAGCGGCACTTAACCACTGTTATTGTCACTGCTTGTTACCAACGTTAGCCTACTATACCATGTTCAGCCACCGCTGGAAAACGTACTGCTCTAGTACCACACGTGTCAGACATGGAGAGCGACAAGTGTGTGATTTGAACCCATGCATGCAGAGCACAATGTATTAGTAGTCCACCGCCTTAACCACTCAGCCACGACTACAGCAAACGCTGTTATTGCTGCATTCTTGCTACAATCTCACATGGATCGCGAGACGCCGGCGTAAATCTTTTTCAAAGTCGTTCTCCGTTAAAAAAAAAAACCTTTCCAAAATACAAACCTTGCAGACAGACACGCCTCCGAGGAATTAAGGGTTGCTTCATGTGGGAATGATAAAGTCTCCCCGTCCGGACAGGAAAATGGCACTTTGTTAGACACAAAAAAACAATCAACAACAGACAAATGTCTACAAGCATTTTAGAAGCCGCACTTGAAATAGCTCTTACATTCGTGTTAGACGCAGGAATCGCCTTTTTATTGACGCTCTTACGAACGCCATGGAAAGCAAAACAAAGCAAAGCAGAGCAGAACAAAATGAACAAAATAAAACCCTTATGTCCTGCACTTGAATATAATGCCGTTACGTGCCGAAGCGGTATTGGACGTCATCCTAGCACTGCAACCCGGGGCGTACGGTATATGGGAACGAGCACACGTCACGAATCGTCTCTAATCACTCCCTGCACTGTAAGGCGCCTTGAAGCGTGCACCCTCAACATTCATCTTTGCGCATCTGTGAAAGGTAAACTCTTGAGCAAACTCTGAACCAGACGCTCAAACTCCAGCTAGGATTAGGGGTAGCATTCCCACGCTACTTGAACACTTTGTTTACGCTCAGTGCTGGATTTTGGGAACTTTAGGACGAGTGGGACTTTTCTCCTATCTGTCAATTCGTTTTGTTTTGGAGACTCTTGGCTGTCTGTGTTGTATAGTGCAGCGTGAAGAAAACGTTTTCGAAAACTGTGCCGGCTCAAAAGTTGTAAGAAATCCTCTCCAGCTCTTTTAAGTCTCTTCAGTTTTGTCATTTAAAGTGAAACTAGATGTATAACTGGAGCCTCACTTATGCAAATGGTGAGGCTCCAGTTCGACATCTAGTTTCACTTTATATGACAGAAGTACGTCAGACTGCGCCGGAATGGGGGATCACTTCCGGTTATTTTTACCATCTTAAACATTTGAAATCCTCCCCTATGCAATTGTGACACTTCATCTTGGCTCCACCTAGGACACTCTTCAATCTTCCATCACTTCTCTCTTCTCCCGCAACACTCTCGTCTGTCGGTAGTATGTGGCGTCTTTGCATTACCACCAATCTCACCACAGCAACAGGTTTTGGCAAGAGAGGAGGAGACTGCCTGGCCCGAACGGGGATCGAACCCGCAACCTTGGCGTTATTAGCACCACACTCTTACCAACTGAGCTAACAGGCCTCGTGCCCCCTGTCCTCTCTGTGCTGCAAAAAATGGAATTCAGGGAAGTTTCTTTTGTCCTTCTTTGAATAGAAAGCCCTGCGATTCAGTGTACGGGCTTTCTCGTGCTGTTTAATGGTTCTTATAACCCAAATCCTACACTGGCCTGAAGTGCCCCCCCATTTCACAGCATTTTTCAGCTGATTTCAAATGTACCTAAAGGAGAAGCATTATTGAAGACCATCAATTACCAAGAGCTTTTGTCAAAGGTTTTGGTGGTCACTTTTAATGACCACAGAGAGCTATGACCTCGGTTTTACATCTCATCCAAAAGACGGCGCCTTTTTACCACACAGCGTCTCCGTCACTATACTGGGGCATTGGGACCCGCACAGACCTCAAGGTGAGCGCCCCACCCCTGGCTCCATTAACACCGCTTCCAGCTGTAAGCTTTGCTTTTCCCTGTAGGTCACCCTCATCCGGGTACTGACCTGGCTCACAGCTTCTAAGCTTCAGTGGGTTTTCAGTTGCAAGTTGAAAGGGGATGCAAGTGATGGAGCCGCTCGCTGCAAAAGCCACTGCATTGGCCGGGAATCGAACCCGGGCCTCCCGCGTGGCAGGCGAGAATTCTACCACTGAACCACCAATGCACACTGCAAGGCTCTACAAAAAAGACGCTTTTTTACCACTCTGTGCTGGATGTTGTGTCCCAAGGGAACTTCTGGACGAGTGAGAATTTTCTGCTATCAAAATTTGGTTTCGGAGACTTTTGGCAGCCTACAGATGCAGCCATTCAAAATGCGCGGGCGATACCGCATTATTTTGCGATACGCTGTACGCAGTCTACCGCAAGCTACCGGTAAATACCGCGAGTTACCGTAAATTCTCCTATAATACGACAAGCAAAATAATAGTATCCGGAATTTCCGCAAGGTGGAGCTAATAAAGCTCAACCTCTCATGTTTGAGCTGTGGCCATCAAAGTCTTTAACGAAGATATTACTAATAGTAT
Source organism: Atractosteus spatula (assembly GCF_055471065.1). Taxonomy (NCBI): domain Eukaryota; kingdom Metazoa; phylum Chordata; class Actinopteri; order Semionotiformes; family Lepisosteidae; genus Atractosteus; species Atractosteus spatula. The sequence continues at coordinate 2,002,178 of NW_028296631.1, forward strand.
TAATAATGAATGACCTTGGACAAGCTGTAAGTGTAAACTCAAAGTATTGCCCTTGTCAACATTCTTTTTTTCTTGACCGTCTTTGTAAAAGTAACACCACAGCATTTCGCAATCACGCATTTGTTTCCAATCATGCAAAGTACAGTAATTTTTGAGAATCGATTCACCATGCCTTTCACATGCTCATAAAAGAGATTGATTTAGGAACATAAACATATTACCGTATGAAAACTGTACTGTATACAGTATGTATATGTATATTTAATGTCTTAACTGTGCCCGTTTAAGTATTGAATATTCATATCTGAGTTTACCACTGAAGGGAAATCTTAGTAGCTGAGCATAAAAAGAATAGGAGCATACTGCAACGCGTGTGAAGGCCATAAACGATATTAATTTTGGAACATAAACATAGAGTATATGGCTGGTCTCGGTACTTTAAAGAAAACATACACGAAACATGGTTTCATTATGACCAGAATCGGTCTTGAGATATTTTTAACTTGATTTACAGTATTTGAGAGGTATGTCTTAACACCGATACTACAGTGCTTAAGTACTGCTCACGTATATGTTTCTAGGTTTATATTATGCATTTCATACGGTCAAATTACTTTTGAGCAACTAATAAGAAGCGCGAAACGGTATGCGTTTTAGTTTCGTTTTGTGCTGGGACCCGTGGATTGATTAGAGATATCAAGTACATACAAGTCATTTTTTAAATGTTGTAGTTCGTCTTGAAAAAATGTTACGAGTACATCATCTATCAACAATTACACAGGTTCTGTTTCCATATTGCGGATTTTGGTTACGTAATATTATTTTCTAGATTTCACGTTGTGAATATATGATTTGGGCAAACAGAGCCGCAAAGAAGTACATTATGGGTTGTTGTTGTTTTTTTTGCAGTTTTATCTAGAACAAGCGATGCTTAAACCTTTGTCTGATTCTTGTGAAACTATCCACACGACAGTTACAGTACCTAGGAGTTGACTTCAGTGATGTCACTGATGGGATGTTTCTAAAAATCCATCCTCTGTAAAACGTCTTCTCTAGTTGTCCTGCATATGTATTCGCTAATGAAGCTGTGTGTTCTGAGCCTGGATCTCTACATTTCTGTATGAACCAGCTTAGAGGGCTAAAGACAGCTTGTGTTTAAATTGAGTGTAAGGCAATTTATGCTTCTAAAGTCATGGTAAGCATTTATTATTGTACTGTGCTGTAAACTTGTTCTGTGCCTAGTCACATTATTTTATAGCGTTTTTATAGTGTTATCAAATCCGGTGGCGCTGTGTGTTAGTTTCCTGACTCCCATGTCACATGGTCTGTGATTGAAACCTGTGAAACCGGTTTAATTCGTCACAGCCAGCACTCCGGCAGAGAGGGGGTTGTACTCGTAAAGTAGAAGCAGGCGAGATTTCCAGCGAAAGACACCTCCCCCCCACCCTCATACGATTCGCATTGTAATTACACATTGTAATTGTATTACACATTGTACACATGCTTAAAAGAGAAGAGAGAAAACGCAAGCCTTCTTCAGGTGTGAGGGTCTTCTGCTCAGAATGAACTTCAACTTGAACTTTATTGCCATATGTAACCGGTACTGGTACAATGGAATTCTTACTTACAGAAGGTCTCTCGATTGTAAAACAAGTGTAAAAAACAAGACAAAGTGCAAAGAGTGCATCAAGACAATGTACAAACAAACAATAGACAATGTGCAAGTAAACATGTAGACATTTCTTTCCAAGGCAGCGGGTACAAGCGATCTCGCGTTTTAAAACCACCAGGAAAAGCAGAAAGGCACTTTTCCTTGCTTGCGCCGGCACACAACGACGTAAGGAGGACACCGTAGTCGGCAGGATTCGAACCTGCGCGGGGAGACCACAATGGATTTCTAGTCCATCGCCTTAACCACTCGACCACGACTACAGCAAGTGTCGCCGTTGCTGCGTTCTTGCTACAATTTCACATGGATCGCGAGGCGCCGGCGGAAACCTTTTTCAAAGTCGTTCTCCATTAAAAAAAAAACCTTTCCAAAATACAAGCCTTGCAGACAGACACGCCTCAGAGGACTTAAGGGTGGCTTCATGTGGGAATGATAAAGTCTCCCCGTCCGGACAGGAAAATGGCACTTTGTTAGACACAAAGAAACAATCAACAACAGACAAATGTCCACAAGCATTTAAGAAGCCGCACCATGTTCTTGCTACAATCTCACACGGATCGCGAGACGCCGGCGGAAATCTTTTTCAAAGTCGTTCTCCGTTAAAAAAAAAAACCTTTCCAAAATACAAACCTTGCAGACAGACACGCCTCAGAGGACTTAAGGGTTGCTTCATATGGGAATGATAAAGTCTCCCCGTCTGGACAGGAAAATGGCACTTTGTTAGACACAAAAAAACAATCAACAACAGACAAATGTCTACAAGCATTTTAGAAGCCGCACTTGAAATAGCTCTTACATTCGTGTTAGACGCAGGAATCGCCTTTTTATTGACGCTCTTACAAACGCCATGGAAAGCAAAACAAAGCAAAGCAGAGCAGAACAAAACGAACAAAATAAAACCCTCATGTCCTGCACTTGAATATAATGCCGTTACGTGCCGAAGCGGTATTGGACGTCATCCTAGCACTGCAACCCGGGGCGTACGGTATATGGGAACGAGCACACGTCACGAATCGTCTCTAATCACTCCCTGCACTGTAAGGCGCCTTGAAGCGTGCACCCTCAACATTCATCTTTGCGCATCTGTGAAAGGTAAACTCTTGAGCAAACTCTGAACCAGACGCTCAAACTCCAGCTAGCATTAGGGGTAGCATTCCCACGCTACTTGAACACTTTGTTTACGCTCAGTGCTGGATTTTGGGAACTTTAGGACGAGTGGGACTTTTCTCCTATCTGTCAATTCGTTTTGTTTTGGAGACTCTTGGCTGTCAGTGTTGTATAGTGCAGCGTGAAGAAAACGTTTTCGAAAACTGTGCCGGCTCAAAAGTTGTAAGAAATCCTCTCCAGCTCTTTTAAGTCTCTTCAGTTTTGTCATTTAAAGTGAAACTAGATGTATAACTGGAGCCTCACTTATGCAAATGGTGAGGCTCCAGTTCGACATCTAGTTTCACTTTATATGACAGAAGTACGTCAGACTGCGCCGGACTGGGGGATCACTTCCGGTTATTTTTACCATCTTAAATATTTGAAATCCTCCCCTATGCAATTGTGACACTTCATCTTGGCTCCACCTAGGACACTCTTCAATCTTCCATCACTTCTCTCTTCTCCCGCAACACTCTCGTCTGTCGGCAGTATGTGGCGTCTTTGCATTACCACCAATCTCACCACAGCAAGAAAGCAACGTGTTTTGTCAAGAGAGGAGGAGACTGAGAGGTATGTCTTAACACCGATACTACAGTGCTTAAGTACTGCTCACGTACATGTTTCTTGGTTCATATTATGCATTTCATACGGTCAAATTACTTTTGAGCAACTAATAAGAAGCGCGAAACGGTATGCGTTTTAGTTTCGTTTTGTGCTGGGACCCGTGGATTGATTAGAGATATCAAGTACATACAAGTCATTTTTTAAATGTTGTAGTTCGTCTTGAAAAAATGTTACGAGTACATCATCTATCAACAATTACACAGGTTCTGTTTCCATATTGCGGATTTTGGTTACGTAATATTATTTTCTAGATTTCACGTTGTGAATATATGATTTGGGCAAACAGAGCCGCAAAGAAGTACATTATGGGTTGTTGTTGTTTTTTTTGCAGTTTTATCTAGAACAAGCGATGCTTAAACCTTTGTCTGATTCTTGTGAAACTATCCACACGACAGTTACAGTACCTAGGAGTTGACTTCAGTGATGTCACTGATGGGATGTTTCTAAAAATCCATCCTCTGTAAAACGTCTTCTCTAGTTGTCCTGCATATGTATTCGCTAATGAAGCTGTGTGTTCTGAGCCTGGATCTCTACATTTCTGTATGAACCAGCTTAGAGGGCTAAAGACAGCTTGTGTTTAAATTGAGTGTAAGGCAATTTATGCTTCTAAAGTCATGGTCAGCATTTATTATTGTACTGTGCTGTAAACTTGTTCTGTGCCTAGTCACATTATTTTATAGCGTTTTTATAGTGTTATCAAATCCGGTGGCGCTGTGTGTTAGTTTCCTGACTCCCATGTCACATGGTCTGTGATTGAAACCTGTGAAACCGGTTTAATTCGTCACAGCCAGCACTCCGGCAGAGAGGGGGTTGTGCTCGTAAAGTAGAAGCAGGCGAGATTTCCAGCGAAAGACACCTCCCCCCCACCCTCATACGATTCGCATTGTAATTACACATTGTAATTGTATTACACATTGTACACATGCTTAAAAGAGAAGAGAGAAAACGCAAGCCTTCTTCAGGTGTGAGGGTCTTCTGCTCAGAATGAAACGCTAAAATGTAATGTAGGCTCTGAATGGGTTCAATTATGATTTGGGCTTGATTAAGGTCGCTGCCTTTCATCTAAAACCCTACTTGAATCCTTCGAAACTAAAAATCAGCGTTAGTGAGTTCTAAATAAAGAGGTATCCAGGTAACAGTGAAACGGGCGACAGTCTGGGGAGATCGCCCGTTTTCCATGTAAATAGTTCCCTGGTTCCGCACCCCTTGGTGTTTCTCTCGCTCTCTCTCGGGTCACCTGATCATTAGCTCGAAAGATTTCAGTGCTTTGTGTATATTCTAATGGTAGTGGGGGCAGGGTGTGTGGGAACAGGTTTGGTTGAAATTGCATTGGAGATCTATGTTCTTCACACCTGAAACATTTTCTCTGAAAGCATTTTCTTCGCAGTTTAACCGATCTTGTTACAGCATGTTACAGTTTACTATTATTAACCATATTAATTTTAAGTGCTTAATGCCATTTTTTGACCAGGCACGAATATTCTTAAGTCCATATCTTCGCAAGGGAATCAGTGCGAATTGTAATACTAATTAAATTAAAACTACTAACTACTAACTAATACTAATTAAAACAAACCAGAAACGTGTTGTTCTGTCTAATGACATTACAAGTGGAAAGATTGCAGATTTTAATCGTCTTTAATTTTGTTACGTTATACATTTTAGAAACGTTTCATCCATACAAACACCACAAAACTATTTTCGATTGTATTTCTGAATAGTACAGATGCAGCCATTCAAAATGCGTGAGGTATTTCGCGGCATACCCCGGTGGGCGTGTCACAGTATCACGCGGTATGACGCAGTTAACGTGGTGTCACGTGGTTAACTATCCGGCGTCGCCTTGTAAAACCGCCAGGGGGAGCTTAACCTCTCATGTACAGCATTTGAGCCTTTAATTTTGAACTGTGTATTACAGCATGTTAATCATCAGTCATTAAAATGTTGGTATATTTTATGAAAGCAAGATTGCTCAGTTGTACAAAAGTACACAACCTACCTTTATCAGAAATATCAAAGCCTTTACTGAAGATATTACTAATAGTATTAATAATGGATGACTTTGGACAAGCTGTATACTCAAAGTATAATTTCTTTAGCACATTTGTACAAGCACTTGGAATCTGTCCAAGCCATACTTTGTCAGGCATTTTGTTTTACTTCAACGGGCATAAAAACTTCCTTGCTTTTAACAGGGCGTGTCATAATTTCTAGCTACGAAAATGATTTAAAATGCGACACCTATCATTCAACTAGAGCTTAAAATATCACAAGGAAAAATACACACTGGTATTCCATTTCTCCCTAAACATTGTAAGCTTCGAAGTCTTTAACTAACGTGATACCGGAGTCAACAAGCATACTTTTAGAATTTGATTAAAAGGGAATATAATATGGAATCGCGTATCTCAAGAATTTAATAACGGTATGATTACATCCGTGTACTGCGGCAGGGCTGTGTAGGGCTGTTTCGCCTACCTGATCATGCGAGCTCTCTTGTAGCCTACTGGTCTAGGTGCGTGACTATCAACTGGCAGGTTGTGTGTTCAAATCCAGCTGGTGCTGGACTTTTATTTTAACAAACATTTCTTCGAAAAAATAGGTAAGCGATATTATGGACAATCAATTGACTTTTATATTTCAAAATATCGCAACATGATCGATTATGTGTTTATGTGTTTAATTATGTGTTTTTAATCATAATCAGGCTAATGCATTTCTACATTTTCTGTATGAACCAGCTTAGAGGTTCATACAGAAAGACAGCTTGTGTTTAAATTGAGTGTAAGGTAATTTATGCTTCTAAAGTCATGGTCAGTATTATTGTACTGTGCTGTACTGTGTCACATTATTTTATAGCGTTTTTATTGTGTTATTAAATCCGGTGGCGCTGTGTTAGTTTCCTGACTCACATTATTTAAACTACCACACTGATCATTCATCTCTAAATAAACTTTATTTTATATAGCGTTTTAAGCGATTAGGTAATTAGATTGCTCATAAACCTAATCGCTTTTTCTACATAAACACAGTGTGATTGCTCTCTGAAAATGCTTTTCCTTTATTTTTAAAGTAGGCTCAGATCGTATTATTCTAAACTTTCTTGGAAAAATGTATTTTATGTAAACCATGTTTGCTATTAATTCATTTAGGGCTAAAATACGTTCATTGTCTTCCAATCGAGTCGAGTTGACATTGGAAGCCTGCTACACCCGGACTGTTAAACCAACGCATTAGCACGTCAAAGCCCATTGAGCCAGTATTGGCTTTAGTATCCCCCCCTTCTCCCCTCAATTCAATTCAATTCAAGGTGTTTTATTTGCATGACAGATGGGTACAAGCAGTGTTGGGTATGTATATTGTAACGCTTACAGCAGACAGGCACTGTGTAGGAGCCGACGCACCAGAGCAGCGCCTGCATTTATAACTTAGTTTTTAAAATTAGTCAAGCAATACGAAGCATCTCCTTTTACTTAGTGCCTGAGCACACTGCAACGCGTGTGAAGCCCATAAACGATATTAATTTTGGAACTTAAACATACAGTATATGGCTGGTCTCGGTACTTTAAAGAAAACATACACACCAGTATTCCATTTCTCCCTAAACATTTTAAGCATCGAAGTCTTTAACTAACGCGATACCGGAGTCAACAAGCATACTTTTAGAATTTGATTAAAAGGGAATATAATATGGAATCGCGTATCTCCAGAATTTAAAGACCAGACAATCGCAAACTCGTTTTCAATAAAATTATTTTATTCATTCAGCAGTTTGTGAGAGGGACATCCAGCAGGGAGAGACACACACACCGGTTTTCATTGACAACATTGTTTTTTTTTCAATTCCTCTTGTCTAACAGGAATGTTTTGTTTGTGGACAGACTGTTAGACAAGAGGAAAAGACCGCCTCCTCCTACGAAGCATTTCGTTGATCCGATCACGAATTCTTTTCCAGTCGTACGCAGCAAGGGTTGAGAATCTCCGATTCACCATCGTACTAATGGTTTCCCGGAGATTGCAAGGCAAGGCACTTTTGCCTCTGGACCCATCGAAATTTACAGACGTGGTCCACCCCCAGTAAATTTCAAAAGTCACAAGATTTCGAAACACGAGGGCGGCGTAGCGGTCGGCTCTTGCTTTCCCGTCTATGCCGATGCACTGCAAGTACAACCCCCCCTCCATCTCCTGGGTGATGGGTAGCAGTTGGACATCTGGGAGAATTATTCGTCCCACTGGCATCTGTGAATTCCGCTGTGCTTCCTGGGGGGAGATAGCCGGCGGGGACAGCATCAACAGAGTCCTGCGCGGTGGTGAACTGAGAGGCCGGGATGGAGTGTCCTGAGGCGGTGTGTGCTCTGCGGGGGGCAGAGCTTCCGCCAGGCATTGCAACCTGCGCGGCGGGGAGAGGCACTTTTCAGGAGACAGCTGCTCAACTGTTTGACTGCTGGAACATACTGTCTCCTTCCTCTGCATTTTCAGGAGTGTCTCTAGCCTCCCAGTCCTCCCCAGTAATGCATCGTACTGCTCCCGCTGCTGCCGAAATGTCTCCATACAGGTGCTGCTTCTACAGGTTGGCACCCTGGCCAGTGGCCGAGAGCAGAGACCCACGGCCTGTGGCAAAATAACATAAGTCATGTAAGAAATAAAGTCACACAGTAGTATTCATCAGTCGCGGAACAGAAGTCAAAATAAACTTTTCTTTTTTTCCGTCTTACCGCTTTCTTTTTTACTGTCCTTGTGGTAGATCGTTTCGCCCGTGCGGTGTTTTCTTGAAGAACAGGCTACGAAGAAATAATTATAATTGAATTTAAAATTCAAAACGGCAATAATACCTTGTAATATGCGCTGTAATCGCGTATTTCAGATGAAGTCTGCTGTATTTGCTTACCCTTCGCTCTTTGGAAGCTGGGGCGGCAGAAGCACCTCGTCTCTTCCCGTAAAAGGTCTTGGTCTCCATACTGTACTATGGTCGCTGTAGTGCAGGTTCGCAGTTTTTTTTTTTGCGATGGGAGCTCACCCAATCCCTTGGTGTCTTTTATGCTATATTCACCTGTACGGCTAGAGTGTGTTCATTGTCTTCCAATGAAAGGCGGGTGCCTTTTGCCGAAGTCGGGAGACATTGGGGGCTTGCCACACCCGGACTGTTAAACCAACGCATTAGCACGTCAAAGCGCATTGAGGACCCGGGCGCAATAGTTGTTTTGTCCCTTGATTTACTGATCTGCATTAATTAAATCTTGTCAGTCAGGTCTTTTTTTCTCTATTTTAATTGTCGTTTACACATGCACGACTTTAAAAGCTAGCATGACAGGTTTCGATTCACATTAGCTGGCGAGCCTTGTTAAAAAAAACAATGACAATGTAACATGCCACTGTTTGTTCATGAACAAAGTTATACTGAGATTTCCTTAGATACGCGATTAAAAAATAAATAAAAATTTGAATCTCCTGCGGAACACATTCCATAAGAATCAGCGGTTCTACAACATATATCGCCTTTAAAGGTGGCTTCTCAAAACGCTTTACGGGATAAAAACAACCAGAACAGCAGCAACAACAATATTGTATTTCATTGCACTTTGAAAACCAAGTAATAACTTAACTCAGTACGTGCAAACGTTTTGTATGTTGCTGTCTTGAATGCCTGCGTACCCATAAGTATCTTATTTGCCTTGAGGCCTGTCTACAGTATATTTGTCCCCCTATCTCCCTCAATTCAATTCAATTCAAGGTGTTTTATTTGCATGACAGATGGGTACAATTCTTGTTGGGAATGTATACTTTGATATTTACACCCGGCGCGTCACCGAGGGAGCGTCTGCATTTATAACTTAGTTTTTAAAATTAGTCAAGCAATATGAAGCATCTCCTTTAGCTTTTAAGTCCCTTATGGTTTTTTCGTATTATATTCCCTATTAATCAAACTCTAAGAGTATGTATCGGCTTGTCAGTCAGGTCTTTTTTTCTCTTTTTCAATTGTCGTTTACACATGCACGACTTTAAAAGCTAGCAAGACAGGTTTCGATTCACATTAGCTGGCGAGCCTTGTTAAAAAAAACAATGACAATGTAACATGCCACTGTTTGTTCATGAACAAAGTTATACTGAGACTTCCTTAGATACGCGATTAAAAAATAAATAAAAATTTGAATCTCCTGCGGAACATATTCCATAAGAATCAGTGGTTCTACAACATATATCGCCTTTAAAGGTGGCTTCTCAAAACGCTTTACGGGATAAAAACAACCAGAACAGCAGCGACAACAATATTGTATTTCATTGCACTTTGAAAATTGCATTTGAGCACGGTTTTTGACTTTCTTAAAATTGCATTTTGGGCGCGGACAGCACATACAAGGGTTAATGAACTGCGCCAAGAAATTTAAAATAGTTTTCTTTAGGTGTGAGGGTAGGAATGGACCGCAGCAGGCATAATCAGCAAACCAGGAAAACAAAGAACAGGACAGGTGAGATGTGTAGCCAGAAAGCGAGTGATCAGAAAAAGGAAATGGATTTGTCAACTGATTGTCCATAATATCGCTTACCTATTTTTTCGAAGAAATGTTTGTTAAAATAAAAGTCCAGCACCAGCTGGATTCGAACACACAACCTGCCAGTTGGTAGGCACACACCTAGACCAGTAGGCTACAAGACAGCTCGCATGATCAGGCAGGCGAAACAGCCCTACACAGCCCTGCCGCAGTACACGGATATAATCATACCGTTATTAAATTCTTGAGATACGCGATTCCATATTATATTCCCTTTTAATCAAATTCTAAAAGTATGCTTGTTGACTCCGGTATCACGTTAGTTAAAGACTTCGAAGCTTACAATGTTTAGGGAGAAATGGAATACTGGTGTGTATTTTTTTCTTTAAAGTACCAAGACCAGCTATATACTGTATGTTTATGTTCCAAAATTAATATCGTTTATGGCCTTCACACGCGTTACAGTATGCTCCTATTCTTTTTATGCTCAGCTACTAAGATTTCACTTCAGTGGTAAAATTCAATATCTACAACGAGCACAGTAAAGACGTTTACAGTAAGTCTTTCTACGACAGACCAATGGACCATGAGTGCCCCTGTCGGTCAACCAATCACGCACCGCGGTATCCCGTGTCATCATACCTGCGGTATCTGTACCGCGGTGTCTGTACCGCGCACTTTGAATGGCTGCATCTGTATGTTACACTTAGTTCACTGTTTTAAATAGATCTAATTAAGAAAGTTAAGTGTTAGCATAAACTATTAGCAATCAATAATATTAAATTTAGCACTGTAATAAGCTGTTGCACTTTCCCCCGCATCTTGTAAAAATATATTTTCATTGTTCAAATATACATTAAGTCTGACTATCATATAATAAGTTAAATACAAAACTAAAGAAAAAATAGGGTTAAATATAATTCAAAATATTTTGCTAACAATGTTAACTGTTTATGAATAATAAAATGTATTAACTAAGGAGTAGGATGGCTCAGTTGTTAGTATGTTTTTTTGTTTTGTTTCTTTTTCATAAATACAACAGTAGTACCTGATGTCTCAGTGGCTTTCAAAATTAAATTATGCATGCAAACCTGTGAACTAGAAAGATAACTAAGATATCCATCCATTTATAATGGTGGCGAAGTGGTTAGCATTGCTATCTTGCAGCACTGGGGTCCTAGGTTCAATTCCTGCCATCCTGTGTGTGAGGGGTTTACATGTTCTCTCTGGGTTAGATGGTTTTTCTCCATATGTGTGATATGACTCCCTCTCGCACTCCAAAACATACTGGTAAGTTAATTGGTTTATGGGAAAACTGGCCCTGGCGTGTGTGTGTTTGTGTCTGTCTGTCCTGTGATGGACTGGCGCTATGTCCAGGGTGTATTCTGCCTTGTGTCCGTTGCTTACTGGGATAGGCTCCAAATCCTCTGTACTGGATAAAGAGATTAGAAATGGATGGAAGTAAAGGCACTGTGTGGATGGAACTATACACAGTGTTAGAAACCCACGATGAAATGGCAGCATCTCACTGAGAATAAAATATTTTATAGTGCTGGCTTAAGGAAACAGCCTTTCCACCTCTCTTGCACATCAGTATCCATACCTAGTTATTTAAACAAATTGCCTCTAAGTATAAACATCTTAATATGCTGGGTCTGTGGATCCGCATCAGCTATGTTTGCCCATTCCTTCAATTCATGTGCATCCAACACACAGTTCAATGCCAGCAACTACACATAATCTAAAATACAATCCTTATTTCAGTATCTATGTAAACATATAGTCTGTTAACTTCATCATCTTCATCAAAAGTATGCCTAACCCCATTAGGAAGTGTTCTTGTTATAAGTGTATTCCTCAGCTTTCCCCAAATTATCTTCTTCTTGCCAACATCTCTAGTCTTTTATCCTGCAATAACTCAGCCAACACTTAAATCTCCAAAAGCTGCTTGTGTTAATTTCTTTAAATCACAAATATCATGTGTAAATACTGGCCATGTAATACTCTGCATTGTGGAATAATAGTTTATTTTAAAGGGAACTAGAGAAATCAAGAAAGGCTTTTTTTCTAGAATTAATAAATGCACATCCTGTTCACTGGGGAAATTAAATCCACACTGAGCAATCTTCAATATGTTCAGAATATGACAGCAAGAATCCTATCAGGGATGCATTACACCTGTTTTCAAGTCCTTGCACTGGTTACCTATCAGATTTCGAGTCAACTTCAAAATCCTTATCCTCCTTATATACTGCCCTACAACTGTTATTATTGATCACCGAATTATTGTACTTGACATGACTTCATTCAGCCTTTCCTGAACGTCTATGACAGGCAGAGAGAGTGCTGTTTCTGGTGCGATCTTTTGCAGCTGACATTTCACTGTTTTAAACGAACAAGAAATTAGATTGCTCATAAATCAGTTATTCTATATAAACACAGCGTAATTGCCCTCCGAAAATCCTCTTTTTCTTGTTCGTTTTAGAGACCTTGATCGAAACTGATTTTAGATGTCAGAAAGGATTTATTTTCTCTGTATTTCCTACATTGCTTTGTCGAGATTTTAACTTTATATCTAACTTTATATCTAGGCTCAGATTTCAACTATAAATCGTACAGTAATTAATAGCAGTAAATACTGATGTTTTGCGCCCTCTTACCACAAAAATATATGTTTTGTAGTTGGGATTAACTTTATTTCGTACGCGTAGCTACTCCGATTCGGACACCGAACAGTTAAAGATGGTGGCAAATCAGACACCCAGAGGGGGGGCGTCTTCTCGCCTCCATAACTAAAATGCCAAATAGGAGTGGCTTAAGCGACATACACAGTCGTGTAACTGACAGTTTGAGGTAGCCTATCGTGTAAATTTCGCTTTGTTGCTGATAGGTTAAGCTTTCGAAACTCTGCCCCAAAGTCATGTGACTGATTTTTCGCCCTGTTTCGTTGGTTAAACGCAATGATCACATGCACCACCATGGTAACTGGGATGTGTAGTTTTTAATTCCGTTTGAATTATAACTGTACGTACTGTCTTCATATTTGGCCAGGGCTTTAAAGAGAAGGCGCGCCAAAAAATTTTGGTGCCGTCGTCTCCGCTTTAAAGGTACCCCCGTGCTGGAAGAATTTGACCTCGGAACGTTTGCCCAGCGTAGTTATAGTGGACATAAAAACAAGAGTTCGCTGGCATTATATCCTAGAAGACACAGACCGGCACCAGACCGGTAAATGCTTGATGAACTAGGGATTGGACAGTTTCCAAGTGCTTGTACAATCGATGGAAATGTTCAAATAAATGTGCAAAAGAAATAAACAAAATAATCATTTATTTCTTTATCATATTGGCTAGCTAATGTCCTCTCTTTGCTAGTTAGTGGCTGTGTTTCTGCGTTGGGTAGCAACGGGTGACTGTTCTCAGGCGGAAGATGTAAACAGCTTAATTTTCGTGTTAAATAATTTTTAAAAATTAAAATTCATTCTATACAGCAATCACATATTTGGGTACCGTTTCATAAAACTTTCATGCTTAAAATGTTTAGGGAGAAATGGAAGACTGGTGTGATTTTTTTCTTTAAACTATCAAGACCAGCCATACACAGTACAGTTTATGTACATACAGTAATGTTTATGTTCCTAAATTAATATCGTTTATGACCTTCAGATGCGTTATGCTCCTCTTCTTTTTATGCTCAGCTACTAAAATTTCCCTTTAGTGGTAAAATTCCATATAAATATTCAAAACTAAGCGGATTGAAATGTGCACAGTAAAGATATTAGATGATTAAATCTTTTCACTACTAACCAATGCACCACGAGTGCCCCTGTCGGTCATTTTGGCCAACCAATCACTTACCGCGGTGCCCTACGGTGCCCTGCGGGTTGGTTACTGTACCACGGGTTTTTACCGCTCATTTTGAATGGCTGCATCTGTAGGTTGTCTCTCGCAGTGTTCAGGAATTGCATTCCGAAACTGAGTCAGATCGAAAGTTGTAAGAAAAGCACCTATGGTGTCGGTTCTAACAGCTTTATTGATTCGATGTTAAAGGCCGGAAATGGGGCACAAGACACGCGACCGCAAAAAGCGTCGCCATCTGCTTCCAGCTGCAAAATGTAGTTTGCGGACGCTGAAGCATTTGAACTTGAACTTTATTGCCATATGTAACCGGTACTGGTACAATGGAATTCTTACTTACAGAAGGTCTCTCGATTGTAAAACAAGTGTAAAAAACAAGACAAAAACAAGACAAAGTGCAAACAGTGCATCAAGACAATGTACAAACAAACAATAGACAATGTGCAAGTAAACATGTAGACATTTCTTTCCAAGGCAGCGGGTACAAGCGATCTCGCGTTTTAAAACCACCAGGAAAAGCAGAAAGGCACTTGCTTGCACCGACACACGACGACATGAGGAGGACACCGTAGTCGGCAGGATTCGAACCTGCGCAGGGAGACCCCAATGGATTTCTAGTCCATCGCCTTAACCACTCGGCCACGACTACAGCAAGCGCTGTGGTTGCTGCGTTCTTGCTACAATCTCACATGGATCGCGAGGCGCCGGCGGAAACCTTTTTCAAAGTCGTTCTCCATTAAAAAAAAAACCTTTCCAAAATACAAGACTTGCAGACAGACACGCCTCAGAGGACTTAAGGGTGGCTTCATGTGGGAATGATAAAGTCTCCCCGTCCGGACAGGAAAATGGCACTTTGTTAGACACAAAGAAACAATCAACAACAGACAAATGTCCACAAGCATTTAAGAAGCCGCACCATGTTCTTGCTACAATCTCACACGGATCGCGAGACGCCGGCGGAAATCTTTTTCAAAGTCGTTCTCCGTTAAAAAAAAAAAACCTTTCCAAAATACAAACCTTGCAGACAGTCACGCCTCAGAGGACTTAAGGGTTGCTTCATGTGGGAATGATAAAGTCTCCCCGTCCGGACAGGAAAATGGCACTTTGTTAGACACAAAAAAACAATCAACAACAGACAAATGTCTACAAGCATTTTAGAAGCCGCACTTGAAATAGCTCTTATATTCGTGTTAGACGCTGGAATCGCCTTTTTATTGACGCTCTTACGAACGCCATGGAAAGCAAAACAAAGCAAAGCAGAGCAGAACAAAACGAACAAAATAAAACCCTCACGTCCTGCACTTGAATATAATGCCGTTACGTGCCGAAGCGGTATTGGACGTCATCCTAGCACTGCAACCCGGGGCGTACGGTATATGGGAACGAGCACACGTCACGAATCGTCTCTAATCACTCCCTGCACTGTAAGGCGCCTTGAAGCGTGCACCCTCAACATTCATCTTTGCGCATCTGTGAAAGGTAAACTCTTGAGCAAACTCTGAACCAGACGCTCAAACTCCAGCTAGGATTAGGGGTTGCATTCCCACGCTACTTGAACACTTTGTTTACGCTCAGTGCTGGATTTTGGGAACTTTAGGACGAGTGGGACTTTTCTCCTATCTGTCAATTCGTTTTGTTTTGGAGACTCTTGGCTGTCTGTGTTGTATAGTGCAGCGTGAAGAAAACGTTTTCGAAAACTGTGCCGGCTCAAAAGTTGTAAGAAATCCTCTCCAGCTCTTTTAAGTCTCTTCAGTTTTGTCATTTAAAGTGAAACTAGATGTATAACTGGAGCCTCACTTATGCAAATGGTGAGGCTCCAGTTCGACATCTAGTTTCACTTTATATGACAGAAGTACGTCAGACTGCGCCGGACTGGGGGATCATTCCCGGTTATTTTTACCATCTTAAACATTTGAAATCCTCCCCTAGGCAATTGTGACACTTCATCTTGGCTCCACCTAGGACACTCTTCAATCTTCCATCACTTCTCTCTTCTCCCGCAACAATCTCGTCTGTCGGCAGTATGTGGCGTCTTTGCATTACCACCAATCTCATCACAGCAAGAAAGCAACGGGTTTTGGCAAGAGAGGAGGAGACTGCCTGGCCCGAACGGGGATCGAACCCGCTACCTTGGCGTTATTAGCACCACGCTCTAACCAACTGAGCTAACAGGCCTCGTGCCTGCTGTCCTCTCTGTGCTGCAAAAAATGGAATTCAGGGAAGTTTCTTTTGTCCTTCTTTGAATAGAAAGCCCTGCGATTCAGTGTACGGGCTTTCTCGTGCTGTTTAATGGTTCTTGTAACCCAAATCCTACACTGGCCTGAAGTGCCCCCCCATTTCATAGCATTTTTCAGCTGATTTCAAATGTACCTAAAGGAGAAGCATTATTGAAGACCATCAATTACCAAGAGCTTTTGTCAAAGGTTTTGGTGGTCACTTTTAATGAGCACAGAGAGCTATGACCTCGGATTTACATCTCATCCAAAAGACGGCGCCTTTTTACCACACAGCGTCTCCGTCACTATACTGGGGCATTGGGACCCGCACAGACCTCAGGGTGAGCGTCCCACCGCTGGCTCCATTAACACCGCTTCCAGCTGTAAGCTTTGCTTTTCCCTGTAGGTCACCCTCATGCGGTTACTGACCTGGCTCACAGCTTCTAAGCTTCAGTGGGTTTTCAGTTGCGAGTTGAAAGGGGATGCAAGTGATGGAGCCGCTAACTGCAAAAGCCACTGCATTGGCCGGGAATCGAACCCGGGCCTCCCACGTGGCAGGTGAGAATTCTACAACTGAACCACCAATGCACACTGCAAGGGTCTCCAAAAAAGACGTTTTTTTACCACTCTGTGCTGGATGTTGGGTCCCAAGGGAACTTCTGGACGAGTGAGAATTTTCTGCTATCAAAATTTGGTTTCGGAGACTTTTGGCAGCCTACAGATGCAGCCATTCAAAATCCGCAGGCGATACCGCATTATTTTGCGGTACGCTGTACGCAGTCTACCGCAAGCTACCGGTAAATACCGCGAGTTACCGTAAATTCTCCTATAATACGACAAGCAAAATAATAGTATCCGGAATTTCCGCAAGGTGGAGCTAATAAAGCTCAACCTCTCATGTTTGAGCTGTGCCCATCAAAGACTTTAACGAAGATATTACTAATAGTATTAATAATGAATGACCTTGGACAAGCTGTAAGTGTAAACTCAAAGTATTGCCCTGGTCAACATTTTTTTTTTCATTGACCATCTTTGTAAAAGTAACACCACAGCATTTCGCAATCACGCATTTGTTTCCAATCATGCAAAGTACAGTAATTTTTGAGAATCGATTCACCATGCCTTTCACATGCTCATAAAAGAGATTGATTTAGGAACATAAACATATTACCATATGAAAACTGTAATGTATACAGTATGTATATGTATATTTAATGTCTTAACTGTGCCCGTTTAAGTATTGAATATTCATATCTAATTTTACCACTGAAGGGAAATCTTAGTAGCTGAGCATAAAAAGAATAAGAGCATACTGCAACGCGTGTGAAGGCCATAAACGATATTAATTTTGGAACATAAACATACAGTATATGGCTGGTCTCGGTACTTTAAAGAAAACATACACGAAACATGGTTTCATTATGACCAGAATCGGTCTTGAGATATTTTTAACTTGATTTACAGTATTTGAGAGGTATGTCTTAACACCGATACTACAGTGCTTAAGTACTGCTCACGTATATGTTTCTAGGTTTATATTATGCATTTCATACGGTCAAATTACTTTTGAGCAACTAATAAGAAGCGCGAAACGGTATGCGTTTTAGTTTCATTTTGTGCTGGGACCCGTGGATTGATTAGAGATATCAAGTACATACAAGTCATTTTTTAAATGTTGTAGTTCGTCTTGAAAAAATGTTACGAGTACATCATCCATCAACAATTACACAGGTTCTGTTTTCATATTGCGGATTTTGGTTACGTAATATTATTTTCTAGATTTCACGTTGTGAATATATGATTTGGGCAAACAGAGCCGCAAAGAAGTACATTATGGGTTGTTGTTGTTTTTTTTGCAGTTTTATCTAGAACAAGCGATGCTTAAACATTTGTCTGATTCTTGTGAAACTATCCACACGACAGTTACCGTACCTAGGAGTTGACTTCAGTGATGTCACTGATGGGATGTTTCTAAAAATCCATCCTCTGTAAAACGTCTTCTCTAGTTGTCCTGCATATGTATTCGCTAATGAAGCTGTGTGTTCTGAGCCTGGATCTCTACATTTCTGTATGAACCAGCTTAGAGGGCTAAAGACAGCTTGTGTTTAAATTGAGTGTAAGGCAATTTATGCTTCTAAAGTCATGGTCAGCATTTATTATTGTACTGTGCTGTAAACTTGTTCTGTGCCTAGTCACATTATTTTATAGCGTTTTTATAGTGTTATCAAATCCGGTGGCGCTGTGTGTTAGTTTCCTGACTCCCATGTCACATGGTCTGTGATTGAAACCTGTGAAACCGGTTTAATTCGTCACAGCCAGCACTCCGGCAGAGAGGGGGTTGTACTCGTAAAGTAGAAGCAGGCGAGATTTCCAGCGAAAGACACCTCCCCCCCACCCTCATACGATTCGCATTGTAATTACACATTGTAATTGTATTACACATTGTACACATGCTTAAAAGAGAAGAGAGAAAACGCAAGCCTTCTTCAGGTGTGAGGGTCTTCTGCTCAGAATGAAATGCTAAAATGTAATGTAGGCTCTGAATGGGTTCAATTATGATTTGGGCTTGATTAAGGTCGCTGCCTTTCATCTAAAACCGTACTTGAATCCTTCGAAACTAAAAATCAGTGTTTGTGAGTTCTAAATAAAGAGGTATCCAGGTAACAGTGAAACGGGCGGACAGTCTGGGGAGATCGCCCGTTTTCCATGTAAATAGTTCCCTGGTTCCGCACCCCTTGGTGTTTCTCTCGCTCTCTCTCGGGTCACCTGATCATTAGCTCGAAAGATTTCAGTGCTTTGTGTATATTCTAATGGTAGTGGGGGCAGGGTGTGTGGGAACAGGTTTGGTTGAAATTGCATTGGAGATCTATGTTCTTCACACCTGAAACATTTTCTCTGAAAGCATTTTCTTCGCAGTTTAACCGATCTTGTTACAGCATGTTACAGTTTACTATTATTAACCATATTAATTTTAAGTGCTTAATGCCATTTTTTGACCAGGCACGAATATTCTTAAGTCCATATCTTCGCAAGTGAATCAGTGCGAATTGCAATACTAATTAAATTAAAACTACTAACTACTAACTAATACTAATTAAAACAAACCAGAAACGTGTTGTTCTGTTTAATGACATTACAAGTGGAAAGATTACAGATTTTAATCGTCTTTAATTTTGTTACGTTATACATTTTAGAAACGTTTCATCCATACAAACACCACAAAACTATTTTCGATTGTATTTCTGAATAGTATGTTACACTTAGTTCACTGTTTTAAATACATCTAATTAAGAAAGTTAGGTGTTAGCATAAACTATTAGCAATCAATAATATTAAATTTAGCACTGTAATAAGCTGTTGCACTTTCCCCCGCATCTTGTAAAAATATATTTTCATTGTTCAAATATACATTAAGTCTGACTATCATATAATAAGTTAAATACAAAACTAAAGAAAAAATAGGGTTAAATATAATTCAAAATATTTTGCTAACAATGTTAACTGTTTATGAATAATAAAATGTATTAACTAAGGAGTAGGATGGCACAGTTGTTAGTATGTTTTTTGTTTTGTTTCTTTTTCATAAATACAACAGTAGTACCTGATGTCTCAGTGGCTTTCAAAAGTAAATCATGCATGCAAACCTGTGAACTAGAAAGATAACTAAGATATCCATCCATTTATAATGGTGGCGAAATGGTTAGCATTGCTATCTTGCAGCACTGGGGTCCTAGGTTCAATTCCTGCCATCCTGTGTGTGTGGGGTTTACATGTTCTCTCTGGGTTACATGGTTTTTCTCCATATGTGTGATATGACTCCCTCTCGCACTCCAAAACATACTGGTAAGTTAATTGGTTTATGGGAAAACTGGCCCTGGTGTGTGTGTGTTTGTGTCTGTCTGTCCTGTGACGGACTGGCGCTATGTCCAGAGTGTATTCTGCCTTGTGTCCGTTGCTTACTGGGATAGGCTCCAAATCCTCTGTACTGGATAAAGAGATTAGAAATGGATGGAAGTAAAGGCACTGTGTGGATGGAACTATACACAGTGTTAGAAACCCACGATGAAATGGCAGCATCTCACTGAGAATAAAATATTTTATAGTGCTGGCTTAAGGAAACAGCCTTTCCACCTCTCTTGCACATCAGTATCCATACCTAGTTATTTAAACAAATTGCCTCTAAGTATAAACATCTTAATATGCTGGGTCTGTGGATCCGCATCAGCTATGTTTGCCCATTCCTTCAATTCATGTGCATCCAACACACAGTTCAATGCCAGCAACTACACATAATCTAAAATACAATCCTTATTTCAGTATCTATGTAAACATATAGTCTGTTAACTTCATCATCTTCATCAAAAGTATGCCTAACCCCATTAGGAAGTGTTCTTGTTATAAGTGTATTCCTCAGCTTTCCCCAAATTATCTTCTTCTTGCCAACATCTCTAGTCTTTTATCCTGCAATAACTCAGCCAACACTTAAATCTCCAAAAGCTGCTTGTGTTAATTTCTTTAAATCACAAATATCATGTGTAAATACTGGCCATGTAATACTCTGCATTGTGGAATAATAGTTTATTTTAAAGGGAACTAGAGAAATCAAGAAAGGCTTTTTTTCTAGAATTAATAAATGCACATCCTGTTCACTGGGGAAATTAAATCCACACTGAGCAATCTTCAATATGTTCAGAATATGACAGCAAGAATCCTATCAGGGATGCATTACACCTGTTTTCAAGTCCTTGCACTGGTTACCTATCAGATTTCGAGTCAACTTCAAAATCCTTATCCTCCTTATATACTGTCCTACAACTGTTATTATTGATCACCGAATTATTGTACTTGACATGACTTCAATCAGCCTTTCCTGAACGTCTATGACAGGCAGAGAGAGTGCTGTTTCTGGTGCGATCTTTTGCAGCCTACATTTCACTGTTTTAAACGAACAAGAAATTAGATTGCTCATAAATCAGTTATTCTATATAAACACAGCGTAATTGCCCTCCGAAAATCCTCTTTTTCTTGTTCGTTTTAGAGACCTTGATCGAAACTGATTTTAGATGTCAGAAAGGATTTATTTTCTCTGTATTTCCTACATTGCTTTGTCGAGATTTTAACTTTATATCTAACTTTATATCTAGGCTCAGATTTCAACTATAAATCGTACAGTAATTAATAGCAGTAAATACTGATGTTTTGCGCCCTCTTACCACAAAAATATATGTTTTGTAGTTGGGATTAACTTTATTTCGTACGCGTAGCTACTCCGATTCGGACACCGAACAGTTAAAGATGGCGGCAAATCAGACAACCAGAGAGGGGGGGGGGGGGGGCGTCTTCTCGCCTCCATAACTAAAATGCCAAATAGGAGTGGCTTAAGCGACATACACAGTCGTGTAACTGACAGTTTGAGGTAGTCTATCGTGTAAATTTCGCTTTGTTGCTGATAGGTTAAGCTTTCGAAACTCTGCCCCAAAGTCATGTGACTGATTTTTCGCCCTGTTTCGTTGGTTAAACGCAATGATCACAAGCACCACCGTGGTAACTGGGATGTGTAGTTTTTAATTCCGTTTGAATTATAACTGTACGTACTGTCTTCATATTTGGCCAGGGCTTTAAAGAGAAGGCGCGCCAAAAAAATTCGGTGCCGTCGTCTCCGCATTAAAGGTACCCCCGTGCTGGAAGAATTTGACCTCGGAACGTTTGCCCAGCGTAGTTATAGTGGACATAAAAACAAGAGTTCGCTGGCATTATATCCTAGAAGACACAGACTGGCACCAGACCGGTAAATGCTTGATGAACTAGGGATTGGACAGTTTCCAAGTGCTTGTACAATCAATGGAAATGTTCAAATAAATGTGCAAAAGAAATAAACAAAATAATTATTTATTTCTTTATCATATTGGCTAGCTAATGTCCTCTCTTTGCTAGTTAGTGGCTGTGTTTCTGCGTTGGGTAGCAACGGGTGACTATTCTCAGGCGGAAGATGTAAACAGCTTAATTTTCGTGTTAAATAATTTTTAAAAATTAAAATTCATTCTATACAGCAATCACATATTTGGGTACCGTTTCATAAAAATTTCATGCTTAAAATGTTTAGGGAGAAATGGAAGACTGGTGTGTATTTTTTCTTTAAACTATTGTAGTGGCAATGCTTGTTAATAAGACAGAATTAAGCGTTGGTATGCTCCTAAAGGAGGCCCCATCTCACCCTCCATCTCTGTGGTGCAGCCACAGAGAAAGAATTCATGCAAGCTGATTTAAGATGTTTTTCTTTTGATAAGAAGCAAGCTCCCAGACGGGGATGCAATTAGCTAAGCCTGGCTATCATGATCAATGGTCATCCACTGGCGCCTATCTGTCTAGGGAGTGCCGAATGGACATCTGGACTGCATTTCTAAGTGTCAAGAGTAAGTGACTTATATCTCACCTTGACCAACCAATCAGGGACTGGCAGGGCGTGGTAATACCACGTGGGTCTCCAATGCCCGCCAAACTCTCAACCAATCAGCACACATCTGGGTCTTGATCAAAAAGGGAGCGCAAGCTCAGTTCTGGGCTCTCCTTGGCCATTTTCACGCATCCTCAGAGACAATCACGTGACAACTGCTGTTGTCTGCAAAAGGACTTGGACTTTGTTCTAAGCGCGAGGCCGAGGATCCCGTACGTATTCAGAATTCTACCAACGTGAATGCTCCGCTTGATCAACGGCAGCCTACAGTTGGACCCTCGTCGACAACCTGAATAGCTTATTCAGAAGCAGCGCTGGACCGGGAACGAACCAGCTTCTTCCCAGGCAAAAGAGTGACTTGTGAGGACTCGCGGTCACACTCTGTGCATAGAGACTTTCTACTAGCCAGCCGGACTGCTGGTAGATCCCCTCGGAGCAACGACTGCCCTGCGCACCGCAGTCAGATTCCTCCGCCCGTCCTACTCCGAGCTGCACCTCGACTGGTTGACCGGTAGCCAGAGGACGCCGACACAACGCCCATTGGACAACCGCTGCAACAGAGCCTGTCAGCTGGTTTGGTGTTCGTGCCGGGAAATTCCAAATCCAAACACAGTGGATAAGTAAACCCCATGTTCTACATTGCGTCTCGAGAATTTAATTGTACCTCAACACAAGTTGTTATCAATTTAATTCATGAGTAATGTATTTACTTCCGAGTTTAGAGTAACAGTGGGTAATAACACTGATTAGCGATTTGGTAACCGAACGATATATATTGACATATATTCTCTGTTGTGTATCTCTTTGTGTTTGCATCTCTTCGAGATTATATACCTTGTATATTGATAACCCTCACAGTAAGGTCTGCCGCTCGTATCCAGGCAGACTAGTATATGTTTGGTGCACAGTTTATATTAATAAATGTATCTCGTGTATTGAACCCGTGTGTGTGCGTTGTTAGTTGTTCTGACGATTGATTTTCTAAAAGCCCCAACGAACAACCTCGTGATTACTGCTACAATTGATAATTGTCTCAGTAAACCCATCAAACCACTACATTTAATGGCGTCCCTGGGTGGGCGAGTTTAGAATGAAATGAGAATCAATCGCACAGAATAACTGATATTGCTGTGAGTTCAAGTTCAGCACAGCACCGCGGCTTCTATACGCGAATACCGGGTGTGCTGATAACTGCGTAAAGAAATCCCCCTGTTTTCTAGCGTTTAGTGTAACGTGTACTGATTGGAAATCCATCTGCTCGGGTGTTTAGATTCCATACTGTATTTTGGTAAAAGAAAAAAAAGTAATACTCTTAAAGTTTCTCTGACGTAATGACAATGGCTGCTAAAATGTCTGAAGTGGAGTCGCTTATAAGTACTATTTCTAGCGACGACAATCCTGGTTACTGGAGCGGTATCGAAAAGTTGAACTTTGATGATATTGAGAAGCTGCAAGTAGATTTAGTAGCTAAGGTAGCGAACCAGCTTAACACAGGAGGGTCCGTGAACGCAGTTCAGGTCCTATCGAGTTTCGCCTTAAATCTAGCTAAACAGCTGGAACTGTCTTTGTCCGAGCTGACAAAGTTTCAAAAGCTTCAGGGAAAGCTAGAAAGATATAAGGCGGAGCGAGTTGAGTTGTTGGATATAATCAGAGAAAAGAGAGTGAAAAATGAGGAAAGTGAAGACAGACTCAGGGAAGTTTTAGGTAAATTAGATGACCTGTCTGCTAGAGAAACTGCGGCTGAGGTAGCTAGGAGAGACCTGGAAGCGAGCTTGAAAGAAAAAGAAAAAGAAATTGAGCGTTTAAATGAGCTCAGCCAGGAAAGGCAAAAGGAGTTAGATGCTGCCGTACTGGAAGCAAAACAGGCTAGATCCCACTTGCATGCCAGCCCACCTAGCAGCCCGGAGCGCTCACCCAGCGCGCCGGGAGGAGGTTTCTCCCGGCCAGGGTCTGTGGTCGGATCGGCATGGGGGAGATCGCCGAGTCCTGCGCGAGACGCAAGGGCGATGCAATTCAGGCATAGACCCCCTGCTCCTGATCACGGCCGTCCCCCTGCCCGTGGAGAAACCGTAAAAATTAACCTCCACTCCCTGAGGCAGTTAGCCAAAGATGTAGAAAGGTTTGACCCGTCAGTGTCAGGGAATAATGTGGAAACCTACATCGATGAGCTGAGACATACTTTGCAGTTTATGCCCGGAGCGTCCGAACAGGAAAAGGCTATGTTAGTAAGGAAAACTATTAGCCGAGCGGTCCACGAGTGGATGTCTAGACAAGGACCGGAGGTCTGTAATAGCTTTGAGGAGCTGTGTCAGGCAATGATCGGAGAATTTTCGGCTTTTATCGATCCCATAGCTGCCGTGGCCGCTGCGCACCATATTAAGCACGAAAAAGCTGAAGCCCCTCGCGACTATTATGAGAGGCTTAGGCGCACTTATTTTGCAGGGCGGAATGAAGAGGGTTGCGAAGAGAACGTGAATTTCAAAGGTTTATTCATTGCTAATCTGCATCCCTCAATCAGGAAAATGATTGTGATGCACACTGATGCAAAAGCGATGAAAATGGCTGACATTAGAAGGTTGGCTCAAAAAGCCTGGGGAGCTGAAGTCTCTGCTTCCTCAGAGCGAAAACCTGCTAAAACGGCCGTGTTCGCCACTAAAGCCAGCAGGGTTGACGACTCGCCTCAGCTCGAGGGAGCTGAGGTTCCTGAGCCCGCTAAGCCCCGGCGCAAAATAGGCAGGCAGGACCGCACTAAGCGTCAGAGCCGCCGTGAGCGCTACGGGGAAGGCAAGGGCACAGGCAGAGCCTATCAGAAGGCTGGACGAAGGGAGTCGACTGCAACCCGCCTGGCCAGGCTTGAACAAGCCCTGCTTGAGAGATCAGGACAGGGTAAACCTTCCGCACTGAATGCCGGAAGCGTGAATGAGCTTAGTGGGACCACGCCCCTTCTCACTGGAGGAGGCGGGGATCCATCCCAAACCCCTCCCTCAGTCTATCTGATTGGGTGGGAGGGTTCCTGCCTGGAAGAAGGCTGTGACTCTGAGTTGGGCGCTGACCCCGCCCCTGAAGTCAAAGAAAAGGCAGGCTTCCAACAATTCTTAGGGAATCTCAGCCAGAAAGGCAAAGCAAGGCGTATTTATATCAAGGTTTCTCTTGAAAACGTCTTAGATAGAGAAGCACTGGTTGACACTGGGGCTGAAATTAGTTTGATGTCAGCCGATCTACTCAGCGAGCTCAAACGAGTAGCGAAAGGAAAAGGCATCAGACTTAAGGTAGAACCGTGTAAGATAGATATTTCCAGCTATACCCAGGATCATGCCAGGATCACACACCGAGTGTGGGTGGCACTTAGGTTCGGGCCAATGAACGTGGTGCATCCTGTTTACATCTCTAGGTTTAAAACAGAGCCACTACTCATTGGCCAAGACCTGCTTGACAGGCTGGAGCCTCTGGTGGACTGCCAGCGTGGAAAATTGTGGGCTCAGGTCAAGCACCCTAAGCCTGTCGTACAGCAAAAAGGGGGGTTCAGTGGTTATGCTGTGATCACACAGTGCCCACTGAACACCATAGCTGAGTTGGAGGATTCTCCTGGTTCCTCTGGACGAGAAATAAATGTCTCTTCTTGCTTTCCAAAACTACAGGGAAGTCCTGCCCAGGCCAGCACTCCCACGGTCTCCCAACTACAGGAGCAGTGCTCCGAGCAGCTGCTTGACCCGCCAGGTAAAGCACACCCCTTTTTCATCCCTGAAGAAGAGTGGATCTCCCTGTCCGGTAATGAATGGGAGTCCTTTCTGTGCGCCCTGGTACCTCAGGGGGACAAGGACTACCACCCCATGGTGGTGGGAGGGGTCCAGGTGGCAGAAGTGCAGGTTGATGATGTAATTCTCAGCCTCAGCTCTGAGAAGTCCATAATCAGTGAAGGTCTGTTCGAGGACCTGTCGCGAAGCCGTCAGGTGACCCTGGTGACGCAATCACAGGGTCTGTGGTGGGCACCCCCACCTCATAGGTCCATTTGGAGCAAAGGAAGCTGTGCAGCTTCCATCTCCATCGGAAAAAGGAAGTTTGCTCACTACTTCCAGGTAGCACCTCAGCTGACCCATTCGGTCTGTATTGGTGCAGACCTGTTGGTTCGACTGGGCGCCCAGTTGGACACAGTAAACAGTGTGCTGTGGACACGGGTGAACCCAGATGCCCACTCTCTAAGCGGCGACCCCGAGAACATTCGGTCAGGTCAGACGATTCCTCAGGCCTGCCAGGTAGTAAACGAATCGGACCTGATCGTTCCTGCGTCAACAGCAGGGTTTCCGGTACGCCTTGTCCTAAAGAAGGGACAGAGGATGGATGCTGAGATGGTTTTCTTCCAACCATCAGCTCAGTTTATCAGACTGAACCTAGCAGTCTGTGGTACCCCCAGACTGGAAAGGAATGGCCGAGCCACCTGCCTGTTGGTGCAAAACATAGCAAAACAAGATGTCAAAATCCCTGCTCGCACTGACATGGGACTGGTAATTGACAATGGGTTCTATGATTTCGAACTGGCCATCCCAGTACTGGGGCAGCTCCCTGGTCCCTTGGCCAGGGAGGGGGGGACCGAGCAGGTGTACTACACCTACCCCCGGCGGATGATTGCAATTATGCCAATAGAGGGATTCTGCAACCAGGAGGTGTGCAGAGTGGACCTTAGCGATAAGGATGAGATGGTTGTGTATACAGTACACGCAGGGGTTCCGACGGACCACTCAGCCGAGAGTGCGACCCGGGATACCGCCATGCCGTCAAAAGCGGGGTTCCTAGAGCAGGTACAGGATCAGGTTGGTAAGGCAGATGCCCTGGAAACGGAAAGCCAGCGTCAGCAGCTGCATCAGATCTTCCAGGATTTCCAGGAAGTGTTTGCACGGGACGCCTATGACTGCGGGGTGACGGATTTGCACACAGTGCGCATTCCTACGGCCCCTGGCGCCCGCCCAACCTATGTCAGGCAGTATCGCATTCCCCTCACGGCATACGAGTACATAAAGCAGACGTTGGATGCTCTACTAGAGCGTCAGATCATAAGGGAGTGTAACTCCACTTATAACTCCCCACTGTGGCCGGTGCTGAAACCCAATGGTAAGTGGCGTCTGACCATTAACTACCGGCAGTTGAATAAACAGGTTCCTTTGTCACGATGGCCAATGATCTACCTAGATCGGGAGTTAGCCAAGGTGACAACAGCAAAATATTTCACCACAGTGGATGTGGCCAATGGGTTCTGGACCCTTAAGGTAGAACCGACAGACCAGTACAAACTGGCCTTTTCCTTTGGAAACAGGCAGTTCACCTGGAATCGATGCCCCTTTGGGTATTCCAACTCCCCAGCGGAGTTCAACATATTTCTGCACAAAGCCATGAGTGATGCAGCCGCCAGGGGCAACCTGGTCTATGTGGACGATATTCTGATGCGGAGTCAGACCTGGGAAGAACACATGGCCGAGATCAGGCATGTGTTGACCCAGCTCTCCCGTGCAGGGGCCAAACTGTCTCTGGCTAAGGGACAGTGGTGTAGGACCCAAGTGGAGTATGTGGGACTATTGGTTGGAGCCCAAGGCATACAGCCACAGTCCAGCAGAGTCCAAGCTATCCAGAATATGAAGTCGCCCACTAACCTGTCTGAACTGCGCAGCTTTCTGGGAGTATGTAATTATTCCCGGCAGTTCATTGAGGATTACGCTGAAATAGCAAGGCCCCTCCACAAGCTGCTGCAGAAAGACGTGCCCTTTGAGTGGGGACCTTCCTCAGAACAGGCTGTGATGGAGCTGAAGCGCAGACTCGGTAGTGCGCCGTGCTTGGCCTACCCTGACAAAAATAAGGTCTTCTACCTTGAAGCAGGGTTCTCAGAGCACTGCCTTGGGGCTGCTCTGAGTCAGGAATATGACCAAGAGCGAAGGGTGGTGGCGTATGCCAGTCGAGCCCTGAACCCAGTGGAGCAAAAGTTCTTGGACTGCGAGAAGGCCCTGTTGTCTACGGTCTGGTCGGTAGAACACTTCCGTAGTTATGTAGGGGGACAAAAGATCATCATCGAAACCTGCCACCAACCTGTGACATTCCTGCATAGCCAGAGACTCAAAGCGGGCAGGGTGTCAAATAGCAGGATTGTGGCATGGATGATGGCCCTACAAGGCTATGAGATAGAGGTACGTTATGCACAGAGCAAGAAAATGTACCTGGGACAGGGCCTGGCTTTGGGCCAAGTGTGTCACGGCTGTGACACTGACATGGAAGCTCCAGAAACAATTCCCGCTGCTGAGCTACCGAACAATCACCGGTACTACGATGAAAACGTGGGCCAGGGCTTACCCATGGCCTATGTTGACGGTTGCTCTTTTCGCCACAAACAGCAGGTGCTAGCAGGGGTAGGAGTAGTCTGGCAAGACAATACTCCCTGTGGGCCGACCCGCTATAAGCTAGGACCAAAGACTAGTCAGTATGCGGAAGTAGCTGTGGTGCTGATCACCCTCCAGCAGGCCCTGACAAATGGCCTTAAACAATTTGTCATCTGTAGTGACTCGAACTACGCCCGACATAGCTTCGTGTCCCATCTTCCGTATTGGAAGGGTACCGGCATGAAAAATGCCCGGGGCAAGGAAGTAAAGAACAAAGAGTTGTTCCTGGCCAGTGACAAGCTCACGACCGAGGCTGGAATGATGGTTTACTGGAGGAAGGTGAAGGGACACTCCCAGGTGAAGAGACCCGACAAAGACGGGAATGATGAGGCCGACCGGCTGGCTAAATCTGGCGCCTTAGAGGGTGAACCCTGGCAGTTCCAGCAGGAATGGCTACCCCCAGAAACCGTGGCTGAGGTCAAGGCGGTCACCCGAAGCAGGGCTAGACAGGATGTCGGAGCTGACCCTCAATCTGTAGTGCTTGGGTCACAGGGTTTTAACACCGATCTTGCGGAAATGCAGAAACAGGACCCAGCAATTGGGCTAATGTATCAGCATATCGCTGACCCAGTGCGTCAACCTCTTTCGGAGCAGGTGCTGAGCCAGTCTCCAGAGCTGAAGGAGCTGGCAGAGGTGAAAGACAACCTAAAAATTATAAAGGGGTTGTTGGTTTGTGTACCAGTTGCACAAGGTGTCCCAAAGTGGGTAGTTCCCCGCTGCCATCGGGGGGTCATGATCCAACACGCTCATGACGAGCCCTGTGGGGGTCACCGGGGAATCAAGGCCACGTACGACACTATCCAGCAGGTGGCATTCTGGCCTCACATGGGCCAAGACATCGCCGCGTATGTAAAGGGGTGTCTGACGTGTAGCCAGTTCCAACCATCACGGCCCTTGCACCGTGCACCACTCCAGAAAAAGGGCATGACATTCCCCTGGTCCAATCTACAAATGGATTGGGTGGGGCCGCTGGTGAGGTCATCCAGAGGGAACAAATATTTCCTCACGGTTACGTGTGCATTCACAAAATGGATTGAGTGCCTCCCAGCACCCAACGACACGGCAGAGACAACTGCAGTGCTGTTGGTGAACCATGTGTTCAGTCGATGGGGACTCCCCCTGACCGTGGACTCGGATCGGGGAACCCATTTCACAGCTACAGTAATGGCAACCCTGTGGAATATGCTTGGGGTCAAGGCCCAGTTGCATATCTCCTACCACCCTCAATCCTCGGGCCAGGCAGAAAGGGCAAACCGAACGGTGGTTAGTATGCTCAAAAAGTTTGTCTCCACCAGCAGTAGGGACTGGGACATTAAGCTGCCCCTGGTTCTGATGGCCATCCGAGCCACGCCCCATTGCTCTACGGGGGTCCCACCTTTTGAGATGATGACAGGTCGGAAGATGACTCTTCCCCTACACTGTCTTTATGGGGTGGAGGACCTGAGCACGACGGGGGCTGCTACGGCCCATCAGTATGTGTCAGCAAGCACATCTGCAGGCAACCTTTGCTTTTGCCCAGAACAATCTGGGAAGGAGTGCAGAGGGTAGGAAAGCATACTATGACCGAAAGGCAGTTAACCAGGAACTCCAAGTAGGAGACAAGGTCCTGTACTTCCAATTTGCCAAACCCACAGGGGTGGCCCGGAAATTCTTACCCAGTTGGACAGGACCCCACGAGATTGTCGATAAGGTATCACCGGTAGCTTATCGAATTCGGATTGAAAAAGGAAGGCAATCTCTGGTCTATAAGTGGGTGCATCGCAACCACCTCCGGTTGTATCGCCCACCTCAAATGGCGCCGGAGGACACAGAATAGGGTTAAAAGTCTAAACCCGATCAAGAGGGGGGTGCCCCTTTGTAGCTGCAGGTAGTTAGGTACTGTAGTGTAGGTCCTCCTAGGAAAATATATTCAAAATTATAGTGGAACTGTACCATGTGCCTCATCTGTGTTCCAGAATGGGAATCCTAAAACTGCCACGGCTGGTCCTGACAGTGCTGTGGATCGCTTCGACACAGCCCCTTGAAGTTGTGGAACCCGGTCCTCCTACCGGCATAGTCCTGCAGGACGCTCCCGGATTGTTGTTAACAAATTGCAGAACATATACTCAGCGAGTGTATGTGCGGCTGGACCCAAGTGATGTGTTTCGGAAGCACATCAACATGAACAGTAGGGTGTCCCATCATGGCAGGCAGTGGGCTAGGGATGCTGTATGGCATGCCCAGCTAGACACTATACACATGCTCCGCCAGCTGAGGAAGGCAACAGTCAGCCAGGAGGAGATGACAGGCCTCAGCCGCCCCAAAAGGTTCTTGGGGGGTCTGATTGCTGCGGCCTCCACCGTGGGCTCGCTATTTTCAGCTGGTCTGTTTGCTGCTTACACTGTCACCCTGACCACCCTGAGAAGGCAGGTGTCTGGGTTACTTAAGGAAATGCCAGAAATTCAGGACAGGCTGTATCAACAGCAGCAGCGGCTGGAAAGCCTAGGGAAAACCTTACAGGGCACAATATTAGCAGTAAACCTTCATGCAGCAGTGTTAAATAACACCCTCCACACCGTGGGCAGGATTGTCGACGTGTTACAGTGGGATTATGCTTACGTGCAACAGGTCAGGATGCTGATGCAGGATTTGCTTAGGGAGCTTAGTGCCACGATAACTAGCTTAGCCATGGGACAGATTCCAACTTACTTGGTTCCACTGTCCTTAGTAGAAGAAGTACTTAGGACAACCACTTCTGAGATGGTGCAGCCATTACAGGTACATTTTGCATACAGTCTAGGCAGTGCCATTCCTATACATGTCAACCCTGAAGCCAAGGAAATAGGTTTCCTGTTGAACCTTCCCATCGTGAGTGGCAAGGATATCTATAGACTCAAGTCTATATCGAACGTTGGCTTCTGGAGGGGGGACATGCATGTGAAGTTGACCACCCCACCGCTCGTAGCTTACCAGGAGGATGATCCAAATTTGTATCTTGTTCCAAACCTGGAACTGTGTATATCAACCAAGGATATCCACTGGGTATGCCCAAGTAAGCCATTCCTTAGGGACACAACTCAGAGGTTGTGTGGTATCAGAAAGGGGGCTGCCACTGAAAAGTGTAAAGCCACAGTGACGAGCAAAAGTGAGGTTAACGAACCCCAGGTTGAGCAGGTGGGAAAGAAATGGCTGGTCAGCACACCACAGTTAACGGTTACAATAACATATGACAGGCATGATACAGCTACCGAAGTGCAGCTACCCAACCAAACAGTTTTTCTACAAGTTCCTGAAGGAGCGATAGTGCATCTCAACGATTTAGCACTGTATCACCTGGAGTCAGAACTATACGAAACGGAACTCGAGATTGTGGACGCTTTCAGAGGACACGGCATTGACTTGGATGAGAGAATCCAAGAGACAGTAAGTCTTGAGGGTGTACAGGTAGTCGAATTTGTTCTTAACGACACAAACTTAAAAACTACACTGGTAGGTCCCAAGCACAGTCGTTGTGGATCCTCTGGGGCGCTAGGAACAATAAACGTGGTCATCTTGACACTGCTGCTGGGTAGCTGGATCATGGCTGGGGTAATGTGTTGGATGCTGTTCTCTTGTATCAAAGCCTTGCGGGGTAGTTTGAATGAGACAAAGGGAGCAATGGTTTATCACCGAAATCAGGTAACCACTCCCAAACGTCTGCCTGCTGCAGAGCTATCCGATACTGATAGTGAACTGCCGGAAGTTTAAGGTCTAGAGCTAATGATGATGCCCAATGCCTCATTCCTAGGTACCTTATAACTGAGAGCAGGTATACGCAACGTTCTTTCCAACACTATTTCCTGTACAAATTCTCGAGAGGTAATGTGAATATTGGGTGGTAGAATCCACCGTGGTACAACAAACATCACTTAACTCTGTTTTTGTTTTGAAGGCAACAACGCCTCAGGACCTCGTGACCTTCAAAAAGGCGGGATATGTAGCGGCAATGCTTGTTAATAAGACAGAATTAAGCGTTGGTATGCTCCTAAAGGAGGCCCCATCTCACCCTCCATCTCTGTGGTGCAGCCACAGAGAAAGAATTCATGCAAGCTGATTTAAGATGTTTTTCTTTTGATAAGAAGCAAGCTCCCAGACGGGGATGCAATTAGCTAAGCCTGGCTATAATGATCAATGGTCATCCACTGGCGCCTATCTGTCTAGGGAGTGCCGAATGGACATCTGGACTGCATTTCTAAGTGTCAAGAGTAAGTGACTTATATCTCACCTTGACCAACCAATCAGGGACTGGCAGGGCGTGGTAATACCACGTGGGTCTCCAATGCCCGCCAAACTCTCAACCAATCAGCACACATCTGGGTCTTGATCAAAAAGGGAGCGCAAGCTCAGTTCTGGGCTCTCCTTGGCCATTTTCGCGCATCCTCAGAGACAATCACGTGACAACTGCTGTTGTCTGCAAAAGGACTTGGACTTTGTTCTAAGCGCGAGGCCGAGGATCCCGTACGTATTCAGAATTCTACCAACGTGAATGCTGGTAGATCCCCTCGGAGCAACGACTGCCCTGCGCGCCGCAGTCAGATTCCTCCGGCCTTCCTACTCCGAGCTGCACCTCGACTGGTTGGCCGGTAGCCAGAGGACGCCGACACAACGCCCATTGGACAACCGCTGCAACAGAGCCTGTCAGCTGGTTTGATGTTCGTGCCGGGAAATTCCAAATCCAAACACAGTGGATAAGTAAACCCCATGTTCTACATTGCGTCTCGAGAATTTAATTGTACCTCAACACAAGTTGTTATCAATTTAATTCATGAGTAATGTATTTACTTCCGAGTTTAGAGTAACAGTGGGTAATAACACTGATTAGCGATTTGGTAACCGAACGATATATATTGACATATATTCTCTGTTGTGTATCTCTTTGTGTTTGCATCTCTTCGAGATTATATACCTTGTATATTGATAACCCTCACAGTAAGGTCTGCCGCTCGTATCCAGGCAGACTAGTATATGTTTGGTGCACAGTTTATATTAATAAATGTATCTCGTGTATTGAACCCGTGTGTGTGCGTTGTTAGTTGTTCTGACGATTGATTTTCTAAAAGCCCCAACGAACAACCTCGTGATTACTGCTACAATTGATAATTGTCTCAGTAAACCCATCAAACCACTACACTATCAAGACCAGCCATACACAGTACAGTTTATGTACATACAGTAATGTTTATGTTCCTAAATTAATATCGTTTATGACCTTCAGATGCGTTATGCTCCTCTTCTTTTTATGCTCAGCTACTAAAATTTCCCTTTAGTGGTAAAATTCCATATAAATATTCAAAACTAAGCGGATTGAAATGTGCACAGTAAAGACATTAGATGATTAAATCTTTTCACTACCAACCAATGCACCACGAGTGCCCCTGTCGGTCATTTTGGCCAGCCAATCACTTACCGCGGTGCCCTACGGTGCCCTGCGGGTTGGTTACTGTACCACGGGTTTTTACCGCTCATTTTGAATGGCTGCATCTGTAGGTTGTCTCTCGCAGTGTTCAGGAATTGCATTCCGAAACTGAGTCAGATCAAAAGTTGTAAGAAAAGCACCTATGGTGTCGGTTCTAACAGCTTTATTGATTCGATGTTAAAGGCCGGAAATGGGGCACAAGACACGCGACCGCAAAAAGCGTCGCCATCTGCTTCCAGCTGCAAAATGCCGTTTGCGGACGCTGAAGCATTTGAACTTGAACTTTATTGCCATATGTAACCGGTACTGGTACAATGGAATTCTTACTTACAGAAGGTCTCTCGATTGTAAAACAAGTGTAAAAAACAAGACAAAGTGCAAACAGTGCATCAAGACAATGTACAAACAAACAATAGACAATGTGCAAGTAAACATGTAGACATTTCTTTCCAAGGCAGCGGGTACAAGCGATCTCGCGTTTTAAAACCACCAGGAAAAGCAAAAAGGCACTTTTCCTTGCTTGCGCCGGCACACAACGACGTGAGGAGAACACCGTAGTCGGCAGGATTCGAACTTGCGCAGGGAGACCCCAATGGATTTCTAGTCCATTGCCTTAACCACTCGGACACGACTACAGCGAGCGCCGCCATTGCTGCGTTCTTGCTACAATCTCACATGGATCGCGAGGCGCCGGCGGAAACCTTTTTCAAAGTCGTTCTCCATTAAAAAA
Source organism: Atractosteus spatula (assembly GCF_055471065.1). Lineage (NCBI taxonomy): Eukaryota > Metazoa > Chordata > Actinopteri > Semionotiformes > Lepisosteidae > Atractosteus > Atractosteus spatula. The sequence continues at coordinate 2,037,215 of NW_028296631.1, forward strand.
AAAACCTTTCCAAAATACAAGCCTTGCAGACAGACACACCTCAGAGGACTTAAGGGTTGCTTCATGTGGGAATGATAAAGTCTCCCCGTCCGGACAGGAAAATGGCACTTTGTTAGACACAAAAAAACAATCAACAACAGACAAATGTCTACAAGCATTTTAGTAGCCGCTCTTGAAATAGCTCTTACATTCGTGTTAGACGCAGAAATCGCCTTTTTATTGACGCTCTTACAAACGCCATGGCAAGCAAAACAAAGCAAAGCAGAGCAGAACAAAACGAACAAAATAAAACCCTCATGTCCTGCACTTGAATATAATGCCGTTACGTGCCGAAGCGGTATTGGACGTCATCCTAGCACTGCAACCCGGGGCGTACGGTATATGGGAACGAGCACACGTCACGAATCGTCTCTAATCACTCCCTGCACTGTAAGGCGCCTTGAAGCGTGCACCCTCAACATTCATCTTTGCGCATCTGTGAAAGGTAAACTCTTGAGCAAACTCTGAACCAGACGCTCAAACTCCAGCTAGCATTAGGGGTAGCATTCCCACGCTACTTGAACACTTTGTTTACGCTCAGTGCTGGATTTTGGGAACTTTAGGACGAGTGGGACTTTTCTCCTATCTGTCAATTCGTTTTGTTTTGGAGACTCTTGGCTGTCTGTGTTGTATAGTGCAGCGTGAAGAAAACGTTTTCGAAAACTGTGCCGGCTCAAAAGTTGTAAGAAATCCTCTCCAGCTCTTTTAAGTCTCTTCAGTTTTGTCATTTAAAGTGAAACTAGATGTATAACTGGAGCCTCACTTATGCAAATGGTGAGGCTCCAGTTCGACATCTAGTTTTACTTTATATGACAGAAGTACGTCAGACTGCGCCGGACTGGGGGATCACTTCCGGTTATTTTTACCATCTTAAACATTTGAAATCCTCCCCTAGGCAATTGTGACACTTCATCTTGGCTCCACCTAGGACACTCTTCAATCTTCCATCACTTCTCTCTTCTCCCGCAACACTCTCGTCTGTCGGTAGTATGTGGCGTCTTTGCATTACCACCAATCTCACCACAGCAAGAAAGCAACAGGTTTTGGCAAGAGAGGAGGAGACTGCCTGGCCCGAACAGGGATCGAACCAGCGACTTTGGCGTTACTAGCACCACGCTCAAACCAACTGAGCTAACAGGCCTTGTTCCCACTGTCCTCTCTGTGCTGCAAAAAATGGAATTCAGGGAAGTTTCTTTTGTCCTTCTTTGAATAGAAAGCCCTGCAATTCAGTGTACGGGCTTTCTCGTGCTGTTTAATGGTTCTTCAAAAATTCAAATTCAAATCCTACACTGGCCTGAAGTGCCCCCCCCATTTCACAGCATTTTTCAGCTGATTTCAAATGTACCTAAAGGAGAAGCATTATTGAAGACCATCAATTACCAAGAGCTTTTGTCAAAGGTTTTGGTGGTCACTTTTAATGACCACAGAGAGCTATGACCTCGGTTTTACATCTCATCCAAAAGACAGCGCCTTTTTACCACACAGTGTCTCCGTCACTATACTGGGGCATTGGGACCCGCACAGACCTCAGGGTGAGCGTCCCACCGCTGGCTCCATTAACACCGCTTCCAGCTGTAAGCTTTGCTTTTCCCTGTAGGTCATCCTCATCCGGGTACTGACCTGGCTCACAGCTTCTAAGCTTCAGTGGGTTTTCAGTTGCGAGTTGAAAGGGGATGCAAGTGATGGAGCCGCTCGCTGCAAAAGCCACTGCATTGGCCAGGAATCGAACCCGGGCCTCCCACGTGGCAGGTGAGAATTCTACCACTGAACCACCAATGCACGCTGCAAGGGTCTACAAAAAAGACGCTTTTTTACCACTCTGTGCTGGATGTTGGGTCCCAAGGGAACTTCTGGACGAGTGAGAATTTTCTGCTATCAAAATTTGGTTTCGGAGACTTTTGGCAGCCTACAGATGCAGCCATTCAAAATCCGCAGGCGATACCGCATTATTTTGCGGTACGCTGTACGCAGTCTACCGCAAGCTACCGGTAAATACCGCGAGTTACCGTAAATTCTCCTATAATACGACAAGCAAAATAATAGTATCCGGAATTTCCGCAAGGTGGAGCTAATAAAGCTCAACCTCTCATGTTTGAGCTGTGGCCATCAAAGTCTTTAACGAAGATATTACTAATAGTATTAATAATGAATGACCTTGGACAAGCTGTAAGTGTAAACTCAAAGTATTGCCCTGGTCAACATTCTTTTTTTCATTGACCGTCTTTGTAAAAGTAACACCACAGCATTTCGCAATCACGCATTTGTTTCCAATCATGCAAAGTACAGTAATTTTTGAGAATCGATTCACCATGCCTTTCACATGCTCATAAAAGAGATTGATTTAGGAACATAAACATATTACCGTATGAAAACTGTACTGTATACAGTATGTATATGTATATTTAATGTCTTAACTGTGCCCGTTTAAGTATTGAATATTCATATCTGATTTTACCACTGAAGGGAAATCTTAGTAGCTGAGCATAAAAAGAATAGGAGCATACTGCAACGCGTGTGAAGCCATAAACGATATTAATTTTGGAACATAAACATACAGTATATGGCTGGTCTCGGTACTTTAAAGAAAACATACACGAAACATGGTTTCATTATGACCAGAATCGGTCTTGAGATATTTTTAACTTGATTTACAGTATTTGAGAGGTATGTCTTAACACCGATACTACAGTGCTTAAGTACTGCTCACGTATATGTTTCTAGGTTTATATTATGCATTTCATACGGTCAAATTACTTTTGAGCAACTAATAAGAAGCGCGAAACGGTATGCGTTTTAGTTTCGTTTTGTGCTGGGACCCGTGGATTGATTAGAGATATCAAGTACTTACAAGTCATTTTTTAAATGTTGTAGTTCGTCTTGAAAAAATGTTACGAGTACATCATCTATCAACAATTACACAGGTTCTGTTTCCATATTGCGGATTTTGGTTACGTAATATTATTTTCTAGATTTCACGTTGTGAATATATGATTTGGGCAAACAGAGCCGCAAAGAAGTACATTATGGGTTGTTGTTGTTTTTTTTGCAGTTTTATCTAGAACAAGCGATGCTTAAACCTTTGTCTGATTCTTGTGAAACTATCCACACGACAGTTACAGTACCTAGGAGTTGACTTCAGTGATGTCACTGATGGGATGTTTCTAAAAATCCATCCTCTGTAAAACGTCTTCTCTAGTTGTCCTGCATATGTATTCGCTAATGAAGCTGTGTGTTCTGAGCCTGGATCTCTACATTTCTGTATGAACCAGCTTAGAGGGCTAAAGACAGCTTGTGTTTAAATTGAGTGTAAGGCAATTTATGCTTCTAAAGTCATGGTCAGCATTTATTATTGTACTGTGCTGTAAACTTGTTCTGTGCCTAGTCACATTATTTTATAGCGTTTTTATAGTGTTATCAAATCCGGTGGCGCTGTGTGTTAGTTTCCTGACTCCCATGTCACATGGTCTGTGATTGAAACCTGTGAAACCGGTTTAATTCGTCACAGCCAGCACTCCGGCAGAGACGGGGTTGTGCTCGTAAAGTAGAAGCAGGCGAGATTTCCAGCGAAAGACACCTCCCCCCCACCCTCATACGATGCGCATTGTAATTACACATTCTAATTGTATTACACATTGTACACATGCTTAAAAGAGAAGAGAGAAAACGCAAGCCTTCTTCAGGTGTGAGGGTCTTCTGCTCAGAATGAAACGCTAAAATGTAATGTAGGCTCTGAATGGGTTCAATTATGATTTGGGCTTGATTAAGGTCGCTGCCTTTCATCTAAAACCCTACTTGAATCCTTCTAAACTAAAAATCAGTGTTAGTGAGTTCTAAATAAAGAGGTATCCAGGTAACAGTGAAACGGGCGGACAGTCTGGGGAGATCGCCCGTTTTCCATGTAAATAGTTCCCTGGTTCCGCACCCCTTGGTGTTTCTCTCGCTCTCTCTCGGGTCACCTGATCATTAGCTCGAAAGATTTCAGTGCTTTGTGTATATTCTAATGGTAGTGGGGGCAGGGTGTGTGGGAACAGGTTTGGTTGAAATTGCATTGGAGATCTATGTTCTTCACACCTGAAACATTTTCTCTGAAAGCATTTTCTTCGCAGTTTAACCGATCTTGTTACAGCATGTTACAGTTTACTATTATTAACCATATTAATTTTAAGTGCTTAATGCCATTTTTTGACCAGGCACGAATATTCTTAAGTCCATATCTTCGCAAGTGAATCAGTGCGAATTGCAATACTAATTAAATTAAAACTACTAACTACTAACTAATACTAATTAAAACAAACCAGAAACGTGTTGTTCTGTCTAATGACATTACAAGTGGAAAGATTACAGATTTTAATCTTCTTTAATTTTGTTACGTTATACATTTTAGAAACGTTTCATCCATACAAACACCACAAAACTATTTTCGATTGTATTTCTGAATAGTATGTTACACTTAGTTCACTGTTTTAAATACATCTAATTAAGAAAGTTAGGTGTTAGCATAAACTATTAGCAATCAATAATATTAAATTTAGCACTGTAATAAGATGTTGCACTTTCCCCCGCATCTTGTAAAAATATATTTTCATTGTTCAAATATACATTAAGTCTGACTATCATATAATAAGTTAAATACAAAACTAAAGAAAAAATAGGGTTAAATATAATTCAAAATATTTTGCTAACAATGTTAACTGTTTATGAATAATAAAATGTATTAACTAAGGAGTAGGATGGCACAGTTGTTAGTATGTTTTTTGTTTTGTTTCTTTTTCATAAATACAACAGTAGTACCTGATGTCTCAGTGGCTTTCAAAATTAAATCATGCATGCAAACCTGTGAACTAGAAAGATAACTAAGATATTGTCATGGAAATATAACTATCAAGGAAGCCACAAAAGAGAGTTCTCACCTGAGTAAGGTCTTTATTTCAATATTGCAATATTGGGAGCCCTGCTGCCACTTCGCAAAGTGCAACCAGAGACTCAATTTGTTACAAGCAGTACAGGGTTTTTATAAGACGTTGCACTGTAAAAAAGTTCAGCACTTGGTCCCTTCTAAAACTTCCCCTTTCTCTAAGAGAAAACAGATTACATCATAGAGCGAGAGAAGAAAAACTAGATTTGTTATTCAAAGCTTATCGGTTACTTTCAGCTAATTCTAATGACCCAGACAGCATATATTGTTTTGGTACATTGTCTTCTAAACTAACCTAAACAGTGTACTTTGTTGACGAACTGTTTTCTAAAATTCTGCACGCACTGTAGCACAGCAGTTACATCCTTGAAATATATTATCTAAAAGCACCAATATATTTTTTTCAAAGCTCTCTACATTTTTAAGAATCAATTTACTTATTAGATTTCCACTTCAATATCCATCCATTTATAATGGTGGCGAAGTGGTTAGCATTGCTATCTTGCAGCTGAAGAAAGATGTGAAGACGGGGTTTTGAATTTAATCCTTTCTGTAGGGGGTTTAGACTTCTAAGTCACAAGCTGGGGTTTATGCCAGGAAAGGGGGTTAACTGATAAGGATTGCAGATGCAAGCTAGGAACCCCCCTGGGTGTAATGTTAAACTGACCATTTGCCCAGAACATCGTAAACTGGCCAAATACCATGAACCCCCCTCTTTACCATCAGACCGAGTGACGTCAGAAACGGAGAAGAAAACACTATATAACCCAAAAGTTTGTAACAGTACGTTGAACAATGCTTCGGTTTTGTTGTTTCTTGCGGGAAACAAGACTTCGGCTTTATTGTTCCTTGCATGCAATAAACTCATCTGTTTTACTTCATCTCAGGATCAAGAACCTTATTTCTTCTGTTACAACAAATTTGGCGTAGTCGGCGGATGCTCCAGAAGGCGCAGAACTTCCCATCGGCAGGAGAGACGGTCAGCGCGCACATAACTAAGAGGTAAGGACTCCTCTTTTATTTAAAAGTCCCGACTCTCTCTGACCGATTGGGAAATCTCTGCTCCCTGCGAGAATCGCCCGAGATGACGGAGTAAACGTGAGTTTCTGAATTCCTCTGGCCCGGGGAAGGCACCGGTGTATGTAATGGGTTGGTTGCTGTAAGCCCAGAATTTGGTCTGGCAGGGGTTCCGCGGTATTGTGTACAGGCGTTCGAAGCTGGTGTATGCCTTAATTGCGCGTGGAGTTTTGAACGGGTTTTGGACCCTTACCGTGAAGTTCAGGACTGGTGTGGGTCTTAATTGCACCCGGAGTTCTGAAGGTCAGAACTGGTTTGGGTCTTAATTGCACCCGGAGTTCTGAGGCTCAGAATCGGCGTGGGCCTTAATTGCGCCCGGGGTTCTAGAGCAAGTGGTGCATTAAATGCACGTAGTTCAGGACTGGTGTGGGTCTTAATTGCACCCGGAGTTCTGTGGCTCGGGATCGGTGTGGGCCTTAATTGCGCCCGGGGTTCTGGAGCTGAGTGGTGCATTAAATGCACGTATAATCCAGGATTGGTGTGGGCTTTAATTACGCCCGGGGTCCTGAGATTAGCTACGCCTTGATCGTGCACAGATTGGAGTGGCGTGGTTTCTGGCGTGGCGTGGGTTTTTTTGTTTTAAAGGAAACAGGAGTAGAAGAGATATATGCATGTATGTTTTTGGTGTTTTCCTTGTTTGTGAAATACATATACACACGCACGACACTAACATAAACACACCTCATAATAAAAGAGCAAAGCATTAAGTAGCAGGATTTAAAGGACGTTGAGACCCGAGAATCGCCCTGATTGAGCTCAGTGCGTAAGTCCACCCCGGGGCAAAAGCAGCGATGCTGGCGTTCTGGGGATGGTGAATTACTGATCAAGAAAGGGGGTTTTCGAGGTCTCGTTTCTTACCTGTGAACAGTGCGGTGTAAATCCTCTCTAAAGTCTCTGAGAGGTATTTAGATCTGGAGGTAACAGACGCCTTTGGCTGAATGAGTGCAGGAATGCACAGGTTTTTCAAGTGAAAGCATCCCCCTACTGAATGAGCTGTTACCTCACACACGACAAAAGTAAATCTTAAAGAGACCGAACATGTGCGCTAACTGATGGTTTGAGAAAGTGGTGGAAGGGTCCGTTTAAATATCGGAAAAGTGTAAGTTGACGGAAAAGAAGGAGAAAAATATGGAAAAAGCTGAGTTTGTCAGAGGGAATTTGGGGCGAAGACGCCTGTAAAGAAAGCATATGAGTATTGATTGGCAAAAGCACAAGCATGTAGCTCCCACCCTGGTGCACGGCCGGCACCAGTAGTGGCAGATACATGACGAAAAAGAAAGAAATTGGGATGTGACTTAAAAGTGTGTTTACGGGGAAAATAAAAACCCGGAAGAAAATATACTTTACTCGCTACGAAAGAGTATAAAAAAAAAAGCTAAAAGAGGCAGTACAGGAGAATGAGAAACTAAAGAAGGAATTAACTTCTGGTCACGCTGCACTGGTTAATGTGCTGCAGCCAGCGACTAAGTTATATCCTGCTCTCCCACAGGGGAACAAACAGGCAGGAAACGAAAATAATTGGGATCAATTCCCTCAGTGGCCATATGGAGAAGGGGGGTCTGATTGGGATAACACTTGGTATGAGTGTGATAAAGACGGATCAGGGTCTCCCCTGTTAGAGGGAGGGCGCCCGCAGATCTGTACTCTCACTCGAAGTGGGAAAGGACTTGATGTAGCAGGGGCTGGCGCCGTTGATGACAGCGCCACTCTAACACTGTCTCGCACCCCTTCGAGGGGGTCTGCAATCGCACCTACCTTCCCTGATTTCCCCCATACGATCAAATCCAAAACCGTAAGATATTGACCGGTGGGCTAAAGTACCGCACCCGAAATTAGAAATGCAGCGAACCTGGAGTGCGCTTCAGGAATTAAAAGGATTCATGTAGAAGTAAAACAAGAATACAGCACATTGTATTACGAAGAGAAAAATATATTCTCGATGTGTATGTGTGTTTTATGAATTTGTGTGCCGGCATGTATGTGTGTAACTGTGAGTTTTGGTATACTAAATGACGGTGTGAGTGTGTTTAGCCAGCGGGACTGGCTAGAGACGTAACTAAAGAGACTTGACGAAAATCAACTTAAGGAGATTGGAAAATATAAGAGCGTCTGAAACGTATAAGTACAGTACAGGTGGACGTAAAAGTAGTTAAACAGTTTTTGTATTATTATAAATTATTATAAATTGTAATTTATACAATTAGTTGCAATAGTGGAAACAATTTGGTTTTATTCGAATGTCTCGAAACCAGACATGCTGAAACGCTGTAGGTTTAGAATCGAGACTGGGGAGAATAACGTCTTGTGAGAAAATCTGTTTACCTAACGATTAGATCCTGTAAATCCCTTGTAGCCTCCCTAAGTCTGTCCCAGTCCAGTGGATAAAAATGTACTGTTAATGGAGTGTTGGTTTCTCTGTTAGGGGATACTGGAGCACTACTGTCCTGCTTGTTTCACTCCTCTGTTCAACAGTGTACTATAGAGCAATGTATAGGGAAAGATGGCAGGAGGCCACAGGAGTATTGGGACAGCAAGTTTTACTTGCCGAGTACCAGATTTTAATGGGTGGTTTTATACCAGATCTATTGGGTTGGAATATTATGCATTACAAAGAATGACTATGCAGAACAGGGTATCACGTAGCTTCAACTGGCTGTGATCACTCAGTATGTTGATGGTATTCTGAGTGCTTCCCCTGATGAGGAAACCCACAAGTCTGAGTTGCTTCAGCTTTAGAGTGTCTAATAGAAGCAGTTATGATAAGGCCCTTTTGTGTCTAGCATTGTGAAATTTTAACAGGGCCTGGGTGCAATGTTTTTTACAGGGTGAGCACAACTCTTAACAGATCTGCTTAAGGGGGGAGTGCAGTACAAGGACAAGATTGCCTTGGTTCCCGCAGCAAAAGCCGCCTTTAATAATTTGAAACAAGTTCTCTTACAGGTGCTGAGACTGGGGTTTCCTCAGATGGATCAACCATTCCTTTGTATTATTGCAAGTTGCTGACAGAGGCCACCCAAGGAGCCTGCGAGCAGGTCCTGGAGGCGTGGGGACCACCACCTGAAGGAGGGCACAACCTCATCCCAGGAGAGTGGGTGTGGATCAGGAAATTTCCTTCACAGGTTCTCCAGCCCAGGTGGGACGGACCCTACCAGATCCTGTTGACAACCGAGTCTGCGGTTCGAGTGGAAGGAAAAGATCGCTGGATCCACGCGCCACACTGCCGACGAGCCTCATCCCCATTTACAGACTCAGAAAGAAATCATTTCTGTTTATAAGAATAATTGTTGCTGTAGGACTATGTTCCGCAGGAATTAATGATCATCTCTCCCACAAAGGAGAACATGGAATTAATTCCTTTTTAGGCCTCTCCTATCTGACAGCTAAGAAAACCAACCAAAGTGCCTGCTGGGTGTGTGCCACATTACCCAAATATGTACAGGGAGGACTTCCTATGGGAGCCATTCCTTGGCGTCTCGAGGAAGTCATAGGCATGATCATTTGGAGGGATAATTTAGGAGATTTTAATATGACAAACTATGGGGGGTTGCCATAACACGACTTTAACCTGCACAACATTACAATATCTACAGGAGCGAGGCTTAGAGCCCACGAGTTTCACAGGCTCTTACGCTCCTAAATATAACAGAAGCCATACACCACCATACCTGACTCTCAATAAGGAACGTGAGGGAAACATATGTTTTCAGCACACTAATTGGTCTGCACTTGGTTGGATGGAGTCGTTGCAACCTTACCATCGCTGCAAATATATCCACCTCTACCTTCCAAATTCCAGGATGGGATCGGCACACCCCACAATTCAGTATAAGCTTCTTATTTTCAGAGGCATGGGGAGCGCCAAACGGAACATCTTTCATTTGTGGAAAACGAGCCTACCCATGGTTGCCAGCCCAGTGGTCTGGCTCATGTTATTTAGGATATGTGGTTCCTCATATCCGTGTTCAAATCCACAGCCCCTTCGGACCTAACCACAGACCACAAAGAAAATTGGCTGATTGGGAATATTATTTAGGTATAATATTTCCACAAGCCGGCATGAACTTTCTGAGTCGAGAGTTAATTCAAATGGCCTCGACTTTAGAAGAATTAGCAAATTCTACCTCATCTAGTCTGAAGGCTGTTAATGATGAGATGGTAGCCCTCAGAACAGTGGCCATGCAGAACCGACTAGCTTTAGATTATGTACTGGCGGCCCAAGGAGGAACTTGTGCAGTAATTGACACTGAATGCTGCACATATATTCCTGATAATTCTGAGCACGTCTCAGATCTGGCCCAACACATTTACAATGAGGGACAGAAATATCAGGACTATTATACTGAAAATTGGGGAATTGGGTCTTGGGTAAAGTCTGTGTTTGGGGCCTGGGGTGGAACCTTTTTATAGTGTGTATCTGTAGGAGTAGTATTGTTTATATGTATAATTGTAATCATCACATTCACAAAAACATGTATCACATCTTGCTATAACCGTGGAACGTACAATGACATGGCAATACATACCTGTTCGCCAAGAAAGGAAAGATCTGCCCTGACATTGTATGTATAAAAATAGGCTACACTGACGTATGCCATATTTTATAAGGGGGGAATGAAGAAAGATGTGAAGACGGGGGTTTGAATTTAATCCTTTCTGTAGGGGGTTTAGACTTCTAAGTCACAAGCTGGGGTTTATGGCAGGAAAGGGGGTTAACTGATAAGGATTGCAGATGCAAGCTAGGAACCCCCCTGGGTGTAATGTTAAACTGACCATTTGCCCAGAACATCGTAAACTGGCCAAATACCATGAACCCCCCTCTTTACCATCAGACCGAGTGACGTCAGAAACGGAGAAGAAAACACTATATAACCCAAAAGTTTGTAACAGTACGTTGAACAATACTTCGGTTTTGTTGTTTCTTGCGGGAAACAAGACTTCGGCTTTATTGTTCCTTGCATGCAATAAACTCATCTGTTTTACTTCATCTCAGGATCAAGAACCTTATTTCTTCTGTTACAACACAGCACTGGGGTCCTAGGTTCAATTCCTGCCATCCTGTGTGTGAGGGGTTTACATGTTCTCTCTGGGTTAGATGGTTTTTCTCCATATGTGTGATATGACTCCCTCTCGCACTCCAAAACATACTGGTAAGTTAATTGGTTTATGGGAAAACTGGCCCTGGCGTGTGTGTGTTTGTGTCTGTCTGTCCTGTGATGGACTGGCGCTATGTCCAGGGTGTATTCTGCCTTGTGTCCTTTGCTTACTGGGATAGGCTCCAAATCCTCTGTACTGGATAAAGAGATTAGAAATGGATGGAAGTAAAGGCACTGTGTGGATGGAACTATACACAGTGTTAGAAACCCACGATGAAATGGCAGCATCTCACTGAGAATAAAATATTTTATAGTGCTGGCTTAAGGAAACCTTTCCACCTTTCCACCTCTCTTGCACATCAGTATCCATACCTAGTTATTTAAACAAATTGCCTCTAATTATAAACATCTTAATATGCTGGCTCTGTGGATCCGCATCAGCAATGTTTGCCCATTCCTTCAATTCATGTGCATCCAACACACAGTTCAATGCCAGCACCTACACATAATCTAAAATACAATCCTTATTTCAGTATCTATGTAAACATATAGTCTGTTAACTTCATCATCTTCATCAAAAGTATGCCTAACCCCATTAGGAAGTGTTCTTGTTATAAGTGTATTCCTCAGCTTTCCCCAAATTATCTTCTTCTTGCCAACATCTCTAGTCTTTTATCCTGCAATAACTCAGCCAACACTTAAATCTCCAAAAGCTGCTTGTGTTAATTTCTTTAAATCACAAATATCATGTGTAAATACTGGCCATGTAATACTCTGCATTGTGGAATAATAGTTTATTTTAAAGGGAACTAGAGAAATCAAGAAAGGCTTTTTTCTAGAATTAATAAATGCACATCCTGTTCACTGGGGAAATTAAGTCCACACCGAGCAATCTTCAATATGTTCAGAATATGACGGCAAGAATCCTATCAGGGATGCATTACACCTGTTTTCAAGTCCTTGCACTGGTTACCTATCAGATTTCGAGTCAACTTCAAAATCCTTATCCTCCTTATATACTGTCCTACAACTGTTATTACTGATCACCGAATTATTGTACTTGACATGACTTCATTCAGCCTTTCCTGAACGTCTATGACAGGCAGAGAGAGTGCTGTTTCTGGTGCGATCTTTTGCAGCTGACATTTCACTGTTTTAAACGAACAAGAAATTAGATTGCTCATAAATCAGTTATTCTATATAAACACAGCGTAATTGCCCTCCGAAAATCCTCTTTTTCTTGTTCGTTTTAGAGACCTCGATCGAAACTGATTTTAGATGTCAGAAAGGATATATTTTCTCTGTATTTCCTACATTGCTTTGTCGAGATTTTAACTTTATATCTAACTTTATATCTAGGCTCAGATTTCAACTATAAATCGTACAGTAATTAATAGCAGTAAATACTGATGTTTTGCGCCCTCTTACCACAAAAATATATGTTTTGTAGTTGGGATTAACTTTATTTCGTACGCGTAGCTACTCCGATTCGGACACCGAACAGTTAAAGATGGCGGCAAATCAGACACCCAGAGGGGGGGCGTCTTCTCGCCTCCATAACTAAAATGCCAAATAGGAGTGGCTTAAGCGACATACACAGTCGTGTAACTGACAGATTGAGGTAGCCTATCGTGTAAATTTCGCTTTGTTGCTGATAGGTTAAGCTTTCGAAACTCTGCCCCAAAGTCATGTGACTGATTTTTCGCCCTGTTTCGTTGGTTAAACGCAATGATCACAAGCACCACCATGGTAACTGGGATGTGTAGTTTTTAATTCCGTTTGAATTATAACTGTACGTACTGTCTTCATATTTGGCCAGGGCTTTAAAGAGAAGGCGCGCCAAAAAATTTCGGTGCCGTCGTCTCCGCTTTAAAGGTACCCCCGTGCTGGAAGAATTTGACCTCGGAACGTTTGCCCAGCGTAGTTATAGTGGACATAAAAACAAGAGTTCGCTGGCATTATATCCTAGAAGACACAGACCGGCACCAGACCGGTAAATGCTTGATGAACTAGGGATTGGACAGTTTCCAAGTGCTTGTACAATCGATGGAAATGTTCAAATAAATGTGCAAAAGAAATAAAATAATCATTTATTTCTTTATCATATTGGCTAGCTAATGTCCTCTCTTTGCTAGTTAGTGGCTGTGTTTCTGAGTTGGGTAGCAACGGGTGACTGTTCTCAGGCGGAAGATGTAAACAGCTTAATTTTCATGTTAAATAATTTTTAAAAATTAAAATTCATTCTATACAGCAATCACATATTTGGGTACTGTTTCATAAAACTTTCATGCTTAAAATGTTTAGGGAGAAATGGAAGACTGGTGTGTATTTTTTCTTTAAACTATCAAGACCAGCCATACACAGTACAGTTTATGTACATACAGTAATGTTTATGTTCCTAAATTAATATCGTTTATGACCTTCAGATGCGTTATGCTCCTCTTCTTTTTATGCTCAGCTACTAAAATTTCCCTTTAGTGGTAAAATTCCATATAAATTTTCAAAACTAAGCGGATTGAAATGTTCACAGTAAAGACATTAGATGATGAAATCTTTTCACTACCAAAACACAGCCTGGAAGAAGGCTGTGACTCTGAGTTGGGCGCTGACCCCGCCCCTGAAGTCAAAGAAAAGGCAGGCTTCCAACAATTCTTAGGGAATCTCAGCCAGAAAGGCAAAGCAAGGCGTATTTATATCAAGGTTTCTCTTGAAAACGTCTTAGATAGAGAAGCACTGGTTGACACTGGGGCTGAAATTAGTTTGATGTCAGCCGATCTACTCAGCGAGCTCAAACGAGTAGCGAAAGGAAAAGGCATCAGACTTAAGGTAGAACCGTGTAAGATAGATATTTCCAGCTATACCCAGGATCATGCCAGGATCACACACCGAGTGTGGGTGGCACTTAGGTTCGGGCCAATGAACGTGGTGCATCCTGTTTACATCTCTAGGTTTAAAACAGAGCCACTACTCATTGGCCAAGACCTGCTTGACAGGCTGGAGCCTCTGGTGGACTGCCAGCGTGGAAAATTGTGGGCTCAGGTCAAGCACCCTAAGCCTGTCGTACAGCAAAAAGGGGGGTTCAGTGGTTATGCTGTGATCACACAGTGCCCACTGAACACCATAGCTGAGTTGGAGGATTCTCCTGGTTCCTCTGGACGAGAAATAAATGTCTCTTCTTGCTTTCCAAAACTACAGGGAAGTCCTGCCCAGGCCAGCACTCCCACGGTCTCCCAACTACAGGAGCAGTGCTCCGAGCAGCTGCTTGACCCGCCAGGTAAAGCACACCCCTTTTTCATCCCTGAAGAAGAGTGGATCTCCCTGTCCGGTAATGAATGGGAGTCCTTTCTGTGCGCCCTGGTACCTCAGGGGGACAAGGACTACCACCCCATGGTGGTGGGAGGGGTCCAGGTGGCAGAAGTGCAGGTTGATGATGTAATTCTCAGCCTCAGCTCTGAGAAGTCCATAATCAGTGAAGGTCTGTTCGAGGACCTGTCGCGAAGCCGTCAGGTGACCCTGGTGACGCAATCACAGGGTCTGTGGTGGGCACCCCCACCTCATAGGTCCATTTGGAGCAAAGGAAGCTGTGCAGCTTCCATCTCCATCGGAAAAAGGAAGTTTGCTCACTACTTCCAGGTAGCACCTCAGCTGACCCATTCGGTCTGTATTGGTGCAGACCTGTTGGTTCGACTGGGCGCCCAGCTGGACACAGTAAACAGTGTGCTGTGGACACGGGTGAACCCAGATGCCCACTCTCTAAGCGGCGACCCCGAGAACATTCGGTCAGGTCAGACGATTCCTCAGGCCTGCCAGGTAGTAAACGAATCGGACCTGATCGTTCCTGCGTCAACAGCAGGGTTTCCGGTACGCCTTGTCCTAAAGAAGGGACAGAGGATGGATGCTGGCCGAGATCAGGCATGTGTTGACCCAGCTCTCCCGTGCAGGGGCCAAACTGTCTCTGGCTAAGGGACAGTGGTGTAGGACCCAAGTGGAGTACGTGGGACTATTGGTTGGAGCCCAAGGCATACAGCCACAGTCCAGCAGAGTCCAAGCTATCCAGAATATGAAGTCGCCCACTAACCTGTCTGAACTGCGCAGCTTTCTGGGAGTATGTAATTATTCCCGGCAGTTCATTGAGGATTACGCTGAAATAGCAAGGCCCCTCCACAAGCTGCTGCAGAAAGACGTGCCCTTTGAGTGGGGACCTTCCTCAGAACAGGCTGTGATGGAGCTGAAGCGCAGACTCGGTAGTGCGCCGTGCTTGGCCTACCCTGACAAAAATAAGGTCTTCTACCTTGAAGCAGGGTTCTCAGAGCACTGCCTTGGGGCTGCTCTGAGTCAGGAATATGACCAAGAGCGAAGGGTGGTGGCGTATGCCAGTCGAGCCCTGAACCCAGTGGAGCAAAAGTTCTTGGACTGCGAGAAGGCCCTGTTGTCTACGGTCTGGTCGGTAGAACACTTCCGTAGTTATGTAGGGGGACAAAAGATCATCATCGAAACCTGCCACCAACCTGTGACATTCCTGCATAGCCAGAGACTGAAAGCGGGCAGGGTGTCAAATAGCAGGATTGTGGCATGGATGATGGCCCTACAAGGCTATGAGATAGAGGTACGTTATGCACAGAGCAAGAAAATGTACCTGGGACAGGGCCTGGCTTTGGGCCAAGTGTGTCAAGGCTGTGACACTGACATGGAAGCTCCAGAAACAATTCCCGCTGCTGAGCTACCGAACAATCACCGGTACTACGATGAAAACGTGGGCCAGGGCTTACCCATGGCCTATGTTGACGGTTGCTCTTTTCGCCACGAACAGCAGGTGCTAGCAGGGGTAGGAGTAGTCTGGCAAGACAATACTCCCTGTGGGCCGACCCGCTATAAGCTAGGACCAAAGACTAGTCAGTATGCGGAAGTAGCTGGGGTGCTGATCACCCTCCAGCAGGCCCTGACAAATGGCCTTAAACAATTTGTCATCTGTAGTGACTCGAACTACGCCCGACATAGCTTCGTGTCCCATCTTCCGTATTGGAAGGGTACCGGCATGAAAAATGCCCGGGGCAAGGAAGTAAAGAACAAAGAGTTGTTCCTGGCCAGTGACAAGCTCACGACCGAGGCTGGAATGATGGTTTACTGGAGGAAGGTGAAGGGACACTCCCAGGTGAAGGGACCCGACAAAGACGGGAATGATGAGGCCGACCGGCTGGCTAAATCTGGCGCCTTAGAGGGTGAACCCTGGCAGTTCCAGCAGGAATGGCTACCCCCAGAAACCGTGGCTGAGGTCAAGGCGGTCACCCGAAGCAGGGCTAGACAGGATGTCGGAGCTGACCCTCAATCTGTAGTGCTTGGGTCACAGGGTTTTAACACCGATCTTGCGGAAATGCAGAAACAGGACCCAGCAATTGGGCTAATGTATCAGCATATCGCTGACCCAGTGCGTCAACCTCTTTCGGAGCAGGTGCTGAGCCAGTCTCCAGAGCTGAAGGAGCTGGCAGAGGTGAAAGACAACCTAAAAATTATAAAGGGGTTGTTGGTTTGTGTACCAGTTGCACAAGGTGTCCCAAAGTGGGTAGTTCCCCGCTGCCATCGGGGGGTCATGATCCAACACGCTCATGACGAGCCCTGTGGGGGTCACCGGGGAATCAAGGCCACGTACGACACTATCCAGCAGGTGGCATTCTGGCCTCACATGGGCCAAGACATCGCCGCGTATGTAAAGGGGTGTCTGACGTGTAGCCAGTTCCAACCATCACGGCCCTTGCACCGTGCACCACTCCAGAAAAAGGGCATGACATTCCCCTGGTCCAATCTACAAATGGATTGGGTGGGGCCGCTGGTGAGGTCATCCAGAGGGAACAAATATTTCCTCACGGTTACGTGTGCATTCACAAAATGGATTGAGTGCCTCCCAGCACCCAACGACACGGCAGAGACAACTGCAGTGCTGTTGGTGAACCATGTGTTCAGTCGATGGGGACTCCCCCTGACCGTGGACTCGGATCGGGGAACCCATTTCACAGCTACAGTAATGGCAACCCTGTGGAATATGCTTGGGGTCAAGGCCCAGTTGCATATCTCCTACCACCCTCAATCCTCGGGCCAGGCAGAAAGGGTAAACCGAACGGTGGTTAGTATGCTCAAAAAGTTTGTCTCCACCAGCAGTAGGGACTGGGACATTAAGCTGCCCCTGGTTCTGATGGCCATCCGAGCCACGCCCCATTGCTCTACGGGGGTCCCACCTTTTGAGATGATGACAGGTCGGAAGATGACTTCCCCTACACTGTCTTTATGGGGTGGAGGACCTGAGCACGACGGGGGCTGCTACGGCCCATCAGTATGTGTCAGCAAGCACATCTGCAGGCAACCTTTGCTTTTGCCCAGAACAATCTGGGAAGGAGTGCAGAGGGTAGGAAAGCATACTATGACCGAAAGGCAGTTAACCAGGAACTCCAAGTAGGAGACAAGGTCCTGTACTTCCAATTTGCCAAACCCACAGGGGTGGCCCGGAAATTCTTACCCAGTTGGACAGGACCCCACGAGATTGTCGATAAGGTATCACCGGTAGCTTATCGAATTCGGATTGAAAAAGGAAGGCAATCTCTGGTCTATAAGTGGGTGCATCGCAACCACCTCCGGTTGTATCGCCCACCTCAAATGGCGCCGGAGGACACAGAATAGGGTTAAAAGTCTAAACCCGATCAAGAGGGGGGTGCCCCTTTGTAGCTGCAGGTAGTTAGGTACTGTAGTGTAGGTCCTCCTAGGAAAATATATTCAAAATTATAGTGGAACTGTACCATGTGCCTCATCTGTGTTCCAGAATGGGAATCCTAAAACTGCCACGGCTGGTCCTGACAGTGCTGTGGATCGCTTCGACACAGCCCCTTGAAGTTGTGGAACCCGGTCCTCCTACCGGCATAGTCCTGCAGGACGCTCCCGGATTGTTGTTAACAAATTGCAGAACATATACTCAGCGAGTGTATGTGCGGCTGGACCCAAGTGATGTGTTTCGGAAGCACATCAACATGAACAGTAGGGTGTCCCATCATGGCAGGCAGTGGGCTAAGGATGCTGTATGGCATGCCCAGCTAGACACTATACACATGCTCCGCCAGCTGAGGAAGGCAACAGTCAGCCAGGAGGAGATGACAGGCCTCAGCCGCCCCAAAAGGTTCTTGGGGGGTCTGATTGCTGCGGCCTCCGCCGTGGGCTCGCTATTTTCAGCTGGTCTGTTTGCTGCTTACACTGTCACCCTGACCACCCTGAGAAGGCAGGTGTCTGGGTTACTTAAGGAAATGCCAGAAATTCAGGACAGGCTGTATCAACAGCAGCAGCGGCTGGAAAGCCTAGGGAAAACCTTACAGGGCACAATATTAGCAGTAAACCTTCATGCAGCAGTGTTAAATAACACCCTCCACACCGTGGGCAGGATTGTCGACGTGTTACAGTGGGATTATGCTTACGTGCAACAGGTCAGGATGCTGATGCAGGATTTGCTTAGGGAGCTTAGTGCCAAGATAACTAGCTTAGCCATGGGACAGATTCCAACTTACTTGGTTCCACTGTCCTTAGTAGAAGAAGTACTTAGGACAACCACTTCTGAGATGGTGCAGCCATTACAGGTACATTTTGCATACAGTCTAGGCAGTGCCATTCCTATACATGTCAACCCTGAAGCCAAGGAAATAGGTTTCCTGTTGAACCTTCCCATCGTGAGTGGCAAGGATATCTATAGACTCAAGTCTATATCGAACGTTGGCTTCTGGAGGGGGGACATGCATGTGAAGTTGACCACCCCACCGCTCGTAGCTTACCAGGAGGATGATCCAAATTTGTATCTTGTTCCAAACCTGGAACTGTGTATATCAACCAAGGATATCCACTGGGTATGCCCAAGTAAGCCATTCCTTAGGGACACAACTCAGAGGTTGTGTGGTATCAGAAAGGGGGCTGCCACTGAAAAGTGTAAAGCCACAGTGACGAGCAAAAGTGAGGTTAACGAACCCCAGGTTGAGCAGGTGGGAAAGAAATGGCTGGTCAGCACACCACAGTTAACGGTTACAATAACATATGACAGGCATGATACAGCTACCGAAGTGCAGCTACCCAACCAAACAGTTTTTCTACAAGTTCCTGAAGGAGCGATAGTGCATCTCAACGATTTAGCACTGTATCACCTGGAGTCAGAACTATACGAAACGGAACTCGAGATTGTGGACGCTTTCAGAGGACACGGCATTGACTTGGATGAGAGAATCCAAGAGACAGTAAGTCTTGAGGGTGTACAGGTAGTCGAATTTGTTCTTAACGACACAAACTTAAAAACTACACTGGTAGGTCCCAAGCACAGTCGTTGTGGATCCTCTGGGGCGCTAGGAACAATAAACGTGGTCATCTTGACACTGCTGCTGGGTAGCTGGATCATGGCTGGGGTAATGTGTTGGATGCTGTTCTCTTGTATCAAAGCCTTGCGGGGTAGTTTGAATGAGACAAAGGGAGCAATGGTTTATCACCGAAATCAGGTAACCACTCCCAAACGTCTGCCTGCTGCAGAGCTATCCGATACTGATAGTGAACTGCCGGAAGTTTAAGGTCTAGAGCTAATGATGATGCCCAATGCCTCATTCCTAGGTACCTTATAACTGAGAGCAGGTATACGCAACGTTCTTTCCAACACTATTTCCTGTACAAATTCTCGAGAGGTAATGTGAATATTGGGTGGTAGAATCCACCATGGTACAACAAACATCACTTAACTCTGTTTTTGTTTTGAAGGCAACAACGCCTCAGGACCTCGTGACCTTCAAAAAGGGGGGATATGTAGCGGCAATGCTTGTTAATAAGACAGAATTAAGCGTTGGTATGCTCCTAAAGGAGGCCCCATCTCACCCTCCATCTCTGTGGTGCAGCCACAGAGAAAGAATTCATGCAAGCTGATTTAAGATGTTTTTCTTTTGATAAGAAGCAAGCTCCCAGACGGGGATGCAATTAGCTAAGCCTGGCTATAATGATCAATGGTCATCCACTGGCGCCTATCTGTCTAGGGAGTGCCGAATGGACATCTGGACTGCATTTCTAAGTGTCAAGAGTAAGTGACTTATATCTCACCTTGACCAACCAATCAGGGACTGGCAGGGCGTGGTAATACCACGTGGGTCTCCAATGCCCGCCAAACTCTCAACCAATCAGCACACATCTGGGTCTTGATCAAAAAGGGAGCGCAAGCTCAGTTCTGGGCTCTCCTTGGCCATTTTCGCGCATCCTCAGAGACAATCACGTGACAACTGCTGTTGTCTGCAAAAGGACTTGGACTTTGTTCTAAGCGCGAGGCCGAGGATCCCGTACGTATTCAGAATTCTACCAACGTGAATGCTCCGCTTGATCAACGGCAGCCTACAGTTGGACCCTCGTCGACAACCTGAATAGCTTATTCAGAAGCAGCGCTGGACCGGGAACGAACCAGCTTCTTCCCAGGCAAAAGAGTGACTTGTGAGGACTCGCGGTCACACTCTGTGCATAGAGACTTTCTACTAGCCAGCCGGACTGCTGGTAGATCCCCTCGGAGCAACGACTGCCCTGCGCGCCGCAGTCAGATTCCTCCGGCCTTCCTACTCCGAGCTGCACCTCGACTGGTTGGCCGGTAGCCAGAGGACGCCGACACAACGCCCATTGGACAACCGCTGCAACAGAGCCTGTCAGCTGGTTTGGTGTTCGTGCCGGGAAATTCCAAATCCAAACACAGTGGATAAGTAAACCCCATGTTCTACATTGCGTCTCGAGAATTTAATTGTACCTCAACACAAGTTGTTATCAATTTAATTCATGAGTAATGTATTTACTTCCGAGTTTAGAGTAACAGTGGGTAATAACACTGATTAGCGATTTGGTAACCGAACGATATATATTGACATATATTCTCTGTTGTGTATCTCTTTGTGTTTGCATCTCTTCGAGATTATATACCTTGTATATTGATAACCCTCACAGTAAGGTCTGCCGCTCGTATCCAGGCAGACTAGTATATGTTTGGTGCACAGTTTATATTAATAAATGTATCTCGTGTATTGAACCCGTGTGTGTGCGTTGTTAGTTGTTCTGACGATTGATTTTCTAAAAGCCCCAACGAACAACCTCGTGATTACTGCTACAATTGATAATTGTCTCAGTAAACCCATCAAACCACTACACTATCAAGACCAGCCATACACAGTAATGTTTATGTACATACAGTAATGTTTATGTTCCTAAATTAATATCGTTTATGACCTTCAGATGCGTTATGCTCCTCTTCTTTTTATGCTCAGCTACTAAAATTTCCCTTTAGTGGTAAAATTCCATATAAATATTCAAAACTAAGCGGATTGAAATGTGCACAGTAAAGACATTAGATGATGAAATCTTTTCACTACCAACCAATGCACCACGAGTGCCCCTGTCGGTCATTTTGGCCAGCCAATCACTTACCGCGGTGCCCTACGGTGCCCTGCGGGTTGGTTACTGTACCACGGGTTTTTACCGCTCATTTTGAATGGCTGCATCTGTAGGTTGTCTCTCGCAGTGTTCAGGAATTGCATTCCGAAACTGAGTCAGATCAAAAGTTGTAAGAAAAGCACCTATGGTGTCGGTTCTAACAGCTTTATTGATTCGATGTTAAAGGCCGGAAATGGGGCACAAGACACGCGACCGCAAAAAGCGTCGCCATCTGCTTCCAGCTGCAAAATGCCGTTTGCGGAAGCTGAAGCATTTGAACTTGAACTTTATTGCCATATGTAACCGGTACTGGTACAATGGAATTCTTACTTACAGAAGGTCTCTCGATTGTAAAACAAGTGTAAAAAACAAGACAAAGTGCAAACAGTGCATCAAGACAATGTACAAACAATAGACAATGTGCAAGTAAACATGTAGACATTTCTTTCCAAGGCAGCGGGTACAAGCGATCTCGCGTTTTAAAACCACCAGGAAAAGAAGAAAGGCACTTTTCCTTGCTTGCGCCAGCACACAACGATGTGAGGAGGACACCGTAGTCGGCAGAATTCGAACCTGCGCGGGGAGACCCCAATGGATTTCTAGTCCATCGCCTTAACCACTCGGCCACAACTACAGCGAGCACCGCTGTTGCTGCGTTCTTGCTACAATCTCACATGGATCGCGAGGCGCCGGCGGAAACATTTTTCAAAGTCAGTCTCCATTAAAAAAAAAACCTTTCCAAAATACAAGCCATGCAGACAGACACGCCTCAGAGGACTTAAGGGTGGCTTCATGTGGGAATGATAAAGCCTCCCCGTCTGGACAGGAAAATGGCACTTTGTTAGACACAAAGAAACAATCAACAACAGACAAATGTCCACAAGCATTTAAGAAGCCGCACCATGTTCTTGCTACAATCACACACGGATCGCGAGACGCCGGCGGAAATCTTTTTCAAAGTCGTTCTCCGTTAAAAAAAAAAACCTTTCCAAAATACAAACCTTGCAGACAGACACGCCTCAGAGGACTTAAGGGTTGCTTCATGTGGGAATGATAAAGTCTCCCCGTCCGGACAGGAAAATGGCACTTTGTTAGACACAAAAAAACAATCAACAACAGACAAATGTCTACAAGCATTTTAGAAGCCGCACTTGAAATAGCTCTTATATTCGTGTTAGACGCAGGAATCGCCTTTTTATTGACGTTCTTACGAACACCATGGAAAGCAAAATAAAGCAAAGCAGAGCAGAACAAAACGAACAAAATAAAACCCTCACGTCCTGCACTTGAATATAATGCCGTTACGTGCCGAAGCGGTATTGGACGTCATCCTAGCACTGCAACCCGGGGCGTACGGTATATGGGAACGAGCACACGTCACGAATCGTCTCTAATCACTCCCTGCACTGTAAGGCGCCTTGAAGCGTGCACCCTCAACATTCATCTTTGCGCATCTGTGAAAGGTAAACTCTTGAGCAAACTCTGAACCAGACGCTCAAACTCCAGCTAGGATTAGGGGTCGCATTCCCATGCTACTTGAACACTTTGTTCAAACCAGGCTGTCCGGACATGAGTTGGCGCGCTCCAGATTTTCTTTTTCTTTTTTTTCCCTCGTACTCGAGGGTCATTTTCCTGTTCCACATGCAATTTCAACATCTTCCTTGGGAGATGTCAAGCCAGCAAGCCACTGCTGTGCTTCAGTGGCCGGTGTGGAGTTCAGTGGCCCTGTTGTACACGGAAAGCACATTGAGCTCCTTGGACATGAAAAGTTCCAGTTAAAAGCCATTTGTCATCCTTTCTCTTGGTGTCGATGTTGCTATTGTATGTAAAGGTGGCAACTTGCTCAGCGAGCAGGCGGAGCGCACAGCGAATGCAGATGTGTCTGAGTTGTGTGTCCAAGTGGCTGCAAAAGGACAGAGCTCCTGGCGCGCTGTGGCTTAGTTGGTTAAAGCGCCTGCCTAGTAAACAGGAGATCCCGGGTCCGAATCCCAGCGGTTCCTTTTTTTGTTCTGTCTTCTCGAACAGGACTGGTCATTATGGACAACCGCCTACGGCTAGACTTAATTAAATGCAAGTATTCATTTCCTGTCTTGAACGACTTGTTTTTCTTAGAATGCAACTTGCAAAACATGAAATGCAAACCTTGCTAATCAGCGCTCGCGGCTGGAAAACAAAAAAGAAGTCAGCAATGTTTTTTCTTTAACCTTAACCCTGCTAATGGAGGAGTTAAACGACCGAGTCTACGCAGCTTAAACGGTCCGCACGTCGGGTTCTTAGCTGAAAGGGTGGTAAATCAGGCTCACCCAGTCCTTAATCTTTTAAAGAGGATAAAAAATTGAACCTAGTCGCCACATCACATACATCCTGTTCAATGATAAGAAGGTGACATCTGTCCTCGCTCCAGAGTAAATCACACGTTGAGGGCATTTTTTTTCCACTTTACCGTGAGTCGGGCTCGGCTGCACACAGGCGAGAGCAGAGCAATGAGGTCACGGGGACAGGGGAGTCACACGCTGGCGGTTTGAACACGCGGAAGATCACTGAGGGATCTACAGTATATGGACCCTCTGTGCGCCACCCGTCCAAACTCTGGACTCTGAATCCTGCCATCCGAGTTTAGATCTCGGCGGAACCTGAGCCGCAGTTCCTTCTTAAAACGTAATCTGGTGAGCATTTCTAGAATCGTACTTGTATAGATGCAGCCTTTAATGTGTTGCTAGGTTAAAATTGATGACTTCTTGAACTTCAGTAGGCAATTGCCCTCTTGATTTCGGATTTAATTGCTTTACTACAGGGGTGCTTTTATGATGACAGAGTCATGTTCAGGTACTTTGCTGGATGGAGGAAGCTCATTTCGGACTCTGTGATCTGCTCACCTGGAAAGGTCTGCTGTACTACTACAAGAGAGAAGTAGAGTCTGGAAGAAGGGACAATTTTATGATGCTTTGGAAGAAAGTGTTTTTTTTTCTTTGAAATCGAAATGAATCAGAATATCAGTGCAAAGGACAAACTCTTGGTTTGGTTTAAAGAGATATGGTTTTAAACAGACACAATGTAGAAAACAGGTGTTTCTCACTTTTGGAAAAGAATGGACCGGGGGTAATGTTTTACTAGTTGCAGTGCTGAGCTCACTGGGTTGCAGTCATGCAGTGTGACACCAGGGCCAGTGGCGCAATGGATAACGCGTCTGACTACGGATCAGGAGATTGTAGGTTCGACTCCTGCCTGGCTCGGGTCACTTTTAAACGCATCAGGCTACTCCCTAAGTAGCCTGTGCTACTTACTGTATGTGGGTGTAATCGTACCCAGTACGAGATTTCCTTCATGTAAATGAACTGCACCTGGGCTCAGTACGGTGCTGAGAGCCCAGCGTTGCTGTTCTAATTAGCACGCACTGCATCGGCTATGAACCCGAACATTTCAATTATTCCGATCAGTAAGTCAACACGTAGTCCACATGAAAGGTAGAAATATTCTCTTGTCTGTCTCTTGTTTGTATATAACTGAATGTCTCTGACAATGTACTGTTAGTTTTAATTGAAGAACGGCATTTGTGTTCAAATATAGCAGACAAGTTTACGTAACTGCTCATGCGACACTCAGTTGTAATTAGTCAAGAAATAAAGTCGAACAACAGCTGAGGGTTTGAATGTGAACGTATCAGATTGCAGCGCCTTTTACTTCCATTGACAAATGATAGAGATTCGAAGAGAGATCCTTCAGACCGGCAAGCAAACCCACGGCTTTTTCGGTTTTCTATCTAGGCAACGTTGGTGTCTGCAATAGCATAAATGAAAGCACGATGCAATTTCTGTGGCTACATTTGTTGCACTTCATGCACAGTAAGAGTGTTTCTAACACCAAATAAAAACTCAACAATTAGCGATCACGCCTTCTCCTCAGTTAACCCACTGAAACCCTCGCTGATAAGAGTTCTTTACTGCGTGCTTTACGAGCACCTATCGTGTCGGTTCTTTGAGCTTTATTGATCCGGTTTTCAAAGGCATAAGTAGAGCACCAGACATGCGAACGCAAAATGTGTGGTTATCTGAAGAATTGATTTCCATGGCAGCGGGTCCAAGCGATTTAGCGTTTTTATAGTACCAGAAAAGGAGAAGCAGCACTTCGCCTCTGCCGCGCAGGCACACTACAACGTGCGGCAGACGCCGTAGACGGCAGGATTTGAACCTGCGCGGGGAGTCCCCACCAGATTTCGAGTCCATCACCTTAACCACTCGGCCACGACTACGGCGAGCTCGCCACTGCCGCATTCCTCCTATAATCTAACACGAGTGCGAGGTGGCTGGGGAAACCTTTTCAGAGTCGCTCCCCGTTAAAAAAAAATACCTTTGACAAAATACGTGCCGGCAGACAGACACGCCTCCGAGGGTTTAAGGGTGGCTTCACGTTCAAAGGATAAAGTCTCCCCGTCCTGATGTCAAAATGCAACTTTGGCAGACAGAAAAAACATCAACAAACCACAAATGTGGACAAGGATTTTACAAGCTGCACCACACTGCACTTTGAAAAGCATTTAAATTAGTGTTAGACGCAGGAATTGCCTTTGGTTTATGCGCTTACGAAAGCCCTCAGCTCCTGCAGTTGAATATAATGCCGTTACGTGTCGAAGCAGTAACGTACGTCATCCTACCACTGCAGCACGGGGAATATAGGGAAACGAGCACACGCTACGAATCGTCTCAATCACTCCCTAGAGTTGTAAGGCGCATTGAAGGGTGCACCGCCATCATTAATCGTTGCGCCTCTGTGAAAGGAAAGCTCTTGAGCAGTCTTTGAAACAGCTCGGATGAAACACTTGATTGCTTCCATGTGCATCTGGAGTTAATTTCTTATTTTCACTTCACGCCGCCCAAAGCATTTCTAAAACAGGAGATTCGCGTTTGGGAATGCGCCCTGCCCTACAAATAAAACAGGTCTACGGGTCTGAAACCTGCTCCACAGAAAACAGTTTTGTTGCGCTTTTGATCAAAGGGAGATTCGTTGTTCTTACTTTTTGATGACATAACACCCAAAGGGGCTTCTTTGGAGTTGGATTCCAACCAGCATCCTAAAGTTTATTGGCGGTATCCTTTACAGTGTTCTGTTCGGTCGACAAGGGACTGAAGTGGGCAGCTTTCCTCACACATACAGTGCAATGTACTGTAGTGTTCCCGTTCACTGAATTCGCAGTTCTGCATCAGACCTCTAACTCGTTTCCTTAGTCTTGGTCAGCTTGAATTTAAGCCACGAACCATCCTTCTACTGTATAAACGTCTAGAGGAATCACAAACTATTTGAGAGGCCATCATCCCAGGGGGAACTGACAAAGTCTATCTCTAAACACCTAGCGCAGTCTCTCGAGAGACTGTCAAAAAACACTTTCGCCGTTTGTGTTGCAAGTAAGTGAAAACGCGGTCTCAACCCAGAGCCACTTGGCAGCAGCAGCACATAAATACTGTTTCTGTCACTGCACTACTGATACCGACGTTAGCCTACTATACCATGTTCAGCCACCGCTGGAAAACATACTGCTCTAGTACCGAGGGCCGACTTTGAACAGGCACACGCGTCAGCCATGGAGAGCGACGAGAATGGGATTCGAACCCATGCGTGCAGAGCACAATGGATTAGCAGTCCATCGCCTTAACCACTCGGCCACCTCGCCAAGGAAACCAGGCTGTCCGGACATGAGTTGGCGCGCTCCAGATTTTCTTTTTCTTTTTTTTCCCTCGTACTCGAGGGTCATTTTCCTGTTCCACATGCAATTTCAACATCTTCCTTGGGAGATGTCAAGCCAGCAAGCCACTGCTGTGCTTCAGTGGCCGGTGTGGAGTTCAGTGGCCCTGTTGTACACGGAAAGCACATTGAGCTCCTTGGACATGAAAAGTTCCAGTTAAAAGCCATTTGTCATCCTTTCTCTTGGTGTCGATGTTGCTATTGTATGTAAAGGTGGCAACTTGCTCAGCGAGCAGGCGGAGCGCACAGCGAATGCAGATGTGTCTGAGTTGTGTGTCCAAGTGGCTGCAAAAGGACAGCGCTCCCGGCGCGCTGTGGCTTAGTTGGTTAAAGCGCCTGCCTAGTAAACAGGAGATCCCGGGTCCGAATCCCAGCGGTTCCTTTTTTTGTTCTGTCTTCTCGAACAGGACTGGTCATTATGGACAACCGCCTACGGCTAGACTTAATTAAATGCAAGTATTCATTTCCTGTCTTGAACGACTTGTTTTTCTTAGAATGCAACTTGCAAAACATGAAATGCAAACCTTGCTAATCAGCGCTCACGGCTGGAAAACAAAAAAGAAGTCAGCAATGTTTTTTCTTTAACCTTAACCCTGCTAATGGAGAAGAGTTAAACGACCGAGTCTACGTAGCTTAAACGGTCCGCACGTCGGGTTCTTAGCTGAAAGGGTAGTAAATCAGGCTCACCCAGTCCTTAATCTTTTAAAGAGGATAAAAAATTGAACCTAGTCGCCACATCACATACATCCTGTTCAATGATAAGAAGGTGACATCTGTCCTCGCTCCAGAGTAAATCACACGTTGAGGGCATTTTTTTTCCACTTTACCGTGAGTCGGGCTCGGTTGCACACAGGCGAGAGCAGAGCAATGAGGTCACGGGGACAGGGGAGTCACACGCTGGCGGTTTGAACACGCGGAAGATCACTGAGGGATCTACAGTATATGGACCCTCTGTGCGCCACCCGTCCAAACTCTGGACTCTGAATCCTGCCATCCGAGTTTAGATCTCGGCGGAACCTGAGCCGCAGTTCCTTCTTAAAACGTAATCTGGTGAGCATTTCTAGAATCGTACTTGTATAGATGCAGCCTTTAATGTGTTGCTAGGTTAAAATTGATGACTTCTTGAACTTCAGTAGGCAATTGCCCTCTTGATTTCGGATTTAATTGCTTTACTACAGGGGTGCTTTTATGATGACAGAGTCATGTTCAGGTACTTTGCTGGATGGAGGAAGCTCATTTCGGACTCTGTGATCTGCTCACCTGGAAAGGTCTGCTGTACTACTACAAGAGAGAAGTAGAGTCTGGAAGAAGGGACAATTTTATGATGCTTTGGAAGAAAGTGTTTTTTTTTTCTTTGAAATCGAAATGAATCAGAATATCAGTGCAAAGGACAAACTCTTGGTTTGGTTTAAAGAGATATGGTTTTAAACAGACACAATGTAGAAAACAGGTGTTTCTCACTTTTGGAAAAGAATGGACCGGGGGTAATGTTTTACTAGTTGCAGTGCTGAGCTCACTGGGTTGCAGTCGTGCAGTGTGACACCAGGGCCAGTGGCGCAATGGATAACGCGTCTGACTACGGATCAGGAGATTGTAGGTTCGGCTCCTGCCTGGCTCGGGTCACTTTTAAACGCATCAGGCTACTCCCTAAGTAGCCTGTGCTACTTACTGTATGTGGGTGTAATCGTACCCAGTACAAGATTTCCTTCATGTAAATGAACTGCACCTGGGCTCAGTACGGTGCTGAGAGCCCAGCGTTGCTGTTCTAATTAGCACGCACTGCATCGGCTATGAACCCGAACATTTCAATTATTCCGATCAGTAAGTCAACACGTAGTCCACATGAAAGGTAGAAATATTCTCTTGTCTGTCTCTTGTTTGTATATAACTGAATGTCCCTGACAATGTACTGTTAGTTTTAATTGAAGAACGGCATTTGTGTTCAAATATAGCAGACAAGTTTACGTAACTGCTCATGCGACACTCAGTTGTAATTAGTCAAGAAATAAAGTCGAACAACAGCTGAGGGTTTGAATGTGAACGTATCAGATTGCAGCGCCTTTTACTTCCATTGACAAATGATAGAGATTCGAAGAGAGATCCTTCAGACTGGCAAGCAAACCCACGGCTTTTTCGGTTTTCTATCTAGGCAACGTTGGTGTCTGCAATAGCATAAATGAAAGCACGATGCAATTTCTGTGGCTACATTTGTTGCACTTCATGCACAGTAAGAGTGTTTCTAACACCAAATAAAAACTCAACAATTAGCGATCACGCCTTCTCCTCAGTTAACCCACTGAAACCCTCGCTGATAAGAATTCTTTACTGCGTGCTTTACGAGCACCTATCTTGTCGGTTCTTTGAGCTTTATTGATCCGATTTTCAAAGGCATAAGTAGAGCACCAGACGTGCGAACGCAAAATGTGTGGTTATCTGAAGAATTGATTTCCATGGCAGCGGGTCCAAGCGATTTAGCGTTTTTATAGTACCAGAAAAGGAGAAGCGGCACTTCGCCTCTGCCGCGCAGGCACACTACAATGTGCGGCAGCCGCCGTAGACGGCAGGATTTGAACCTGCGCGGGGAGTCCCCACCAGCTTTCGAGTCCATCGCCTTAACCACTCGGCCACGACTACGGCAAGCTTGCCACTGCCGCATTCCTCCTATAATCTAACACGAGTGCGAGGTGGCTGGGGAAACCTTTTCAGAGTCGCTCCCCGTTAAAAAAAAATACCTTTGACAAAATACGTGCCGGCAGACAGACACGCCTCCGAGGGTTTAAGGGTGGCTTCACGTTCAAAGGATAAAGTCTCCCCGTCCTGATGTCAAAATGCAACTTTGGCAGACAGAAAAAACATCAACAAACCACAAATGTGGACAAGGATTTTACAAGCTGCACCACACTGCACTTTGAAAAGCATTTAAATTAGTGTTAGACGCAGGAATTGCCTTTGGTTTACGCGCTTACGAAAGCCCTCAGCTCCTGCAGTTGAATATAATGCCGTTACGTGTCGAAGCAGTAACGTACGTCATCCTACCACTGCAGCACGGGGAATATAGGGAAATGAGCACACGCTACGAATCGTCTCAATCACTCCCTAGAGTTGTAAGGCGCATTGAAGGGTGCACCGCCATCATTAATCGTTGCGCCTCTGTGAAAGGAAAGCTCTTGAGCAGTTTTGAAACAGCTCGGATGAAACACTTGATTGCTTCCATGTGCATCTGGAGTTAATTTCTTATTTTCACTTCACGCCGCCCAAAGCATTTCTAAAACAGGAGATTCGCGTTTGGGAATGCGCCCTGCCCTAAAAATAAAACAGGTCTACGGGTCTGAAACCTGCTCCACAGAAAACAGTTTTGTTGCGCTTTTGATCAAAGGGAGATTCGTTGTTCTTACTTTTTGATGACATAACATCCAAAGGGGCTTCTTTGGAGCTGAATTCCAACCAGCATCCTAAAGTTTCTTGGTGGTATCCTTTACAGTCCTCTGTTCGGTCGACAAGGGACTGAAGTGGGCAGCTTTCCTCACACATGCAGTGCAATGTACTGTAGTGTTCCCGTTCACTGAATTCGCAGTTCTGCATCAGACCTCTAACTCGTTTCCTAAGTCTTGGTCAGCTTGAATTTAAGCCACGAACCATGCTTCTACTGTATAAACGTCTAGAGGAATCACAAACTATTTGAGAAGCCATCATTCCAGGGGGAACTGACAAAGTCTATCTCTAAACACCTAGCGCAGTCTCTCGAGAGACTGTCAAAAATCTCTTTCTCCATTTGCGTTGCAAGTAAATGGAAACAGTCTCAACCCAGAGTCACTTGGCAGTAGCGGCACTTAACCACTGTTATTGTCACTGCTTGATACCAACGTTAGCCTACTATACCATGTTCAGCCACCGCTGGAAAACGTACTGCTCTAGTACCACACGTGTCAGACATGGAGAGCGACAAGTGTGTGATTTGAACCCATGCATGCAGAGCACAACGTATTAGTAGTCCATCGCCTTAACCACTCAGCCACGACTACAGCAAACGCTGTTATTGCTGCATTCTTGCTACAATCTCACATGGATCGCGAGACGCCGGCGGAAATCTTTTTCAAAGTCGTTCTCCGTTAAAAAAAAAAAACCTTTCCAAAATACAAACCTTGCAGACAGACACGCCTCAGAGGACTTAAGGGTTGCTTCAAGTGGGAATGATAAAGTCTCCCCGTCCGGACAGGAAAATGGCACTTTGTTAGACACAAAAAAACAATCAACAACAGACAAATGTCTACAAGCATTTTAGAAGCCGCACTTGAAATAGCTCTTACATTCGTGTTAGACGCAGGAATCGCCTTTTTATTGACGCTCTTACAAACGCCATGGAAAGCAAAACAAAGCAAAGCAGAGCAGAACAAAACGAACAAAATAAAACCCTCATGTCCTGCACTTGAATATAATGCCGTTACGTGCCGAAGCGGTATTGGACGTCATCCTAGCACTGCAACCCGGGGCGTACGGTATATGGGAACGAGCACACGTCACGAATCGTCTCTAATCACTCCCTGCACTGTAAGGCGCCTTGAAGCGTGCACCCTCAACATTCATCTTTGCGCATCTGTGAAAGGTAAACTCTTGAGCAAACTCTGAACCAGACGCTCAAACTCCAGCTAGGAATAGGGGTAGCATTCCCACGCTACTTGAACACTTTGTTTACGCTCAGTGCTGGATTTTGGGAACTTAAGGACGAGTGGGACTTTTCTCCTATCTGTCAATTCGTTTTGTTTTAGAGACTCTTGGCTGTCTGTGTTGAATAGTGCAGCGTGAAGAAAACGTTTTCGAAAACTGTGCCGGCTCAAAAGTTGTAAGAAATCCTCTCCAGCTCTTTTAAGTCTCTTCAGTTTTGTCATTTAAAGTGAAACTAGATGTATAACTGGAGCCTCACTTATGCAAATATTGCAAATTTACATAAGTGAGGCTCCAGTTCGACATCTAGTTTCACTTTATATGACAGAAGTACGTCAGACTGTGCCGGACTGGGGGATCACTTCCGGTTATTTTTACCATCTTAAACATTTGAAATCCTCCCCTAGGCAATTGTGACACTTCATCTTGGCTCCACCTTGGACACTCTTCAATCTTCCATCACTTCTCTCTTCTCCCACAACACTCTCGTCTGTCGGCAGTATGTGGCGTTTTTGAATTACCACCAATCTCACCACAGCAAGAAAGCAACGGGTTTTGGCAAGAGAGGAGGAGACTACCTGGCCCGAACGGGGATCGAACCCGCGTCCTTGGCGTTATTAGCACCACGCTCTAACCAACTGAGCTAACAGGCCTCGTGCCCGCTGTCCTCTCTGTGCTGCAAAAAATGGAATTCAGGGAAGTTTCTTTTGTCCTTCTTTGAATAGAAAGCCCTGCGATTCAGTGTACGGGCTTTCTCGTGCTGTTTAATTGTTCTTGTAACCCAAATCCTACACTGGCCTGAAGTGCCCCCCCATTTCACAGCATTTTTCAGCTGATTTCAAATGTACCTAAAGGAGAAGCATTATTGAAGACCATCAATTACCAAGAGCTTTTGTCAAAGGTTTTGGTGGTCACTTTTAATGACCACAGAGAGCTATGACCTCGGTTTTACATCTAATCCAAAAGACGGCGCCTTTTTACCACACAGCGTCTCCGTCACTATACTGGGGCATTGGGACCCGCACAGACCTCAGGGTGAGCACCCCACCCCTGGCTCCATTAACACCGCTTCCAGCTGTAAGCTTTGCTTTTCCCTGTAGGTCACCCTCATCCGGGTACTGACCTGGCTCACACCTTCTAAGCTTTAGTGGGTTTTCAGTTGCGAGTTGAAAGGGGATGCAAGTGATGGAGCCGCTCGCTGCAAAAGCCACTGCATTGGCCGGGAATCGAAACCCGGCCTCCCGCATGGCAGGTGAGAATTCTACCACTGAACCACCAATGCACGTTGCAAGGGTCTCCAAAAAAGACGCTTTTTTACCACTCTGTGCTGGATGTTGGGTCCCAAGGGAACTTCTGGACGAGTGAGAATTTTCTGCTATCAAAATTTGGTTTCGGAGACTTTTGGCAGCCTACAGATGCAGCCATTCAAAATGCGCGGGCGATACCGCATTATTTTGCGGTACGCTGTACGCAGTCTACCGCAAGCTTCCGGTAAATACCGCGAGTTACCGTAAATTCTCCTATAATACGACAAGCAAAATAATAGTATCCGGAATTTCCGCAAGGTGGAGCTAATAAAGCTCAACCTCTCATGTTTGAGCTGTGGCCATCAAAGTCTTTAACGAAGATATTACTAATAGTATGAATAATGAATGACCTTGGACAAGCTGTAAGTGTAAACTCAAAGTATTGCCCTGGTCAACATTCTTTTTTTCATTGACCGTCTTTGTAAAAGTAACACCACAGCATTTCGCAATCACGCATTTGTTTCCAATCATGCAAAGTACAGTAATTTTTGAGAATCGATTCACCATGCCTTTCACATGCTCATAAAAGAGATTGATTTAGGAACATAAACATATTACCGTATGAAAACTGTACTGTATACAGTATGTATATGTATATTTAATGTCTTAACTGTGCCCGTTTAAGTATTGAATATTCATATCTGATTTTACCACTGAAGGGAAATCTTAGTAGCTGAGCATAAAAAGAATAGGAGCATACTGCAACGCGTGTGAAGGCCATAAACAATATTAATTTTGGAACATAAACATAGAGTATATGGCTGGTCTCGGTACTTTAAAGAAAACATACACGAAACATGGTTTCATTATGACCAGAATCGGTCTTGAGATATTTTTAACTTGATTTACAGTATTTGAGAGGTATGTCTTAACACCGATACTACAGTGCTTAAGTACTGCTCACGTATATGTTTCTAGGTTTATATTATGCATTTCATACGGTCAAATTACTTTTGAGCAACTAATAAGAAGCGCGAAACGGTATGCGTTTTAGTTTCGTTTTGTGCTGGGACCCGTGGATTGATTAGAGATATCAAGTACATACAAGTCATTTTTTAAATGTTGTAGTTCGTCTTGAAAAAATGTTACGAGTACATCATCTATCAACAATTACAAAGGTTCTGTTTCCATATTGCGGATTTTGGTTACGTAATATTATTTTCTAGATTTCACGTTGTGAATATATGATTTGGGCAAACAGAGCCGCAAAGAAGTACATTATGGGTTGTTGTTGTTTTTTTTGCAGTTTTATCTAGAACAAGCGATGCTTAAACCTTTGTCTGATTCTTGTGAAACTATCCACACGACAGTTACAGTACCTAGGAGTTGACTTCAGTGATGTCACTGATGGGATGTTTCTAAAAATCCATCCTCTGTAAAACGTCTTCTCTAGTTGTCCTGCATATGTATTCGCTAATGAAGCTGTGTGTTCTGAGCCTGGATCTCTACATTTCTGTATGAACCAGCTTAGAGGGCTAAAGACAGCTTGTGTTTAAATTGAGTGTAAGGCAATTTATGCTTCTAAAGTCATGGTCAGCATTTATTATTGTACTGTGCTGTAAACTTGTTCTGTGCCTAGTCACATTATTTTATAGCGTTTTTATAGTGTTATCAACTCCGGTGGCGCTGTGTGTTAGTTTCCTGACTCCCATGTCACATGGTCTGTGATTGAAACCTGTGAAACCGGTTTAATTCGTCACAGCCAGCACTCCGGCAGAGAGGGGGTTGTACTCGTAAAGTAGAAGCAGGCGAGATTTCCAGCGAAAGACACCTCCCCCCCACCCTCATACGATTCGCATTGTAATTACACATTGTAATTGTATTACACATTGTACACATGCTTAAAAGAGAAGAGAGAAAACGCAAGCCTTCTTCAGGTGAGAGGGTCTTCTGCTCAGAATGAACTTGAACTTTATTGCCATATGTAACCGGTACTGGTACAATGGAATTCTTACTTACAGAAGGTCTCTCGATTGTAAAACAAGTGTAAAAAACAAGACAAAGTGCAAACAGTGCATCAATACAATGTACAAACAAACAATAGACAATGTGCAAGTAAACATGTAGACATTTCTTTCCAAGGCAGCGGGTACAAGCGATCTCGCGTTTTAAAACCACCAGGAAAAGCAGAAAGGCACTTTTCCTTGCTTGCGCCGGCACACAACGACGTGAGGAGGACACCGTAGTCGGCAGAATTCGAACCTGCGCGGGGAGACCCCAATGCATTTCTAGTCCATCACCTTAACCACTCGGCCACGACTACAGCGAGCGCTGCCGTTGCTGCGTTCTTGCTACAATCTCACATGGATCGCGAGGCGCCGGCGGAAACCTTTTTCAAAGTTGTTCTCCATTAAAAAAAAAACCTTTCCAAAATACAAGCCTTGCAGACAGACACGCCTCAGAGGACTTAAGGGTGGCTTCATGTGGGAATGATAAAGTCTCCCCGTCCGGACAGGAAAATGGCACTTTGTTAGACACAAAGAAACAATCAACAACAGACAAATGTCCACAAGCATTTAAGAAGCCGCACCATGTTCTTGCTACAATCTCACACGGATCGCGAGACGCCGGCGGAAATCTTTTTCAAAGTCGTTCTCCGTTAAAAAAAAAAACCTTTCCAAAATACAAACCTTGCAGACAGACACGCCTCAGAGGACTTAAGGGTTGCTTCATGTGGGAATGATAAAGTCTCCCCGTCCGGACAGGAAAATGGCACTTTGTTAGACACAAAAAAACAATCAACAACAGACAAATGTCTACAAGCATTTTAGAAGCCGCACTTGAAATAGCTCTTACATTCGTGTTAGACGCAGGAATCGCCTTTTTATTGACGCTCTTACAAACGCCATGGAAAGCAAAACAAAGCAAAGCAGAGCAGAACAAAACGAACAAAATAAAACCCTCATGTCCTGCACTTGAATATAATGCCGTTACGTGCCGAAGCGGTATTGGACGTCATCCTAGCACTGCAACCCGGGGCGTACGGTATATGGGAACGAGCACACGTCACGAATCGTCTCTAATCACTCCCTGCACTGTAAGGCGCCTTGAAGCGTGCACCCTCAACATTCATCTTTGCGCATCTGTGAAAGGTAAACTCTTGAGCAAACTCTGAACCAGACGCTCAAACTCCAGCTAGCATTAGGGGTAGCATTCCCACGCTACTTGAACACTTTGTTTACGCTCAGTGCTGGATTTTGGGAACTTAAGGACGAGTGGGACTTTTCTCCTATCTGTCAATTCGTTTTGTTTTAGAGACTCTTGGCTGTCTGTGTTGAATAGTGCAGCATGAAGAAAACGTTTTCGAAAACTGTGCCGGCTCAAAAGTTGTAAGAAATCCTCTCCAGCTCTTTTAAGTCTCTTCAGTTTTGTCATTTAAAGTGAAACTAGATGTATAACTGGAGACTCACTTATGCAAATATTGCAAATTTACATAAGTGAGGCTCCAGTTCGACATCTAGTTTCACTTTATATGACAGAAGTACGTCAGACTGTGCCGGACTGGGGGATCACTTCCGGTTATTTTTACCATCTTAAACATTTGAAATCCTCCCCTAGGCAATTGTGACACTTCATCTTGGCTCCACCTAGGACACTCTTCAATCTTCCATCACTTCTCTCTTCTCCCACAACACTCTCGTCTGTCGGCAGTATGTGGCGTCTTTGAATTACCACCAATCTCACCACAGCAAGAAAGCAACGGGTTTTGGCAAGAGAGGAGGAGACTACCTGGCCCGAACGGGGATCGAACCCGCGTCCTTGGTGTTATTAGCACCACACTCTAACCAACTGAGCTAACAGGCCTCGTGCCCGCTTTTCTCTCTGTGCTGCAAAAAATGGAATTCAGGGAAGTTTCTTTTGTCCTTCTTTGAATAGAAAGCCCTGCGATTCAGTGTACGGGCTTTCTCGTGCTGTTTAATGGTTCTTGTAACCCAAATCCTACACTGGCCTGAAGTGCCCCCCCATTTCACAGCATTTTTCAGCTGATTTCAAATGTACCTAAAGGAGAAGCATTATTGAAGACCATCAATTACCAAGAGCTTTTGTCAAAGGTTTTGGTGGTCACTTTTAATGACCACAGAGAGCTATGACCTCGGTTTTACATCTCATCCAAAAGACGGCGCCTTTTTACCACACAGCGTCTCCGTCACTATACTGGGGCATTGGGACCCGCACAGACCTCAGGGTGAGCACCCCACCGCTGGCTCCATTAACACCGCTTCCAGCTGTAAGCTTTGCTTTTCCCTGTAGGTCACCCTCATCCGGGTACTGACCTGGCTCACACCTTCTAAGCTTTAGTGGGTTTTCAGTTGCGAGTTGAAAGGGGATGCAAGTGATGGAGCCGCTCGCTGCAAAAGCCACTGCATTGGCCGGGAATTGAACCCGGGCCTCCCGCGTGGCAGGCGAGAATTCTACCACTGAACCACCAATGCACACTGCAAGGGTCTCCAAAAAAGACGCTTTTTTACCACTCTGTGCTGGATGTTGGGTCCCAAGGGAACTTCTGGACGAGTGAGAATTTTCTGCTATCAAAATTTGGTTTCGGAGACTTTTGGCAGCCTACAGATGCAGCCATTCAAAATGCGCGGGCGATACCGCATTATTTTGCGGTACGCTGTACGCAGTCTACCGCAAGCTACCGGTAAATACCGCGAGTTACCGTAAATTCTCCTATAATACGACAAGCAAAATAATAGTATCCGGAATTTCCGCAAGGTGGAGCTAATAAAGCTCAACCTCTCATGTTTGAGCTGTGGCCATCAAAGTCTTTAACGAAGATATTACTAATAGTATTAATAATGAATGACCTTGGACAAGCTGTAAGTGTAAACTCAAAGTATTGCCCTGGTCAACATTCTTTTTTTCATTGACCGTCTTTGTAAAAGTAACACCACAGCATTTCGCAATCACGCATTTGTTTCCAATCATGCAATGTAAAGTAATTTTTGAGAATCGATTCACCATGCCTTTCACATGCTCATAAAAGAGATTGATTTAGGAACATAAACATATTACCGTATGAAAACTGTACTGTATACAGTATGTATATGTATATTTAATGTCTTAACTGTGCCCGTTTAAGTATTGAATATTCATATCTGATTTTACCACTGAAGGGAAATCTTAGTAGCTGAGCAGAAAAAGAATAGGAGCATACTGCAACGCGTGTGAAGGCCATAAACGATATTAATTTTGGAACATAAACATAGAGTATATGGCTGGTCTCGGTACTTTAAAGAAAACATACACGAAACATGGTTTCATTATGACCAGAATCGGTCTTGAGATATTTTTAACTTGATTTACAGTATTTGAGAGGTATGTCTTAACACCGATACTACAGTGCTTAAGTACTGCTCACGTATATGTTTCTAGGTTTATATTATGCATTTCATACGGTCAAATTACTTTTGAGCAACTAATAAGAAGCGCGAAACGGTATGCGTTTTAGTTTCGTTTTGTGCTGGGACCCGTGGATTGATTAGAGATATCAAGTACATACAAGTCATTTTTTAAATGTTGTAGTTCGTCATTGAAAAAATGTTACGAGTACATCATCTATCAACAATTACACAGGTTCTGTTTCCATATTGCGGATTTTGGTTACGTGATATTATTTTCTAGATTTCACGTTGTGATTATATGATATGGGCAAACAGAGCCGCAAAGAAGTACATTATGGGTTGTTGTTGTTTTTTTTGCAGTTTTATCTAGAACAAGCGATGCTTAAACCTTTGTCTGATTCTTGTGAAACTATCCACACGACAGTTACAGTACCTAGGAGTTGACTTCAGTGATGTCACTGATGGGATGTTTCTAAAAATCCATCCTCTGTAAAACGTCTTCTCTAGTTGTCCTGCATATGTATTCGCTAATGAAGCTGTGTGTTCTGAGCCTGGATCTCTACATTTCTGTATGAACCAGCTTAGAGGGCTAAAGACAGCTTGTGTTTAAATTGAGTGTAAGGCAATTTATGCTTCTAAAGTCATGGTCAGCATTTATTATTGTACTGTGCTGTAAACTTGTTCTGTGCCTAGTCACATTATTTTATAGCGTTTATATAGTGTTATCAAATCCGGTGGCGCTGTGTGTTAGTTTCCTGACTCCCATGTCACATGGTCTGTGATTGAAACCTGTGAAACCGGTTTAATTCGTCACAGCCAGCACTCCGGCAGAGAGGGGGTTGTGCTCGTAAAGTAGAAGCAGGCGAGATTTCCAGCGAAAGACACCTCCCCCCCACCCTCATACGATTCAAATTGTATTACAGCATTGTAATTACACATTGTAATTGTATTACACATTGTACACATGCTTAAAAGAGAAGAGAGAAAACGCAAGCCTTCTTCAGGTGTGAGGGTCTTCTGCTCAGAATGAAACGCTAAAATGTAATGTAGGCTCTGAATGGGTTCAATTATGATTTGGGCTTGATTAAGGTCGCTGCCTTTCATCTAAAACCCTACTTGAATCCTTCGAAACTAAAAATCAGTGTTTGTGAGTTCTAAATAAAGAGGTATCCAGGTAACAGTGATACGGGCGGACAGTCTGGGGAGATCGCCCGTTTTCCATGTAAATAGTTCCCTGGTTCCGCACCCCTTGGTGTTTCTCTCGCTCTCTCTCGGGTCACCTGATCATTAGCTCGAAAGATTTCAGTGCTTTGTGTATATTCTAATGGTAGTGGGGGCAGGGTGTGTGGGAACAGGTTTGGTTGAAATTGCATTGGAGATCTATGTTCTTCACACCTGAAACATTTCCTCTGAAAGCATTTTCTTCGCAGTTTAACCGATCTTGTTACAGCATGTTACAGTTTACTATTATTAACCATATTAATTTTAAGTGCTTAATTCCATTTTTTGACCAGGCACGAATATTCTTAAGTCCATATCTTCGCAAGGGAATCAGTGCGAATTGCAATACTAATTAAATTAAAACTACTAACTACTAACTAATACTAATTAAAACAAACCAGAAACGTGTTGTTCTGTCTAATGACATTACAAGTGGAAAGATTACAGATTTTAATCGTCTTTAATTTTGTTACGTTATACATTTTAGAAACGTTTCATCCATACAAACACCACAAAACTATTTTCGATTGTATTTCTGAATAGTATGTTACACTTAGTTCACTGTTTTAAATACATCTAATTAAGAAAGTTAGGTGTTAGCATAAACTATTAGCAATCAATAATATTAAATTTAGCACTGTAATAAGCTGTTGCACTTTCCCCCGCATCTTGTAAAAATATATTTTCATTGTTCAAATATACATTAAGTCTGACTATCATATAATAAGTTAAATACAAAACTAAAGAAAAAATAGGGTTAAATATAATTCAAAATATTTTGCTAACAATGTTAACTGTTTATGAATAATAAAATGTATTAACTAAGGAGTAGGATGGCACAGTTGTTAGTATGTTTTTTGTTTTGTTTCTTTTTCATAAATACAACAGTAGTACCTGATGTCTCAGTGGCTTTCAAAATTAAATTATGCATGCAAACCTGTGAACCAGAAAGATAACTAAGACACCCATCCATTTATAATGGTGGCGAAGTGGTTAGCATTGCTATCTTGCAGCACTGGGGTCTTAGGTTCAATTTCTGCCATCCTGTGTGTGTGGGGTTTACATGTTCTCTCTGGGTTACATGGTTTTTCTCCATATGTGTGATATGACTCCCTCTCGCACTCCGAAACATACTGGTAAGTTAATTGGTTTATGGGAAAACTGGCCCTGGTGTGTGTGTGTTTGTGTCTGTCTGTCCTGTGACGGACTGGCGCTATGTCCAGGGTGTATTCTGCCTTGTGTCCGTTGCTTACTGGGATAGGCTCCAAATCCTCTGTACTGGATAAAGAGATTAGAAATGGATGGAAGTAAAGGCACTGTGTGGATGGAACTATACACAGTGTTAGAAACCCACGATGAAATGGCAGCATCTCACTGAGAATAAAATATTTTATAGTGCTGGCTTAAGGAAACAGCCTTTCCACCTCTCTTGCACATCAGTATCCATACCTAGTTATTTAAACAAATTGCCTCTAATTATAAACATCTTAATATGCTGGCTCTGTGGATCCGCATCAGCTATGTTTGCCCATTCCTTCAATTCATGTGCATCCAACACACAGTTCAATGCCAGCAACTACACATAATCTAAAATACAATCCTTATTTCAGTATCTATGTAAACATATAGTCTGTTAACTTCATCATCTTCATCAAAAGTATGCCTAACCCCATTAGGAAGTGTTCTTGTTATAAGTGTATTCCTCAGCTTTCACCAAATTATCTTCTTCTTGCCAACATCTCTAGTCTTTTATCCTGCAATAACTCAGCCAACACTTAAATCTCCAAAAGCTGCTTGTGTTAATTTCTTTAAATCACAAATATCATGTGTAAATACTGGCCATGTAATACTCTGCATTGCGGAATAATAGTTTATTTTAAAGGGAACTAGAGAAATCAAGAAAAGCTTTTTTTCTAGAATTAATAAATGCACATCCTGTTCACTGGGGAAATTAAATCCACACTGAGCAATCTTCAATATGTTCAGAATATGACAGCAAGAATCCTATCAGGGATGCATTACACCTGTTTTCAAGTCCTTGCACTGGTTACCTATCAGATTTCGAGTCAACTTCAAAATCCTTATCCTCCTTATATACTGTCCTACAACTGTTATTATTGATCACCGAATTATTGTACTTGACATGACTTCATTCAGCCTTTCCTGAACGTCTATGACAGGCAGAGAGAGTGCTGTTTCTGGTGCGATCTTTTGCAGCTGACATTTCACTGTTTTAAACGAACAAGAAATTAGATTGCTCATAAATCAGTTATTCTATATAAACACAGCGTAATTGCCCTCCGAAAATCCTATTTTTCTTGTTCGTTTTAGAGACCTTGATCGAAACTGATTTTAGATGTCAGAAAGGATTTATTTTCTCTGTATTTCCTACATTGCTTTGTCGAGATTTTAACTTTATATCTAGGCTCAGATTTCAACTATAAATCGTACAGTAATTAATAGCAGTAAATACTGATGTTTTGCGCCCTCTTACCACAAAAATATATGTTTTGTAGTTGGGATTAACTTTATTTCGTACGCGTAGCTACTCCGATTCGGACACCGAACAGTTAAAGATGGCGGCAAATCAGACACCCAGAGAGGGGGGGGGGGGGGCGTCTTCTTGCCTCCATAACTAAAATGCCAAATAGGAGTGGCTTAAGCGACATACACAGTCGTGTAACTGACAGTTTGAGGTAGTCTATCGTGTAAATTTCGCTTTGTTGCTGATAGGTTAAGCTTTCGAAACTCTGCCCCAAAGTCATGTGACTGATTTTTCGCCCTGTTTCGTTGGTTAAACGCAATGATCACAAGCACCACCGTGGTAACTGGGATGTGTAGTTTTTAATTCCGTTTGAATTATAACTGTACGTACTGTCTTCATATTTGGCCAGGGCTTTAAAGAGAAGGCGCGCCAAAAAAATTCGGTGCCGTCGTCTCCGCATTAAAGGTACCCCCGTGCTGGAAGAATTTGACCTCGGAACGTTTGCCCAGCGTAGTTATAGTGGACATAAAAACAAGAGTTCGCTGGCATTATATCCTAGAAGACACAGACCGGCACCAGACCGGTAAATGCTTGATGAACTAGGGATTGGACAGTTTCCAAGTGCTTGTACAATCGATGGAAATGTTCAAATAAATGTGCAAAAGAAATAAACAAAATAATTATTTATTTCTTTATCATATTGGCTAGCTAATGTCCTCTCTTTGCTAGTTAGTGGCTGTGTTTCTGCGTTGGGTAGCAACGGGTGACTGTTCTCAGGCGGAAGATGTAAACAGCTTAATTTTCGTGTTAAATAATTTTTAAAAATTAAAATTCATTCTATACAGCAATCACATATTTGGGTACCGTTTCATAAAAATTTCATGCTTAAAATGTTTAGGGAGAAATGGAAGACTGGTGTGTATTTTTTCTTTAAACTATTGTAGTGGCAATGCTTGTTAATAAGACAGAATTAAGCGTTGGTATGCTCCTAAAGGAGGCCCCATCTCACCCTCCATCTCTGTGGTGCAGCCACAGAGAAAGAATTCATGCAAGCTGATTTAAGATGTTTTTCTTTTGATAAGAAGCAAGCTCCCAGACGGGGATGCAATTAGCTAAGCCTGGCTATCATGATCAATGGTCATCCACTGGCGCCTATCTGTCTAGGGAGTGCCGAATGGACATCTGGACTGCATTTCTAAGTGTCAAGAGTAAGTGACTTATATCTCACCTTGACCAACCAATCAGGGACTGGCAGGGCGTGGTAATACCACGTGGGTCTCCAATGCCCGCCAAACTCTCAACCAATCAGCACACATCTGGGTCTTGATCAAAAAGGGAGCGCAAGCTCAGTTCTGGGCTCTCCTTGGCCATTTTCACGCATCCTCAGAGACAATCACGTGACAACTGCTGTTGTCTGCAAAAGGACTTGGACTTTGTTCTAAGCGCGAGGCCGAGGATCCCGTACGTATTCAGAATTCTACCAACGTGAATGCTCCGCTTGATCAACGGCAGCCTACAGTTGGACCCTCGTCGACAACCTGAATAGCTTATTCAGAAGCAGCGCTGGACCGGGAACGAACCAGCTTCTTCCCAGGCAAAAGAGTGACTTGTGAGGACTCGCGGTCACATTCTGTGCATAGAGACTTTCTACTAGCCAGCCGGACTGCTGGTAGATCCCTTCGGAGCAACGACTGCCCTGCGCGCCGCAGTCAGATTCCTCCGCCCGTCCTACTCCGAGCTGCACCTCGACTGGTTGGCCGGTAGCCAGAGGACGCCGACACAACGCCCATTGGACAACCGCTGCAACAGAGCCTGTCAGCTGGTTTGGTGTTCGTGCCGGGAAATTCCAAATCCAAACACAGTGGATAAGTAAACCCCATGTTCTACATTGCGTCTCGAGAATTTAATTGTACCTCAACACAAGTTGTTATCAATTTAATTCATGAGTAATGTATTTACTTCCGAGTTTAGAGTAACAGTGGGTAATAACACTGATTAGCGATTTGGTAACCGAACGATATATATTGACATATATTCTCTGTTGTGT
The DNA here is from genome assembly GCF_055471065.1 of Atractosteus spatula. Classification (NCBI taxonomy): domain Eukaryota; kingdom Metazoa; phylum Chordata; class Actinopteri; order Semionotiformes; family Lepisosteidae; genus Atractosteus; species Atractosteus spatula. The sequence goes on from NW_028296631.1 coordinate 2,081,600, forward strand.
ATCTCTTTGTGTTTGCATCTCTTCGAGATTATATACCTTGTATATTGATAACCCTCACAGTAAGGTCTGCCGCTCGTATCCAGGCAGACTAGTATATGTTTGGTGCACAGTTTATATTAATAAATGTATCTCGTGTATTGAACCCGTGTGTGTGCGTTGTTAGTTGTTCTGACGATTGATTTTCTAAAAGCCCCAACGAACAACCTCGTGATTACTGCTACAATTGATAATTGTCTCAGTAAACCCATCAAACCACTACATTTAATGGCGTCCCTGGGTGGGCGAGTTTAGAATGAAATGAGAATCAATCGCACAGAATAACTGATATTGCTGTGAGTTCAAGTTCAGCACAGCACCGCGGCTTCTATACGCGAATACCGGGTGTGCTGATAACTGCGTAAAGAAATCCCCCTGTTTTCTAGCGTTTAGTGTAACGTGTACTGATTAGAAATCCATCTGCTCGGGTGTTTAGATTCCATACTGTATTTTGGTAAAAGAAAAAAAAGTAATACTCTTAAAGTTTCTCTGACGTAATGACAATGGCTGCTAAAATGTCTGAAGTGGAGTCGCTTATAAGTACTATTTCTAGCGACGACAATCCTGGTTACTGGAGCGGTATCGAAAAGTTGAACTTTGATGATATTGAGAAGCTGCAAGTAGATTTAGTAGCTAAGGTAGCGAACCAGCTTAACACAGGAGGGTCCGTGAACGCAGTTCAGGTCCTATCGAGTTTCGCCTTAAATCTAGCTAAACAGCTGGAACTGTCTTTGTCCGAGCTGACAAAGTTTCAAAAGCTTCAGGGAAAGCTAGAAAGATATAAGGCGGAGCGAGTTGAGTTGTTGGATATAATCAGAGAAAAGAGAGTGAAAAATGAGGAAAGTGAAGACAGACTCAGGGAAGTTTTAGGTAAATTAGATGACCTGTCTGCTAGAGAAACTGCGGCTGAGGTAGCTAGGAGAGACCTGGAAGCGAGCTTGAAAGAAAAAGAAAAAGAAATTGAGCGTTTAAATGAGCTCAGCCAGGAAAGGCAAAAGGAGTTAGATGCTGCCGTACTGGAAGCAAAACAGGCTAGATCCCACTTGCATGCCAGCCCACCTAGCAGCCCGGAGCGCTCACCCAGCGCGCCGGGAGGAGGTTTCTCCCGGCCAGGGTCTGTGGTCGGATCGGCATGGGGGAGATCGCCGAGTCCTGCGCGAGACGCAAGGGCGATGCAATTCAGGCATAGACCCCCTGCTCCTGATCACGGCCGTCCCCCTGCCCGCGGAGAAACCGTAAAAATTAACCTCCACTCCCTGAGGCAGTTAGCCAAAGATGTAGAAAGGTTTGACCCGTCAGTGTCAGGGAATAATGTGGAAACCTACATCGATGAGCTGAGACATACTTTGCAGTTTATGCCCGGAGCGTCCGAACAGGAAAAGGCTATGTTAGTAAGGAAAACTACTAGCCGAGCGGTCCACGAGTGGATGTCTAGACAAGGACCGGAGGTCTGTAATAGCTTTGAGGAGCTGTGTCAGGCAATGATCGGAGAATTTTCGGCTTTTATCGATCCCATAGCTGCCGTGGCCGCTGCGCACCATATTAAGCACGAAAAAGCTGAAGCCCCTCGCGACTATTATGAGAGGCTTAGGCGCACTTATTTTGCAGGGCGGAATGAAGAGGGTTGCGAAGAGAACGTGAATTTCAAAGGTTTATTCATTGCTAATCTGCATCCCTCAATCAGGAAAATGTTTGTGATGCACACTGATGCAAAAGCGATGAAAATGGCTGACATTAGAAGGTTGGCTCAAAAAGCCTGGGGAGCTGAAGTCTCTGCTTCCTCAGAGCGAAAACCTGCTAAAACGGCCGTGTTCGCCACTAAAGCCAGCAGGGTTGACGACTCGCCTCAGCTCGAGGGAGCTGAGGTTCCTGAGCCCGCTAAGCCCCGGCGCAAAATAGGCAGGCAGGACCGCACTAAGCGTCAGAGCCGCCGTGAGCGCTACGGGGAAGGCAAGGGCACAGGCAGAGCCTATCAGAAGGCTGGACGAAGGGAGTCGACTGCAACCCGCCTGGACAGGCTTGAACAAGCCCTGCTTGAGAGATCAGGACAGGGTAAACCTTCCGCACTGAATGCCGGAAGCGTGAATGAGCTTAGTGGGACCACGCCCCTTCTCACTGGAGGAGGCGGGGATCCATCCCAAACCCCTCCCTCAGTCTATCTGATTGGGTGGGAGGGTTCCTGCCTGGAAGAAGGCTGTGACTCTGAGTTGGGCGCTGACCCCGCCCCTGAAGTCAAAGAAAAGGCAGGCTTCCAACAATTCTTAGGGAATCTCAGCCAGAAAGGCAAAGCAAGGCGTATTTATATCAAGGTTTCTCTTGAAAACGTCTTAGATAGAGAAGCACTGGTTGACACTGGGGCTGAAATTAGTTTGATGTCAGCCGATCTACTCAGCGAGCTCAAACGAGTAGCGAAAGGAAAAGGCATCAGACTTAAGGTAGAACCGTGTAAGATAGATATTTCCAGCTATACCCAGGATCATGCCAGGATCACACACCGAGTGTGGGTGGCACTTAGGTTCGGGCCAATGAACGTGGTGCATCCTGTTTACATCTCTAGGTTTAAAACAGAGCCACTACTCATTGGCCAAGACCTGCTTGACAGGCTGGAGCCTCTGGTGGACTGCCAGCGTGGAAAATTGTGGGCTCAGGTCAAGCACCCTAAGCCTGTCGTACAGCAAAAAGGGGGGTTCAGTGGTTATGCTGTGATCACACAGTGCCCACTGAACACCATAGCTGAGTTGGAGGATTCTCCTGGTTCCTCTGGACGAGAAATAAATGTCTCTTCTTGCTTTCCAAAACTACAGGGAAGTCCTGCCCAGGCCAGCACTCCCACGGTCTCCCAACTACAGGAGCAGTGCTCCGAGCAGCTGCTTGACCCGCCAGGTAAAGCACACCCCTTTTTCATCCCTGAAGAAGAGTGGATCTCCCTGTCCGGTAATGAATGGGAGTCCTTTCTGTGCGCCCTGGTACCTCAGGGGGACAAGGACTACCACCCCATGGTGGTGGGAGGGGTCCAGGTGGCAGAAGTGCAGGTTGATGATGTAATTCTCAGCCTCAGCTCTGAGAAGTCCATAATCAGTGAAGGTCTGTTCGAGGACCTGTCGCGAAGCCGTCAGGTGACCCTGGTGACGCAATCACAGGGTCTGTGGTGGGCACCCCCACCTCATAGGTCCATTTGGAGCAAAGGAAGCTGTGCAGCTTCCATCTCCATCGGAAAAAGGAAGTTTGCTCACTACTTCCAGGTAGCACCTCAGCTGACCCATTCGGTCTGTATTGGTGCAGACCTGTTGGTTCGACTGGGCGCCCAGCTGGACACAGTAAACAGTGTGCTGTGGACACGGGTGAACCCAGATGCCCACTCTCTAAGCGGCGACCCCGAGAACATTCGGTCAGGTCAGACGATTCCTCAGGCCTGCCAGGTAGTAAACGAATCGGACCTGATCGTTCCTGCGTCAACAGCAGGGTTTCCGGTACGCCTTGTCCTAAAGAAGGGACAGAGGATGGATGCTGGCCGAGATCAGGCATGTGTTGACCCAGCTCTCCCGTGCAGGGGCCAAACTGTCTCTGGCTAAGGGACAGTGGTGTAGGACCCAAGTGGAGTACGTGGGACTATTGGTTGGAGCCCAAGGCATACAGCCACAGTCCAGCAGAGTCCAAGCTATCCAGAATATGAAGTCGCCCACTAACCTGTCTGAACTGCGCAGCTTTCTGGGAGTATGTAATTATTCCCGGCAGTTCATTGAGGATTACGCTGAAATAGCAAGGCCCCTCCACAAGCTGCTGCAGAAAGACGTGCCCTTTGAGTGGGGACCTTCCTCAGAACAGGCTGTGATGGAGCTGAAGCGCAGACTCGGTAGTGCGCCGTGCTTGGCCTACCCTGACAAAAATAAGGTCTTCTACCTTGAAGCAGGGTTCTCAGAGCACTGCCTTGGGGCTGCTCTGAGTCAGGAATATGACCAAGAGCGAAGGGTGGTGGCGTATGCCAGTCGAGCCCTGAACCCAGTGGAGCAAAAGTTCTTGGACTGCGAGAAGGCCCTGTTGTCTACGGTCTGGTCGGTAGAACACTTCCGTAGTTATGTAGGGGGACAAAAGATCATCATCGAAACCTGCCACCAACCTGTGACATTCCTGCATAGCCAGAGACTGAAAGCGGGCAGGGTGTCAAATAGCAGGATTGTGGCATGGATGATGGCCCTACAAGGCTATGAGATAGAGGTACGTTATGCACAGAGCAAGAAAATGTACCTGGGACAGGGCCTGGCTTTGGGCCAAGTGTGTCACGGCTGTGACACTGACATGGAAGCTCCAGAAACAATTCCCGCTGCTGAGCTACCGAACAATCACCGGTACTACGATGAAAACGTGGGCCAGGGCTTACCCATGGCCTATGTTGACGGTTGCTCTTTTCGCCACGAACAGCAGGTGCTAGCAGGGGTAGGAGTAGTCTGGCAAGACAATACTCCCTGTGGGCCGACCCGCTATAAGCTAGGACCAAAGACTAGTCAGTATGCGGAAGTAGCTGGGGTGCTGATCACCCTCCAGCAGGCCCTGACAAATGGCCTTAAACAATTTGTCATCTGTAGTGACTCGAACTACGCCCGACATAGCTTCGTGTCCCATCTTCCGTATTGGAAGGGTACCGGCATGAAAAATGCCCGGGGCAAGGAAGTAAAGAACAAAGAGTTGTTCCTGGCCAGTGACAAGCTCACGACCGAGGCTGGAATGATGGTTTACTGGAGGAAGGTGAAGGGACACTCCCAGGTGAAGGGACCCGACAAAGACGGGAATGATGAGGCCGACCGGCTGGCTAAATCTGGCGCCTTAGAGGGTGAACCCTGGCAGTTCCAGCAGGAATGGCTACCCCCAGAAACCGTGGCTGAGGTCAAGGCGGTCACCCGAAGCAGGGCTAGACAGGATGTCGGAGCTGACCCTCAATCTGTAGTGCTTGGGTCACAGGGTTTTAACACCGATCTTGCGGAAATGCAGAAACAGGACCCAGCAATTGGGCTAATGTATCAGCATATCGCTGACCCAGTGCGTCAACCTCTTTCGGAGCAGGTGCTGAGCCAGTCTCCAGAGCTGAAGGAGCTGGCAGAGGTGAAAGACAACCTAAAAATTATAAAGGGGTTGTTGGTTTGTGTACCAGTTGCACAAGGTGTCCCAAAGTGGGTAGTTCCCCGCTGCCATCGGGGGGTCATGATCCAACACGCTCATGACGAGCCCTGTGGGGGTCACCGGGGAATCAAGGCCACGTACGACACTATCCAGCAGGTGGCATTCTGGCCTCACATGGGCCAAGACATCGCCGCGTATGTAAAGGGGTGTCTGACGTGTAGCCAGTTCCAACCATCACGGCCCTTGCACCGTGCACCACTCCAGAAAAAGGGCATGACATTCCCCTGGTCCAATCTACAAATGGATTGGGTGGGGCCGCTGGTGAGGTCATCCAGAGGGAACAAATATTTCCTCACGGTTACGTGTGCATTCACAAAATGGATTGAGTGCCTCCCAGCACCCAACGACACGGCAGAGACAACTGCAGTGCTGTTGGTGAACCATGTGTTCAGTCGATGGGGACTCCCCCTGACCGTGGACTCGGATCGGGGAACCCATTTCACAGCTACAGTAATGGCAACCCTGTGGAATATGCTTGGGGTCAAGGCCCAGTTGCATATCTCCTACCACCCTCAATCCTCGGGCCAGGCAGAAAGGGCAAACCGAACGGTGGTTAGTATGCTCAAAAAGTTTGTCTCCACCAGCAGTAGGGACTGGGACATTAAGCTGCCCCTGGTTCTGATGGCCATCCGAGCCACGCCCCATTGCTCTACGGGGGTCCCACCTTTTGAGATGATGACAGGTCGGAAGATGACTCTTCCCCTACACTGTCTTTATGGGGTGGAGGACCTGAGCACGACGGGGGCTGCTACGGCCCATCAGTATGTGTCAGCAAGCACATCTGCAGGCAACCTTTGCTTTTGCCCAGAACAATCTGGGAAGGAGTGCAGAGGGTAGGAAAGCATACTATGACCGAAAGGCAGTTAACCAGGAACTCCAAGTAGGAGACAAGGTCCTGTACTTCCAATTTGCCAAACCCACAGGGGTGGCCCGGAAATTCTTACCCAGTTGGACAGGACCCCACGAGATTGTCGATAAGGTATCACCGGTAGCTTATCGAATTCGGATTGAAAAAGGAAGGCAATCTCTGGTCTATAAGTGGGTGCATCGCAACCACCTCCGGTTGTATCGCCCACCTCAAATGGCGCCGGAGGACACAGAATAGGGTTAAAAGTCTAAACCCGATCAAGAGGGGGGTGCCCCTTTGTAGCTGCAGGTAGTTAGGTACTGTAGTGTAGGTCCTCCTAGGAAAATATATTCAAAATTATAGTGGAACTGTACCATGTGCCTCATCTGTGTTCCAGAATGGGAATCCTAAAACTGCCACGGCTGGTCCTGACAGTGCTGTGGATCGCTTCGACACAGCCCCTTGAAGTTGTGGAACCCGGTCCTCCTACCGGCATAGTCCTGCAGGACGCTCCCGGATTGTTGTTAACAAATTGCAGAACATATACTCAGCGAGTGTATGTGCGGCTGGACCCAAGTGATGTGTTTCGGAAGCACATCAACATGAACAGTAGGGTGTCCCATCATGGCAGGCAGTGGGCTAGGGATGCTGTATGGCATGCCCAGCTAGACACTATACACATGCTCCGCCAGCTGAGGAAGGCAACAGTCAGCCAGGAGGAGATGACAGGCCTCAGCCGCCCCAAAAGGTTCTTGGGGGGTCTGATTGCTGCGGCCTCCACCGTGGGCTCGCTATTTTCAGCTGGTCTGTTTGCTGCTTACACTGTCACCCTGACCACCCTGAGAAGGCAGGTGTCTGGGTTACTTAAGGAAATGCCAGAAATTCAGGACAGGCTGTATCAACAGCAGCAGCGGCTGGAAAGCCTAGGGAAAACCTTACAGGGCACAATATTAGCAGTAAACCTTCATGCAGCAGTGTTAAATAACACCCTCCACACCGTGGGCAGGATTGTCGACGTGTTACAGTGGGATTATGCTTACGTGCAACAGGTCAGGATGCTGATGCAGGATTTGCTTAGGGAGCTTAGTGCCACGATAACTAGCTTAGCCATGGGACAGATTCCAACTTACTTGGTTCCACTGTCCTTAGTAGAAGAAGTACTTAGGACAACCACTTCTGAGATGGTGCAGCCATTACAGGTACATTTTGCATACAGTCTAGGCAGTGCCATTCCTATACATGTCAACCCTGAAGCCAAGGAAATAGGTTTCCTGTTGAACCTTCCCATCGTGAGTGGCAAGGATATCTATAGACTCAAGTCTATATCGAACGTTGGCTTCTGGAGGGGGGACATGCATGTGAAGTTGACCACCCCACCGCTCGTAGCTTACCAGGAGGATGATCCAAATTTGTATCTTGTTCCAAACCTGGAACTGTGTATATCAACCAAGGATATCCACTGGGTATGCCCAAGTAAGCCATTCCTTAGGGACACAACTCAGAGGTTGTGTGGTATCAGAAAGGGGGCTGCCACTGAAAAGTGTAAAGCCACAGTGACGAGCAAAAGTGAGGTTAACGAACCCCAGGTTGAGCAGGTGGGAAAGAAATGGCTGGTCAGCACACCACAGTTAACGGTTACAATAACATATGACAGGCATGATACAGCTACCGAAGTGCAGCTACCCAACCAAACAGTTTTTCTACAAGTTCCTGAAGGAGCGATAGTGCATCTCAACGATTTAGCACTGTATCACCTGGAGTCAGAACTATACGAAACGGAACTCGAGATTGTGGACGCTTTCAGAGGACACGGCATTGACTTGGATGAGAGAATCCAAGAGACAGTAAGTCTTGAGGGTGTACAGGTAGTCGAATTTGTTCTTAACGACACAAACTTAAAAACTACACTGGTAGGTCCCAAGCACAGTCGTTGTGGATCCTCTGGGGCGCTAGGAACAATAAACGTGGTCATCTTGACACTGCTGCTGGGTAGCTGGATCATGGCTGGGGTAATGTGTTGGATGCTGTTCTCTTGTATCAAAGCCTTGCGGGGTAGTTTGAATGAGACAAAGGGAGCAATGGTTTATCACCGAAATCAGGTAACCACTCCCAAACGTCTGCCTGCTGCAGAGCTATCCGATACTGATAGTGAACTGCCGGAAGTTTAAGGTCTAGAGCTAATGATGATGCCCAATGCCTCATTCCTAGGTACCTTATAACTGAGAGCAGGTATACGCAACGTTCTTTCCAACACTATTTCCTGTACAAATTCTCGAGAGGTAATGTGAATATTGGGTGGTAGAATCCACCGTGGTACAACAAACATCACTTAACTCTGTTTTTGTTTTGAAGGCAACAACGCCTCAGGACCTCGTGACCTTCAAAAAGGGGGGATATGTAGCGGCAATGCTTGTTAATAAGACAGAATTAAGCGTTGGTATGCTCCTAAAGGAGGCCCCATCTCACCCTCCATCTCTGTGGTGCAGCCACAGAGAAAGAATTCATGCAAGCTGATTTAAGATGTTTTTCTTTTGATAAGAAGCAAGCTCCCAGACGGGGATGCAATTAGCTAAGCCTGGCTATAATGATCAATGGTCATCCACTGGCGCCTATCTGTCTAGGGAGTGCCGAATGGACATCTGGACTGCATTTCTAAGTGTCAAGAGTAAGTGACTTATATCTCACCTTGACCAACCAATCAGGGACTGGCAGGGCGTGGTAATACCACGTGGGTCTCCAATGCCCGCCAAACTCTCAACCAATCAGCACACATCTGGGTCTTGATCAAAAAGGGAGCGCAAGCTCAGTTCTGGGCTCTCCTTGGCCATTTTCGCGCATCCTCAGAGACAATCACGTGACAACTGCTGTTGTCTGCAAAAGGACTTGGACTTTGTTCTAAGCGCGAGGCCGAGGATCCCGTACGTATTCAGAATTCTACCAACGTGAATGCTCCGCTTGATCAACGGCAGCCTACAGTTGGACCCTCGTCGACAACCTGAATAGCTTATTCAGAAGCAGCGCTGGACTGGGAACGAACCAGCTTCTTCCCAGGCAAAAGAGTGACTTGTGAGGACTCGCGGTCACACTCTGTGCATAGAGACTTTCTACTAGCCAGCCGGACTGCTGGTAGATCCCCTCGGAGCAACGACTGCCCTGCGCGCCGCAGTCAGATTCCTCCGGCCTTCCTACTCCGAGCTGCACCTCGACTGGTTGGCCGGTAGCCAGAGGACGCCGACACAACGCCCATTGGACAACCGCTGCAACAGAGCCTGTCAGCTGGTTTGGTGTTCGTGCCGGGAAATTCCAAATCCAAACACAGTGGATAAGTAAACCCCATGTTCTACATTGCGTCTCGAGAATTTAATTGTACCTCAACACAAGTTGTTATCAATTTAATTCATGAGTAATGTATTTACTTCCGAGTTTAGAGTAACAGTGGGTAATAACACTGATTAGCGATTTGGTAACCGAACGATATATATTGACATATATTCTCTGTTGTGTATCTCTTTGTGTTTGCATCTCTTCGAGATTATATACCTTGTATATTGATAACCCTCACAGTAAGGTCTGCCGCTCGTATCCAGGCAGACTAGTATATGTTTGGTGCACAGTTTATATTAATAAATGTATCTCGTGTATTGAACCCGTGTGTGTGCGTTGTTAGTTGTTCTGACGATTGATTTTCTAAAAGCCCCAACGAACAACCTCGTGATTACTGCTACAATTGATAATTGTCTCAGTAAACCCATCAAACCACTACACTATCAAGACCAGCCATACACAGTACAGTTTATGTACATACAGTAATGTTTATGTTCCTAAATTAATATCGTTTATGACCTTCAGATGCGTTATGCTCCTCTTCTTTTTATGCTCAGCTACTAAAATTTCCCTTTAGTGGTAAAATTCCATATAAATATTCAAAACTAAGCGGATTGAAATGTGCACAGTAAAGACATTAGATGATGAAATCTTTTCACTACCAACCAATGCACCACGAGTGCCCCTGTCGGTCATTTTGGCCAGCCAATCACTTACCGCGGTGCCCTACGGTGCCCTGCGGGTTGGTTACTGTACCACGGGTTTTTACCGCTCATTTTGAATGGCTGCATCTGTAGGTTGTCTCTCGCAGTGTTCAGGAATTGCATTCCGAAACTGAGTCAGATCAAAAGTTGTAAGAAAAGCACCTATGGTGTCGGTTCTAACAGCTTTATTGATTCGATGTTAAAGGCCGGAAATGGGGCACAAGACACGCGACCGCAAAAAGCGTCGCCATCTGCTTCCAGCTGCAAAATGCCGTTTGCGGAAGCTGAAGCATTTGAACTTGAACTTTATTGCCATATGTAACCGGTACTGGTACAATGGAATTCTTACTTACAGAAGGTCTCTCGATTGTAAAACAAGTGTAAAAAACAAGACAAAGTGCAAACAGTGCATCAAGACAATGTACAAACAAACAATAGACAATGTGCAAGTAAACATGTAGACATTTCTTTCCAAGGCAGCGGGTACAAGCGATCTCGCGTTTTTAAACCACCAGGAAAAGCAAAAAGGCACTTTTCCTTGCTTGCGCCGGCACACAACGACGTGAGGAGGACACCGTAGTCAGCAGGATTCGAACTTGCGCGGGGAGACCCCAATGGATTTCTAGTCCATTGCCTTAACCACTCGGACACGACTACAGCGAGCGCCGCCATTGCTGCGTTCTTGCTACAATCTCACATGGATCGCGAGGCGCCGGCGGAAACCTTTTTCAAAGTCGTTCTCCATTAAAAAAAAAACTTTTCCAAAATACAAGCCTTGCAGACAGACACACCTCAGAGGACTTAAGGGTTGCTTCATGTGGGAATGATAAAGTCTCCCCGTCCGGACAGGAAAATGGCACTTTGTTAGACACAAAAAAACAATCAACAACAGACAAATGTCTACAAGCATTTTAGAAGCCGCTCTTGAAATAGCTCTTACATTCGTGTTAGACGCAGGAATCGCCTTTTTATTGACGCTCTTACGAACGCCATGGAAAGCAAAACAAAGCAAAGCAGAGCAGAACAAAACGAACAAAATAAAACCCTCACGTCCTGCACTTGAATATAATGCCATTACGTTCCGAAGCGGTATTGGACGTCATCCTAGCACTGCAACCCGGGGCGTACGGTATATGGGAACGAGCACACGTCACGAATTGTCTCTAATCACTCTCTGCACTGTAAGGCGCCTTGAAGCGTGCACCCTCAGCATTCATCTTTGCGCATCTGTGAAAGGTAAACTCTTGAGCAAACTCTGAACCAGACACTCAAACTCCAGCTAGCATTAGGGGTAGCATTCCCACGCTACTTGAACACTTTGTTTACGCTCAGTGCTGGATTTTGGGAACTTTAGGACGAGTGGGACTTTTCTTCTATCTGTCAATTCGTTTTGTTTTGGAGACTCTTGGCTGTCTGTGTTGTATAGTGCAGCTTAAATAAAACGTTTTCGAAAACTGTGCCGGCTCAAAAGTTGTAAGAAATCCTCTCCAGCTCTTTTAAGTCTCTTCAGTTTTGTCATTTAAAGTGAAACTAGATGTATAACTGGAGCCTCACTTATGCAAATGGTGAGGCTCCAGTTCGACATCTAGTTTTACTTTATATGACAGAAGTACGTCAGACTGCGCCGGACTGGGGGATCACTTCCGGTTATTTTTACCATCTTAAACATTTGAAATCCTCCCCTAGGCAATTGTGACACTTCATCTTGGCTCCACCTAGGACACTCTTCAATCTTCCATCACTTCTCTCTTCTCCCGCAACACTCTCGTCTGTCGGTAGTATGTGGCGTCTTTGCATTACCACCAATCTCACCACAGCAAGAAAGCAACAGGTTTTGGCAAGAGAGGAGGAGACTGCCTGGCCCAAACAGGGATCGAACCAGAGACTTTGGCGTCACTAGCACCACGCTCAAACCAACTGAGCTAACAGGCCTTGTTCCCACTGTCCTCTCTGTGCTGCAAAAAATGGAATTCAGGGAAGTTTCTTTTGTCCTTCTTTGAATAGAAAGCCCTGCAATTCAGTGTACGGGCTTTCTCGTGCTGTTTAATGGTTCTTCAAAAATTCAAATTCAAATCCTACACTGGCCTGAAGTGCCCCCCCATTTCACAGCATTTTTCAGCTGATTTAAATGTACCTAAAGGAGAAGCATTATTGAAGACCATCAATTACCAAGAGCTTTTGTCAAAGGTTTTGGTGGTCACTTTTAATGACCACAGAGAGCTATGACCTCGGTTTTACATCTCATCCAAAAGACAGCGCCTTTTTACCACACAGCGTCTCCGTCACTATACTGGGGCATTGGGACCCGCACAGACGTCAGGGTGAGCGTCCCACCGCTGGCTCCATTAACACCGCTTCCAGCTGTAAGCTTTGCTTTTCCCTGTAGGTCATCCTCATCTGGGTACTGACCTGGCTCACAGCTTCTAAGCTTCAGTGGGTTTTCAGTTGCGAGTTGAAAGGGGATGCAAGTGATGGAGCCGCTCGCTGCAAAAGCCACTGCATTGGCCAGGAATCGAACCCGGGCCTCCCGCGTGGCAGGCGAGAATTCTACCACTGAACCACCAATGCACGCTGCAAGGGTCTACAAAAAAGACGCTTTTTTACCACTCTGTGCTGGATGTTGGGTCCCAAGGGAACTTCTGGACGAGTGAGAATTTTCTGCTATCAAAATTTGGTTTCGGAGACTTTTGGCAGCCTACAGATGCAGCCATTCAAAATGCGCGGGCGATACCGCATTATTTTGCGGTACGCTGTACGCAGTCTACCGCAAGCTACCGGTAAATACCGCGAGTTACCGTAAATTCTCCTATAATACGACAAGCAAAATAATAGTATCCGGAATTTCCGCAAGGTGGAGCTAATAAAGCTCAACCTCTCATGTTTGAGCTGTGGCCATCAAAGTCTTTAACGAAGATATTACTAATAGTATTAATAATGAATGACCTTGGACAAGCTGTAAGTGTAAACTCAAAGTATTGCCCTGGTCAACATTCTTTTTTTCATTGACCGTCTTTGTAAAAGTAACACCACAGCATTTTGCAATCACGCATTTGTTTCCAATCATGCAAAGTACAGTAATTTTTGAGAATCGATTCACCATGCCTTTCACATGCTCATAAAAGAGATTGATTTAGGAACATAAACATATTACCGTATGAAAACTGTACTGTATACAGTATGTATATGTATATTTAATGTCTTAACTGTGCCCGTTTAAGTATTGAATATTCATATCTGATTTTACCACTGAAGGGAAATCTTAGTAGCTGAGCATAAAAAGAATAGGAGCATACTGCAACGCGTGTGAAGGCCATAAACAATATTAATTTTGGAACATAAACATAGAGTATATGGCTGGTCTCGGTACTTTAAAGAAAACATACACGAAACATGGTTTCATTATGACCAGAATCGGTCTTGAGATATTTTTAACTTGATTTACAGTATTTGAGAGGTATGTCTTAACACCGATACTACAGTGCTTAAGTACTGCTCACGTATATGTTTCTAGGTTTATATTATGCATTTCATACGGTCAAATTACTTTTGAGCAACTAATAAGAAGCGCGAAACGGTATGCGTTTTAGTTTCGTTTTGTGCTGGGACCCGTGGATTGATTAGAGATATCAAGTACATACAAGTCATTTTTTAAATGTTGTAGTTCGTCTTGAAAAAATGTTACGAGTACATCATCTATCAACAATTACACAGGTTCTGTTTCCATATTGCGGATTTTGGTTACGTAATATTATTTTCTAGATTTCACGTTGTGAATATATGATTTGGGCAAACAGAGCCGCAAAGAAGTACATTATGGGTTGTTGTTGTTTTTTTTGCAGTTTTATCTAGAACAAGCGATGCTTAAACCTTTGTCTGATTCTTGTGAAACTATCCACACGACAGTTACAGTACCTAGGAGTTGACTTCAGTGATGTCACTGATGGGATGTTTCTAAAAATCCATCCTCTGTAAAACGTCTTCTCTAGTTGTCCTGCATATGTATTCGCTAATGAAGCTGTGTGTTCTGAGCCTGGATCTCTACATTTCTGTATGAACCAGCTTAGAGGGCTAAAGACAGCTTGTGTTTAAATTGAGTGTAAGGCAATTTATGCTTCTAAAGTCATGGTCAGCATTTATTATTGTACTGTGCTGTAAACTTGTTCTGTGCCTAGTCACATTATTTTATAGCGTTTTTATAGTGTTATCAAATCCGGTGGCGCTGTGTGTTAGTTTCCTGACTCCCATGTCACATGGTCTGTGATTGAAACCTGTGAAACCGGTTTAATTCGTCACAGCCAGCACTCCGGCAGAGAGGGGGTTGTGCTCGTAAAGTAGAAGCAGGCGAGATTTCCAGCGAAAGACACCTCCCCCCCACCCTCATACGATTCGCATTGTAATTACACATTGTAATTGTATTACACATTGTACACATGCTTAAAAGAGAAGAGAGAAAACGCAAGCCTTCTTCAGGTGTGAGGGTCTTCTGCTCAGAATGAAACGCTAAAATGTAATGTAGGCTCTGAATGGGTTCAATTATGATTTGGGCTTGATTAAGGTCGCTGCCTTTCATCTAAAACCCTACTTGAATCCTTCTAAACTAAAAATCAGTGTTAGTGAGTTCTAAATAAAGAGGTATCCAGGTAACAGTGAAACGGGCGGACAGTCTGGGGAGATCGCCCGTTTTCCATGTAAATAGTTCCCTGGTTCCGCACCCCTTGGTGTTTCTCTCGCTCTCTCTCGGGTCACCTGATCATTAGCTCGAAAGATTTCAGTGCTTTGTGTATATTCTAATGGTAGTGGGGGCAGGGTGTGTGGGAACAGGTTTGGTTGAAATTGCATTGGAGATCTATGTTCTTCACACCTGAAACATTTTCTCTGAAAGCATTTTCTTCGCAGTTTAACCGATCTTGTTACAGCATGTTACAGTTTACTATTATTAACCATATTAATTTTAAGTGCTTAATGCCATTTTTTGACCAGGCACGAATATTCTTAAGTCCATATCTTCGCAAGGGAATCAGTGCGAATTGCAATACTAATTAAATTAAAACTACTAACTACTAACTAATACTAATTAAAACAAACCAGAAACGTGTTGTTCTGTCTAATGACATTACAAGTGGAAAGATTACAGATTTTAATCGTCTTTAATTTTGTTACGTTATACATTTTAGAAACGTTTCATCCATACAAACACCACAAAACTATTTTCGATTGTATTTCTGAATAGTATGTTACACTTAGTTCACTGTTTTAAATACATCTAATTAAGAAAGTTAGGTGTTAGCATAAACTATTAGCAATCAATAATATTAAATTTAGCACTGTAATAAGATGTTGCACTTTCCCCCGCATCTTGTAAAAATATATTTTCATTGTTCAAATATACATTAAGTCTGACTATCATATAATAAGTTAAATACAAAACTAAAGAAAAAATAGGGTTAAATATAATTCAAAATATTTTGCTAACAATGTTAACTGTTTATGAATAATAAAATGTATTAACTAAGGAGTAGGATGGCACAGTTGTTAGTATGTTTTTTGTTTTGTTTCTTTTTCATAAATACAACAGTAGTACCTGATGTCTCAGTGGCTTTCAAAATTAAATCATGCATGCAAACCTGTGAACTAGAAAGATAACTAAGATATTGTCATGGAAATATAACTATCAAGGAAGCCACAAAAGAGAGTTCTCACCTGAGTAAGGTCTTTATTTCAATATTGCAATATTGGGAGCCCTGCTGCCACTTCGCAAAGTGCAACCAGAGACTCAATTTGTTACAAGCAGTACAGGGTTTTTATAAGACGTTGCGCTGTAAAAAAGTTCAGCACTTGGTCCCTTCTAAAACTTCCCCTTTCTCTAAGAGAAAACAGATTACATCATAGAGCGAGAGAAGAAAAACTAGATTTGTTATTCAAAGCTTATCGGTTACTTTCAGCTAATTCTAATGACCCAGACAGCATATATTGTTTTGGTACATTGTCTTCTAAACTAACCTAAACAGTGTACTTTGTTGACGAACTGTTTTCTAAAATTCTGCACGCACTGTAGCACAGCAGTTACATCCTTGAAATATATTATCTAAAAGCACCAATATATTTTTTTTCAAAGCTCTCTACATTTTTAAGAATCAATTTACTTATTAGATTTCCACTTCAATATCCATCCATTTATAATGGTGGCGAAGTGGTTAGCATTGCTATCTTGCAGCTGAAGAAAGATGTGAAGACGGGGGTTTGAATTTAATCCTTTCTGTAGGGGGTTTAGACTTCTAAGTCACAAGCTGGGGTTTATGGCAGGAAAGGGGGTTAACTGATAAGGATTGCAGATGCAAGCTAGGAACCCCCCTGGGTGTAATGTTAAACTGACCATTTGCCCAGAACATCGTAAACTGGCCAAATACCATGAGCCCCCCTCTTTACCATCAGACCGAGTGACGTCAGAAACGGAGAAGAAAACACTATTTAACCCAAAAGTTTGTAACAGTACGTTGAACAATGCTTCGGTTTTGTTGTTTCTTGCGGGAAACAAGACTTCGGCTTTATTGTTCCTTGCATGCAATAAACTCATCTGTTTTACTTCATCTCAGGATCAAGAACCTTATTTCTTCTGTTACAACAAATTTGGCGTAGTCGGCGGATGCTCCAGAAGGCGCAGAACTTCCCATCGGCAGGAGAGACGGTCAGCGCGCACATAACTAAGAGGTAAGGACTCCTCTTTTATTTAAAAGTCCCGACTCTCTCTGACCGATTGGGAAATCTCTGCTCCCTGCGAGAATCGCCCGAGATGACGGAGTAAACGTGAGTTTCTGAATTCCTCTGGCCCGGGGAAGGCACCGGTGTATGTAATGGGTTGGTTGCTGTAAGCCCAGAATTTGGTCTGGCAGGGGTTCCGCGGTATTGTGTACAGGCGTTCGAAGCTGGTGTATGCCTTAATTGCGCGTGGAGTTTTGAACGGGTTTTGGACCCTTACCGTGAAGTTCAGGACTGGTGTGGGTCTTAATTGCACCCGGAGTTCTGAAGGTCAGAACTGGTTTGGGTCTTAATTGCACCCGGAGTTCTGAGGCTCGGGATCGGTGTGGGCCTTAATTGCGCCCGGGGTTCTGGAGCTGAGTGGTGCATTAAATGCACGTATAATCCAGGATTGGTGTGGGCTTTAATTACGCCCGGGGTCCTGAGATTAGCTACGCCTTGATCGTGCACAGATTGGAGTGGCGTGGTTTCTGGCGTGGCGTGGGTTTTTTTGTTTTAAAGGAAACAGGAGTAGAAGAGATATATGCATGTATGTTTTTGGTGTTTTCCTTGTTTGTGAAATACATATACACACGCACGACACTAACATAAACACACCTCATAATAAAAGAGCAAAGCATTAAGTAGCAGGATTTAAAGGACGTTGAGACCCGAGAATCGCCCTGATTGAGCTCAGTGCGTAAGTCCACCCCGGGGCAAAAGCAGCGATGCTGGCGTTCTGGGGATGGTGAATTACTGATCAAGAAAGGGGGTTTTCGAGGTCTCGTTTCTTACCTGTGAACAGTGCGGTGTAAATCCTCTCTAAAGTCTCTGAGAGGTATTTAGATCCGGAGGTAACAGACGCCCTTGGCTGAATGAGTGCAGGAATGCACAGGTTTTTCAAGTGAAAGCATCCCCCTACTGAATGAGCTGTTACCTCACACACGACAAAAGTAAATCTTAAAGAGACCGAACATGTGCGCTAACTGATGGTTTGAGAAAGTGGTGGAAGGGTCCGTTTAAATATCGGAAAAGTGTAAGTTGACGGAAAAGAAGGAGAAAAATATGGAAAAAGCTATGTTTGTCAGAGGGAATTTGGGGCGAAGACGCCTGTAAAGAAAGCATATGAGTATTGATTGGCAAAAGCACAAGCATGTAGCTCCCACCCTGGTGCACGGCCGGCACCAGTAGTGGCAGATACATGACGAAAAAGAAAGAAATTGGGATGTGACTTAAAAGTGTGTTTACGGGGAAAATAAAAACCCGGAAGAAAATATACTTTACTCGCTACGAAAGAGTATAGAAAAAAAAAGCTAAAAGAGGCAGTACAGGAGAATGAGAAACTAAAGAAGGAATTAACTTCTGGTCACGCTGCACTGGTTAATGTGCTGCAGCCAGCGACTAAGTTATATCCTGCTCTCCCACAGGGGAACAAACAGGCAGGAAACGAAAATAATTGGGATCAATTCCCTCAGTGGCCATATGGAGAAGGGGGGTCTGATTGGGATAACACTTGGTATGAGTGTGATAAAGACGGATCAGGGTCTCCCCTGTTAGAGGGAGGGCGCCCGCAGATCTGTACTCTCACTCGAAGTGGGAAAGGACTTGATGTAGCAGGGGCTGGCGCCGTTGATGACAGCGCCACTCTAACACTGTCTCGCACCCCGTCGAGGGGGTCTGCAATCGCACCTACCTTCCCTGATTTCCCCCATACGATCAAATCCAAAACCGTAAGATATTGACCGGTGGGCTAAAGTACCGCACCCGAAATTAGAAATGCAGCGAACCTGGAGTGCGCTTCAGGAATTAAAAGGATTCATGTAGAAGTAAAACAAGAATACAGCACATTGTATTACGAAGAGAAAAATATATTCTCGATGTGTATGTGTGTTTTATGAATTTGTGTGCCGGCATGTATGTGTGTAACTGTGAGTTTTGGTATACTAAATGATGGTGTGAGTGTGTTTAGCCAGCGGGACTGGCTAGAGACGTAACTAAAGAGACTTGACGAAAATCAACTTAAGGAGATTGGAAAATATAAGAGCGTCTGAAACGTATAAGTACAGTACAGGTGGACGTAAAAGTAGTTAAACAGTTTTTGTATTATTATAAATTATTATAAATTGTAATTTATACAATTAGTTGCAATAGTGGAAACAATTTGGTTTTATTCGAATGTCTCGAAACCAGACATGCTGAAACGCTGTAGGTTTAGAATCGAGACTGGGGAGAATAACGTCTTGTGAGAAAATCTGTTTACCTAACGATTAGATCCTGTAAATCCCTTGTAGCCTCCCTAAGTCTGTCCCAGTCCAGTGGATAAAAATGTACTGTTAATGGAGTGTTGGTTTCTCTGTTAGGGGATACTGGAGCACTACTGTCCTGCTTGTTTCACTCCTCTGTTCAACAGTGTACTATAGAGCAATGTATAGGGGAAGATGGCAGGAGGCCACAGGAGTATTGGGACAGCAAGTTTTACTTGCCGAGTACCAGATTTTAATGGGTGGTTTTATTCCAGATCTATTGGGTTGGAATATTATGCATTACAAAGAATGACTATGCAGAACAGGGTATCACGTAGCTTCAACTGGCTGTGATCACTCAGTATGTTGATGGTATTCTGAGTGCTTCCCCTGATGAGGAAACCCACAAGTCTGAGTTGCTTCAGCTTTAGAGTGTCTAATAGAAGCAGTTATGATAAGGCCCTTTTGTGTCTAGCATTGTGAAATTGTAACAGGGCCTGGGTGCAATGTTTTTTACAGGGTGAGCACAACTCTTAACAGATCTGCTTAAGGGGGGAGTGCAGTACAAGGACAAGATTGCCTTGGTTCCCGCAGCAAAAGCCGCCTTTAATAATTTGAAACAAGTTCTCTTACAGGTGCTGAGACTGGGGTTTCCTCAGATGGATCAACCATTCCTTTGTATTATTGCAAGTTGCTGACAGAGGCCACCCAAGGAGCCCGCGAGCAGGTCCTGGAGGCGTGGGGACCACCACCTGAAGGAGGGCACAACCTCATCCCAGGAGAGTGGGTGTGGATCAGGAAATTTCCTTCACAGGTTCTCCAGCCCAGGTGGGACGGACCCTACCAGATCCTGTTGACAACCGAGTCTGCGGTTCGAGTGGAAGGAAAAGATCGCTGGATCCACGCGCCACACTGCCGACGAGCCTCATCCCCATTTACAGACTCAGAAAGAAATCATTTCTGTTTATAAGAATAATTGTTGCTGTAGGACTATGTTCCGCAGGAATTAATGATCATCTCTCCCACAAAGGAGAACATGGAATTAATTCCTTTTTAGGCCTCTCCTATCTGACAGCTAAGAAAACCAACCAAAGTGCCTGCTGGGTGTGTGCCACATTACCCAAATATGTACAGGGAGGACTTCCTATGGGAGCCATTCCTTGGCGTCTCGAGGAAGTCATAGGCATGATCATTTGGAGGGATAATTTAGGAGATTTTAATATGACAAACTATGGGGGGTTGCCATAACACGACTTTAACCTGCACAACATTACAATATCTACAGGAGCGAGGCTTAGAGCCCACGAGTTTCACAGGCTCTTACGCTCCTAAATATAACAGAAGCCATACACCACCATACCTGACTCTCAATAAGGAACGTGAGGGAAACATATGTTTTCAGCACACTAATTGGTCTGCACTTGGTTGGATGGAGTCGTTGCAACCTTACCATCGCTGCAAATATATCCACCTCTACCTTCCAAATTCCAGGATGGGATCGGCACACCCCACAATTCAGTATAAGCTTCTTGTTTTCAGAGGCATGGGGAGCGCCAAACGGAACATCTTTCATTTGTGGAAAACGAGCCTACCCATGGTTGCCAGCCCAGTGGTCTGGCTCATGTTATTTAGGATATGTGGTTCCTCATATCCGTGTTCAAATCCACAGCCCCTTCGGACCTAACCACAGACCACAAAGAAAATTGGCTGATTGGGAATATTATTTAGGTATAATATTTCCACAAGCCGGCATGAACTTTCTGAGTCGAGAGTTAATTCAAATGGCCTCGACTTTAGAAGAATTAGCAAATTCTACCTCATCTAGTCTGAAGGCTGTTAATGATGAGATGGTAGCCCTCAGAACAGTGGCCATGCAGAACCGACTAGCTTTAGATTATGTACTGGCGGCCCAAGGAGGAACTTGTGCAGTAATTGACACTGAATGCTGCACATATATTCCTGATAATTCTGAGCACGTCTCAGATCTGGCCCAACACATTTACAATGAGGGACAGAAATATCAGGACTATTATACTGAAAATTGGGGAATTGGGTCTTGGGTAAAGTCTGTGTTTGGGGCCTGGGGTGGAACCTTTTTATAGTGTGTATCTGTAGGAGTAGTATTGTTTATATGTATAATTGTAATCATCACATTCACAAAAACATGTATCACATCTTGCTATAACCGTGGAACGTACAATGACATGGCAATACATACCTGTTCGCCAAGAAAGGAAAGATCTGCCCTGACATTGTATGTATAAAAATAGGCTACACTGACGTATGCCATATTTTATAAGGGGGGAATGAAGAAAGATGTGAAGACGGGGGTTTGAATTTAATCCTTTCTGTAGGGGGTTTAGACTTCTAAGTCACAAGCTGGGGTTTATGGCAGGAAAGGGGGTTAACTGATAAGGATTGCAGATGCAAGCTAGGAACCCCCCTGGGTGTAATGTTAAACTGACCATTTGCCCAGAACATCGTAAACTGGCCAAATACCATGAACCCCCCTCTTTACCATCAGACCGAGTGACGTCAGAAACGGAGAAGAAAACACTATATAACCCAAAAGTTTGTAACAGTACGTTGAACAATACTTCGGTTTTGTTGTTTCTTGCGGGAAACAAGACTTCGGCTTTATTGTTCCTTGCATGCAATAAACTCATCTGTTTTACTTCATCTCAGGATCAAGAACCTTATTTCTTCTGTTACAACACAGCACTGGGGTCCTAGGTTCAATTCCTGCCATCCTGTGTGTGAGGGGTTTACATGTTCTCTCTGGGTTAGATGGTTTTTCTCCATATGTGTGATATGACTCCCTCTCGCACTCCAAAACATACTGGTAAGTTAATTGGTTTATGGGAAAACTGGCCCTGGCGTGTGTGTGTTTGTGTCTGTCTGTCCTGTGATGGACTGGCGCTATGTCCAGGGTGTATTCTGCCTTGTGTCCTTTGCTTACTGGGATAGGCTCCAAATCCTCTGTACTGGATAAAGAGATTAGAAATGGATGGAAGTAAACGCACTGTGTGGATGGAACTATACACAGTGTTAGAAACCCACGATGAAATGGCAGCATCTCACTGAGAATAAAATATTTTATAGTGCTGGCTTAAGGAAACCTTTCCACCTTTCCACCTCTCTTGCACATCAGTATCCATACCTAGTTATTTAAACAAATTGCCTCTAATTATAAACATCTTAATATGCTGGCTCTGTGGATCCGCATCAGCTATGTTTGCCCATTCCTTCAATTCATGTGCATCCAACACACAGTTCAATGCCAGCACCTACACATAATCTAAAATACAATCCTTATTTCAGTATCTATGTAAACATATAGTCTGTTAACTTCATCATCTTCATCAAAAGTATGCCTAACCCCATTAGGAAGTGTTCTTGTTATAAGTGTATTCCTCAGCTTTCCCCAAATTATCTTCTTCTTGCCAACATCTCTAGTCTTTTATCCTGCAATAACTCAGCCAACACTTAAATCTCCAAAAGCTGCTTGTGTTAATTTCTTTAAATCACAAATATCATGTGTAAATACTGGCCATGTAATACTCTGCATTGTGGAATAATAGTTTATTTTAAAGGGAACTAGAGAAATCAAGAAAGGCTTTTTTCTAGAATTAATAAATGCACATCCTGTTCACTGGGGAAATTAAGTCCACACCGAGCAATCTTCAATATGTTCAGAATATGACGGCAAGAATCCTATCAGGGATGCATTACACCTGTTTTCAAGTCCTTGCACTGGTTACCTATCAGATTTCGAGTCAACTTCAAAATCCTTATCCTCCTTATATACTGTCCTACAACTGTTATTATTGATCACCGAATTATTGTACTTGACATGACTTCATTCAGCCTTTCCTGAACGTCTATGACAGGCAGAGAGAGTGCTGTTTCTGGTGCGATCTTTTGCAGCTGACATTTCACTGTTTTAAACGAACAAGAAATTAGATTGCTCATAAATCAGTTATTCTATATAAACACAGCGTAATTGCCCTCCGAAAATCCTCTTTTTCTTGTTCGTTTTAGAGACCTCGATCGAAACTGATTTTAGATGTCAGAAAGGATTTATTTTCTCTGTATTTCCTACATTGCTTTGTCGAGATTTTAACTTTATATCTAACTTTATATCTAGGCTCAGATTTCAACTATAAATCGTACAGTAATTAATAGCAGTAAATACTGATGTTTTGCGCCCTCTTACCACAAAAATATATGTTTTGTAGCTAGGATTAACTTTATTTCGTACGCATAGCTACTCCGATTCAGACACCGAACAGTTAAAGATGGCGGCAAATCAGACACCCAGAGGGGGGAGGGGGGGGGCGTCTTCTCGCCTCCATAACTAAAATGCCAAATAGGAGTGGCTTAAGCGACATACACAGTCGTGTAACTGACAGATTGAGGTAGCCTATCGTGTAAATTTCGCTTTGTTGCTGATAGGTTAAGCTTTCGAAACTCTGCCCCAAAGTCATGTGACTGATTTTTCGCCCTGTTTCGTTGGTTAAACGCAATGATCACAAGCACCACCATGGTAACTGGGATGTGTAGTTTTTAATTCCGTTTGAATTATAACTGTACGTACTGTCTTCATATTTGGCCAGGGCTTTAAAGAGAAGGCGCGCCAAAAAATTTCGGTGCCGTCGTCTCCGCTTTAAAGGTACCCCCGTGCTGGAAGAATTTGACCTCGGAACGTTTGCCCAGCGTAGTTATAGTGGACATAAAAACAAGAGTTCGCTGGCATTATATCCTAGAAGACACAGACCGGCACCAGACCGGTAAATGCTTGATGAACTAGGGATTGGACAGTTTCCAAGTGCTTGTACAATCGATGGAAATGTTCAAATAAATGTGCAAAAGAAATAAAATAATCATTTATTTCTTTATCATATTGGCTAGCTAATGTCCTCTCTTTGCTAGTTAGTGGCTGTGTTTCTGCGTTGGGTAGCAACGGGTGACTGTTCTCAGGCGGAAGATGTAAACAGCTTAATTTTCATGTTAAATAATTTTTAAAAATTAAAATTCATTCTATACAGCAATCACATATTTGGGTACTGTTTCATAAAACTTTCATGCTTAAAATGTTTAGGGAGAAATGGAAGACTGGTGTGTATTTTTTCTTTAAACTATCAAGACCAGCCATACACAGTACAGTTTATGTACATACAGTAATGTTTATGTTCCTAAATTAATATCGTTTATGACCTTCAGATGCGTTATGCTCCTCTTCTTTTTATGCTCAGCTACTAAAATTTCCCTTTAGTGGTAAAATTCCATATAAATATTCAAAACTAAGCGGATTGAAATGTTCACAGTAAAGACATTAGTAAAGGTGCACAGTAAAGGCACCACGAGTGCCCCTGTCGGTCATTTTGACCAGCCAATCACTTACCGCGGTGCCCTACGGTGCCCTGCGGGTTTGTTACTGTACTACGGGTTTTTACCGCTCATTTTGAATGGCTGCATCTGTAGGTTGTCTCTCGCAGTGTTCAGGAATTGCATTCCGAAACTGAGTCAGATCAAAAGTTGTAAGAAAAGCACCTATGGTGTCGGTTCTAACAGCTTTATTGATTCGATGTTAAAGGCCGGAAATGGGGCACAAGACACGCGACCGCAAAAAGCGTCGCCATCTGCTTCCAGCTGCAAAATGCCGTTTGCGGACGCTGAAGCATTTGAACTTGAACTTTATTGCCATATGTAACCGGTACTGGTACAATGGAATTCTTACTTACAGAAGGTCTCTCGATTGTAAAACAAGTGTAAAAAACAAGACAAAGTGCAAACAGTGCATCAAGACAATGTACAAACAAACAATAGACAATGTGCAAGTAAACATGTAGACATTTCTTTCCAAGGCAGCGGGTACAAGCGATCTCGCGTTTTAAAACCACCAGGAAAAGCAGAAAGGCACTTTTCCTTGCTTGCGCCAGCACACAACGATGTGAGGAGGACACCGTAGTCGGCAGGATTCGAACCTGCGCGGGGAAACCCCAATGGATTTCTAGTCCATCGCCTTAACCACTCGGCCACAACTACAGCGAGCACCACTGTTGCTGCGTTCTTGCTACAATCTCACATGGATCGCGAGGCGCCGGCGGAAACCTTTTTCAAAGTCGTTCTCCATTAAAAAAAAAACCTTTCCAAAATACAAGCCTTGCAGACAGACACGCCTCAGAGGACTTAAGGGTGGCTTCATGTGGGAATGATAAAGTCTCCCCGTCCGGACAGGAAAATGGCACTTTGTTAGACACAAAGAAACAATCAACAACAGACAAATATCCACAAGCATTTAAGAAGCCGCACCATGTTCTTGCTACAATCTCACACGGATCGCGAGACGCCGGCGGAAATCTTTTTCAAAGTCGTTCTCCGTTAAAAAAAAAAACCTTTCCAAAATACAAACCTTGCAGACAGACACGCCTCCGAGGAATTAAGGGTTGCTTCATGTCGGAATGATAAAGTCTCCCCGTCCGGACAGGAAAATGGCACTTTGTTAGACACAAAAAAACAATCAACAACAGACAAATGTCTACAAGCATTTTAGAAGCCGCACTTGAAATAGCTCTTACATTCGTGTTAGATGCAGGAATCGCCTTTTTATTGACGCTCTTACGAACGCCATGGAAAGCAAAACAAAGCAAAGCAGAGCAGAACAAAACGAACAAAATAAAACCCTCACGTCCTGCACTTGAATATAATGCCGTTACGTGCCGAAGCGGTATTGGACGTCATCCTAGCACTGCAACCCGGGGCGTACGGTATATGGGAATGAGCACACGTCACGAATTGTCTCTAATAACTCCCTGCACTGTAAGGCGCCTTGAAGCGTGCACCCTCAACATTCATCTTTGCGCATCTGTGAAAGGTAAACTCTTGAGCAAACTCTGAACCAGACACTCAAACTCCAGCTAGCATTAGGGGTAGCATTCCCACGCTACTTGAACACTTTGTTTACGCTCAGTGCTGGATTTTGGGAACTTTAGGACGAGTGGGACTTTTCTCCTATCTGTCAATTCGTTTTGTTTTGGAGACTCTTGGCTGTCTGTGTTGTATAGTGCAGCGTGAAGAAAACGTTTTCGAAAACTGTGCCGGCTCAAAAGTTGTAAGAAATCCTCTCCAGCTCTTTTAAGTCTCTTCAGTTTTGTCATTTAAAGTGAAACTAGATGTATAACTGGAGCCTCACTTATGCAAATGGTGAGGCTCCAGTTCGACATCTAGTTTTACTTTATATGACAGAAGTACGTCAGACTGCGCCGGACTGGGGGATCACTTCCGGTTATTTTTACCATCTTAAATATTTGAAATCCTCCCCTAGGCAATTGTGACACTTCATCTTGGCTCCACCTAGGACACTCTTCAATCTTCCATCACTTCTCTCTTCTCCCGCAACACTCTCGTCTGTCGGCAGTATGTGGCGTCTTTGCATTACCACCAATCTCACCACAGCAAGAAAGCAACGGGTTTTGGCAAGAGAGGAGGAGACTGAGAGGTATGTCTTAACACCGATACTACAGTGCTTAAGTACTGCTCACGTATATGTTTCTAGGTTTATATTATGCATTTCATACGGTGAAATTACTTTTGAGCAACTAATAAGAAGCGCGAAACGGTATGCGTTTTAGTTTCGTTTTGTGCTGGGTCCCGTGGATTGATTAGAGATATCAAGTACATACAAGTCATTTTTTAAATGTTGTAGTTCGTCTTGAAAAAATGTTACGAGTACATCATCTATCAACAATTACACAGGTTCTGTTTCCATATTGCGGACTTTGGTTACGTAATATTATTTTCTAGATTTCACGTTGTGAATATATGATTTGGGCAAACAGAGCCGCAAAGAAGTACATTATGGGTTGTTGTTGTTTTTTTTGCAGTTTTATCTAGAACAAGCGATGCTTAAACCTTTGTCTGATTCTTGTGAAACTATCCACACGACAGTTACAGTACCTAGGAGTTGACTTCAGTGATGTCACTGATGGGATGTTTCTAAAAATCCATCCTCTGTAAAACGTCTTCTCTAGTTGTCCTGCATATGTATTCGCTAATGAAGCTGTGTGTTCTGAGCCTGGATCTCTACATTTCTGTATGAACCAGCTTAGAGGGCTAAAGACAGCTTGTGTTTAAATTGAGTGTAAGGCAATTTATGCTTCTAAAGTCATGGTCAGCATTTATTATTGTACTGTGCTGTAAACTTGTTCTGTGCCTAGTCACATTATTTTATAGCGTTTTTATAGTGTTATCAAATCCGGTGGCGCTGTGTGTTAGTTTCCTGACTCCCATGTCACATGGTCTGTGATTGAAACCTGTGAAACCGGTTTAATTCGTCACAGCCAGCACTCCGGCAGAGAGGGGGTTGTGTTCGTAAAGTAGAAGCAGGCGAGATTTCCAGCGAAAGACACCTCCCCCCCACCCTCATACGATTCGCATTGTAATTACACATTGTAATTGTATTACACATTGTACACATGCTTAAAAGAGAAGAGAGAAAACGCAAGCCTTCTTCAGGTGTGAGGGTCTTCTGCTCAGAATGAAACGCTAAAATGTAATGTAGGCTCTGAATGGGTTCAATTATGATTTGGGCTTGATTAAGGTCGCTGCCTTTCATCTAAAACCCTACTTGAATCCTTCGAAACTAAAAATCAGCGTTAGTGAGTTCTAAATAAAGAGGTATCCAGGTAACAGTGAAACGGGCGACAGTCTGGGGAGATCGCCCGTTTTCCATGTAAATAGTTCCCTGGTTCCGCACCCCTTGGTGTTTCTCTCGCTCTCTCTCGGGTCACCTGATCATTAGCTCGAAAGATTTCAGTGCTTTGTGTATATTCTAATGGTAGTGGGGGCAGGGTGTGTGGGAACAGGTTTGGTTGAAATTGCATTGGAGATCTATGTTCTTCACACCTGAAACATTTTCTCTGAAAGCATTTTCTTCGCAGTTTAACCGATCTTGTTACAGCATGTTACAGTTTACTATTATTAACCATATTAATTTTAAGTGCTTAATGCCATTTTTTGACCAGGCACGAATATTCTTAAGTCCATATCTTCGCAAGGGAATCAGTGCGAATTGTAATACTAATTACATTAAAACTACTAACTACTAACTAATACTAATTAAAACAAACCAGAAACGTGTTGTTCTGTCTAATGACATTACAAGTGGAAAGATTGCAGATTTTAGTCGTCTTTAATTTTGTTACGTTATACATTTTAGAAACGTTTCATCCATACAAACACCACAAAACTATTTTCGATTGTATTTCTGAATAGTACAGATGCAGCCATTCAAAATGCGTGAGGTATTTCGCGGCATACCCCGGTGGGCGTGTCACAGTATCACGCGGTATGACGCAGTTAACGTGGTGTCACGTGGTTAACTATCCGGCGTCGCCTTGTAAAACCGCCAGGGGGAGCTTAACCTCTCATGTACAGCATTTGAGCCTTTAATTTTGAACTGTGTATTACAGCATGTTAATCATCAGTCATTAAAATGTTGGTATATTTTATGAAAGCAAGATTGCTCAGTTGGACAAAAGTACACAGCCTACCTTTATCAGAAATATCAAAGCCTTTACTGAAGATATTACTAATAGTATTAATAATGGATGACTTTGGACAAGCTGTATACTCAAAGTATAATTTCTTTAGCACATTTGTACAAGCACTTGTAATCTGTCCAAGCCATACTTTGTCAGGCATTTTGTTTTACTTCAACGGGCATAAAAACTTCCTTGCTTTTAACAGGGCGTTTCATAATTTCTAGCTACGAAAATGATTTAAAATGCGACACCTATCATTCAACTAGAGCTTAAAATATCACAAGGAAAAATACACACCGGTATTCCATTTCTCCCTAAACATTGTAAGCTTCGAAGTCTTTAACTAACGTGATACCGGAGTCAACAAGCATACTTTTAGAATTTGATTAAAAGGGAATATAATATGGAATCGCGTATCTCAAGAATTTAATAACGGTATGATTACATCCGTGTACAGCGGCAGGGCTGTGTAGGGCTGTTTCGCCTGCCTGATCATGCGAGCTCTCTTGTAGCCTACTGGTCTAGGTGCGTGACTACCAACTGGCAGGTTGTGTGTTCAAATCCAGCTGGTGCTGGACTTTTATTTTAACAAACATTTCTTCGAAAAAATAGGTAAGCGATATTATGGACAATCAGTTGACTTTTATATTTCAAAATATCGCAACATGATCGATATTTGCGATATTTTGAACATATCTTCCCTTCTGACAGCGGTTCCTGCTTCTATTGTGTGTGTGTGTGTGCAACAGTAAATTTTTATAGAGAAATGGAGGCTGGACAGTATGCGTTACAATATAAACATTTATATTGATTTTAATCGTGTTCTGATTTAAATCGCAAACGCGTGTTTAATTATGTGTTTTTAATCATAATCAGGCTAATGCATTTCTACATTTTCTGTATGAACCAGCTTAGAGGTTCATACAGAAAGACAGCTTGTGTTTAAATTGAGTGTAAGGTAATTTATGCTTCTAAAGTCATGGTCAGTATTATTGTACTGTGCTGTACTGTGTCACATTATTTTATAGCGTTTTTATTGCGTTATTAAATCCGGTGGCACTGTGTTAGTGTCCTGACTCACATTATTTAAACTACCACACTGATCATTCATCTCTAAATAAACTTTATTTTATATAGCGTTTTAAGCGATTAGGTAATTAGATTGCTCATAAACCTAATCGCTTTTTCTACATAAACACAGTGTGATTGCTCTCTGAAAATGCTTTTCCTTTATTTTTAAAGTAGGCTCAGATCGTATTATTATAAACTTTCTTGGAAAAATGTATTTTATGTAAACCATGTTTGCTATTAATTCATTTAGGGCTAAAATACGTTCATTGTCTTCCAATCGAGTCGAGTTGACATTGGAAGCCTGCCACACCCGGACTGTTAAACCAACGCATTAGCACGTCAAAGCCCATTGAGCCAGTATTGGCTTTAGTATCCCCCCCTTCTCCCCTCAATTCAATTCAATTCAAGGTGTTTTATTTGCATGACAGATGGGTACAAGCAGTGTTGGGTATGTATATTGTAACGCTTACAGCAGACAGGCACTGTGTAGGAGCCGACGCACCAGAGCAGCGCCTGCATTTATAACTTAGTTTTTAAAATTAGTCAAGCAATACGAAGCATCTCCTTTTACTTAGTGCCTGAGCATACTGCAACGCGTGTGAAGCCCATAAACGATATTAATTTTGGAACTTAAACATACAGTATATGGCTGGTCTCGGTACTTTAAAGAAAACATACACACCAGTATTCCATTTCTCCCTAAACATTTTAAGCATCGAAGTCTTTAACTAACGCGATACCGGAGTCAACAAGCATACTTTTAGAATTTGATTAAAAGGGAATATAATATGGAATCGCGTATCTCCAGAATTTAAAGACCAGACAATCGCAAACTCGTTTTCAATAAAATTATTTTATTCATTCAGCAGTTTGTGAGAGGGACATCCAGCAGGGAGAGACACACACACCGGTTTTCATTGACAACATTGTTTTTTTTTCAATTCCTCTTGTCTAACAGGAATGTTTTGTTTGTGGACAGACTGTTAGACAAGAGGAAAAGACCGCCTCCTCCTACGAAGCATTTCGTTGATCCGATCACGAATTCTTTTCCAGTCGTACGCAGCAAGGGTTGAGAATCTTCGATTCACCATCGTACTAATGGTTTCCCGGAGATTGCAAGGCAAGGCACTTTTGCCTCTGGACCCATCGAAATTTACAGACGTGGTCCACCCCCAGTAAATTTCAAAAGTCACAAGATTTCGAAACACGAGGGCGGCGTAGCGGTCGGCTCTTGCTTTCCCGTCTATGCCGATGCACTGCAAGTACAACCCCCCCTCCATCTCCTGGGTGATGGGTAGCAGTTGGACATCTGGGAGAATTATTCGTCCCACTGGCATCTGTGAATTCCGCTGTGCTTCCTGGGGGGAGATAGCCGGCGGGGACAGCATCAACAGAGTCCTGCGCGGTGGTGAACTGAGAGGCCGGGATGGAGTGTCCTGAGGCGGTGTGTGCTCTGCGGGGGGCAGAGCTTCCGCCAGGCATTGCAACCTGCGCGGCGGGGAGAGCCACTTTTCAGGAGACGGCTGCTCAACTGTTTGACTGCTGGAACATACTGTCTCCTTCCTCTGCATTTTCAGGAGTGTCTCTAGCCTCCCAGTCCTCCCCAGTAATGCATCGTACTGCTCCCGCTGCTGCCGAAATGTCTCCATACAGGTGCTGCTTCTACAGGTTGGCACCCTGGCCAGTGGCCGAGAGCAGAGACCCACGGCCTGTGGCAAAATAACATAAGTCATGTAAGAAATAAAGTCACACAGTAGTATTCATCAGTCGCGGAACAGAAGTCAAAATAAACTTTTCTTTTTTTCCGTCTTACCGCTTTCTTTTTTACTGTCCTTGTGGTAGATCGTTTCGCCCGTGCGGTGTTTTCTTGAAGAACAGGCTACGAAGAAATAATTATAATTGAATTTAAAATTCAAAACGGCAATAATACCTTGTAATATGCGCTGTAATCGCGTATTTCAGATGAAGTCTGCTGTATTTGCTTACCCTTCGCTCTTTGGAAGCTGGGGCGGCAGAAGCACCTCGTCTCTTCCCGTAAAAGGTCTTGGTCTCCATACTGTACTATGGTCGCTGTAGTGCAGGTTCGCAGTTTTTTTTTTTGCGATGGGAGCTCACCCAATCCCTTGGTGTCTTTTATGCTATATTCACCTGTACGGCTAGAGTGTGTTCATTGTCTTCCAATGAAAGGCGGGTGCCTTTTGCCGAAGTCGGGAGACATTGGGGGCTTGCCACACCCGGACTGTTAAACCAACGCATTAGCACGTCAAAGCGCATTGAGGACCCGGGCGCAATAGTTGTTTTGTCCCTTGATTTACTGATCTGCATTAATTAAATCTTGTCAGTCAGGTCTTTTTTTCTCTATTTCAATTGTCGTTTACACATGCACGACTTTAAAAGCTAGCATGACAGGTTTCGATTCACATTAGCTGGCGAGCCTTGTTAAAAAAAACAATGACAATGTAACATGCCACTGTTTGTTCATGAACAAAGTTATACTGAGATTTCCTTAGATACGCGATTAAAAAATAAATAAAAATTTGAATCTCCTGCGGAACACATTCCATAAGAATCAGCGGTTCTACAACATATATCGCCTTTAAAGGTGGCTTCTCAAAACGCTTTACGGGATAAAAACAACCAGAACAGCAGCAACAACAATATTGTATTTCATTGCACTTTGAAAACCAAGTAATAACTTAACTCAGTACGTGCAAACGTTTTGTATGTTGCTGTCTTGAATGCCTGCGTACCCATAAGTATCTTATTTGCCTTGAGGCCTGTCTACAGTATATTTGTCCCCCTATCTCCCTCAATTCAATTCAATTCAAGGTGTTTTATTTGCATGACAGATGGGTACAATTCTTGTTGGGAATGTATACTTTGATATTTACACCCGGCGCGTCACCGAGGGAGCGTCTGCATTTATAACTTAGTTTTTAAAATTAGTCAAGCAATATGAAGCATCTCCTTTAGCTTTTAAGTCCCTTATGGTTTTTTCGTATTATATTCCCTATTAATCAAACTCTAAGAGTATGTATCGGCTTGTCAGTCAGGTCTTTTTTTCTCTTTTTCAATTGTCGTTTACACATGCACGACTTTAAAAGCTAGCAAGACAGGTTTCGATTCACATTAGCTGGCGAGCCTTGTTAAAAAAAACAATGACAATGTAACATGCCACTGTTTGTTCATGAACAAAGTTATACTGAGACTTCCTTAGATACGCGATTAAAAAATAAATAAAAATTTGAATCTCCTGCGGAACACATTCCATAAGAATCAGTGGTTCTACAACATATATCGCCTTTAAAGGTGGCTTCTCAAAACGCTTTACGGGATAAAAACAACCAGAACAGCAGCGACAACAATATTGTATTTCATTGCACTTTGAAAATTGCATTTGAGCACGGTTTTTGACTTTCTTAAAATTGCATTTTGGGCGCGGACAGCACATACAAGGGTTAATGAACTGCGCCAAGAAATTTAAAATAGTTTTCTTTAGGTGTGAGGGTAGGAATGGACCGCAGCAGGCATAATCAGCAAACCAGGAAAACAAAGAACAGGACAGGTGAGATGTGTAGCCAGAAAGCGAGTGATCAGAAAAAGGAAATGGATTTGTCAACTGATTGTCCATAATATCGCTTACCTATTTTTTCGAAGAAATGTTTGTTAAAATAGAAGTCCAGCACCAGCTGGATTCGAACACACAACCTGCCAGTTGGTAGGCACGCACCTAGACCAGTAGGCTACAAGACAGCTCGCATGATCAGGCAGGCGAAACAGCCCTACACAGCCCTGCCGCAGTACACGGATATAATCATACCGTTATTAAATTCTTGAGATACGCGATTCCATATTATATTCCCTTTTAATCAAATTCTAAAAGTATGCTTGTTGACTCCGGTATCACGTTAGTTAAAGACTTCGAAGCTTACAATGTTTAGGGAGAAATGGAATACTGGTGTGTATTTTTTTCTTGAAAGTACCAAGACCAGCTATATACTGTATGTTTATGTTCCAAAATTAATATCGTTTATGGCCTTCACACGCGTTACAGTATGCTCCTATTCTTTTTATGCTCAGCTACTAAGATTTCCCTTCAGTGGTAAAATTCAATATCTACAACGAGCACAGTAAAGACGTTTACAGTAAGTCTTTCTACGACAGACCAATGGACCATGAGTGCCCCTGTCGGTCAACCAATCACGCACCGCGGTATCCCGTGTCATCATACCTGCGGTATCTGTACCGCGGTGTCTGTACCGCGCACTTTGAATGGCTGCATCTGTATGTTACACTTAGTTCACTGTTTTAAATAGATCTAATTAAGAAAGTTAAGTGTTAGCATAAACTATTAGCAATCAATAATATTAAATTTAGCACTGTAATAAGCTGTTGCACTTTCCCCCGCATCTTGTAAAAATATATTTTCATTGTTCAAATATACATTAAGTCTGACTATCATATAATAAGTTAAATACAAAACTAAAGAAAAAATAGGGTTAAATATAATTCAAAATATTTTGCTAACAATGTTAACTGTTTATGAATAATAAAATGTATTAACTAAGGAGTAGGATGGCTCAGTTGTTAGTATGTTTTTTTGTTTTGTTTCTTTTTCATAAATACAACAGTAGTACCTGATGTCTCAGTGGCTTTCAAAATTAAATTATGCATGCAAACCTGTGAACTAGAAAGATAACTAAGATATCCATCCATTTATAATGGTGGCGAAGTGGTTAGCATTGCTATCTT
This sequence comes from Atractosteus spatula, assembly GCF_055471065.1. Taxonomy (NCBI): domain Eukaryota; kingdom Metazoa; phylum Chordata; class Actinopteri; order Semionotiformes; family Lepisosteidae; genus Atractosteus; species Atractosteus spatula. The sequence goes on from NW_028296631.1 coordinate 2,116,032, forward strand.
GCAGCACTGGGGTCCTAGGTTCAATTCCTGCCATCCTGTGTGTGAGGGGTTTACATGTTCTCTCTGGGTTAGATGGTTTTTCTCCATATGTGTGATATGACTCCCTCTCGCACTCCAAAACATACTGGTAAGTTAATTGGTTTATGGGAAAACTGGCCCTGGCGTGTGTGTGTTTGTGTCTGTCTGTCCTGTGATGGACTGGCGCTATGTCCAGGGTGTATTCTGCCTTGTGTCCGTTGCTTACTGGGATAGGCTCCAAATCCTCTGTACTGGATAAAGAGATTAGAAATGGATGGAAGTAAAGGCACTGTGTGGATGGAACTATACACAGTGTTAGAAACCCACGATGAAATGGCAGCATCTCACTGAGAATAAAATATTTTATAGTGCTGGCTTAAGGAAACAGCCTTTCCACCTCTCTTGCACATCAGTATCCATACCTAGTTATTTAAACAAATTGCCTCTAAGTATAAACATCTTAATATGCTGGCTCTGTGGATCCGCATCAGCTATGTTTGCCCATTCCTTCAATTCATGTGCATCCAACACACAGTTCAATGCCAGCAACTACACATAATCTAAAATACAATCCTTATTTCAGTATCTATGTAAACATATAGTCTGTTAACTTCATCATCTTCATCAAAAGTATGCCTAACCCCATTAGGAAGTGTTCTTGTTATAAGTGTATTCCTCAGCTTTCCCCAAATTATCTTCTTCTTGCCAACATCTCTAGTCTTTTATCCTGCAATAACTCAGCCAACACTTAAATCTCCAAAAGCTGCTTGTGTTAATTTCTTTAAATCACAAATATCATGTGTAAATACTGGCCATGTAATACTCTGCATTGTGGAATAATAGTTTATTTTAAAGGGAACTAGAGAAATCAAGAAAGGCTTTTTTTCTAGAATTAATAAATGCACATCCTGTTCACTGGGGAAATTAAATCCACACTGAGCAATCTTCAATATGTTCAGAATATGACAGCAAGAATCCTATCAGGGATGCATTACACCTGTTTTCAAGTCCTTGCACTGGTTACCTATCAGATTTCGAGTCAACTTCAAAATCCTTATCCTCCTTATATACTGCCCTACAACTGTTATTATTGATCACCGAATTATTGTACTTGACATGACTTCATTCAGCCTTTCCTGAACGTCTATGACAGGCAGAGAGAGTGCTGTTTCTGGTGCGATCTTTTGCAGCTGACATTTCACTGTTTTAAACGAACAAGAAATTAGATTGCTCATAAATCAGTTATTCTATATAAACACAGCGTAATTGCCCTCTGAAAATCCTCTTTTTCTTGTTCGTTTTAGAGACCTTGATCGAAACTGATTTTAGATGTCAGAAAGGATTTATTTTCTCTGTATTTCCTACATTGCTTTGTCGAGATTTTAACTTTATATCTAACTTTATATCTAGGCTCAGATTTCAACTATAAATCGTACAGTAATTAATAGCAG